>NW_022589805.1:17105-157028 GCF_004348235.1 Phoca vitulina
AGGGGGGGGTATTTTTCGCTTTTCCTCCCTGTGTTTTTTTCCCCTCTGCCCCCCCCCCCCCCCCCCCCCCCCCAGCATCCTGGCTTCCTAGGCTCTCTCTGCAAATCCTCCATCAGGGTTACCACCTCTTGTCACCCTCTGGGTGCTCATGCTGAACCCAGTGTGGATAACTATCTCAGACAGGATAGTTACAAGCACTGCAGCAGCTTCAGGATCTGCTCCTTGGGGGACATCTCTGGCCTTAGCCACTGATGGCACAATCCCCACTGGTGGCCAAGAGCCTCCCTGGCCCAGCTACCTCCTCGTGGCAGAGGGTCTGATGCACTGACAACAGTGTTTCAGGACCAAGATCATGGGTCTGAGGGTAGGATTCCCACTCCCACGTGGCATCTTTAATCAGAAGGCTTTCTAGTTCTAGGGGATGGGGAGGTCCAGGTCACCCAAGTTTGCAGCCATCTTATGGCTCAGGGAATGGCCTCATACCCGCTGGGACTGGACCTGGGAATGTCACACCCTGTATCTCTGTAGGGTGTAGTCAAGCATCTGGGTTCTCCAGTTTCTGGCTGTTTTTCCCTTGAAACAGTACAGGTGAGCAGGGAAAGCCTGCTATATAGGTGGGGTCAGCCGACTCGTTCTCCGTTAAAGACAGCAGCCCCCGGCCCTGTGTCCTTTCCAGAGGTCTCTAAACAGTGAACTCCCAGTCAGTGTTCAGCTCTCAGAAGAAAGTGGGCTCCCTGAGCTTCTCCGCGGGGTGTAATACCTCTCCTGGCCTAACACACCTCTCCTCTGTAGCACTTAGCACAGCTGCAGTGTCACTCGTGATTCTCCATAGGAAGTTAGAAAACCCATAGATTCATGAGGAGGCAGGACATCCTCTCTCCATAGAGCTGCCGCCATCAAGTCACTCAACCCAGAAACTTCCAAGTCCTCTCTGACTCCCTGCCCTCTCCCCTGCTAAGTCGTTTCTTTTGCCTCCTGAATCTGTCTTGAAGCCACCCCCTCTTCCTCATTCCCAGGACCCCACCTACTCCAGGCCCTCCTCTCTCACTCGCTCCACTGCAACGCTCTGTCCCAGCCTGCACCACAGAGCAGGGTACCCTGACTGGCCTTCCCGCCCCACTACGCACTGGGGCACCCCTCACCCAAGGCGGCAAGCCGGCGGGGGGAGGCGGGGCGCAGAAGGCGGGGGCCCGGGAATGGGGGAGTCGGGAGCCAGGCTTGGTATCTCCTCTAATGGGCCCGGGACTTGCTCGGCGGAAGAGGTAGTACCCGTCTCCCCCAGGGACGCGTGCACAGACCCCTCCCGCGGAGCGAGCCCCTGCCAGCCCTTCCCAGGCGGACCCAATGGGCACTGGCCACCACAGAAGCGGGCGAGAGTGAGGGACGGAACTTCGACAGGAAGTCCCCTTCCCCTCTGATTGGGCCGTCCGGCCCCGGGCCCGAGGGAGCCTCGCCTCCCATTACCTGTCGCAGCTGTCAGTATGAAGAGGGGGCCCGCCGTGAAGCTCTCTGGGAAATGTAGTTCCAGCCGGCTCTGCCTCCAACGCGGATCGGAAGGCTTGGGGCGGGTGATGCTTGGTACCATTAGCCTCAAGCTGAAAGGCTGTCCTGGAGGCTCACTCGTTAAGTTCGTTCGCTCTTGTGACAAATATTTATTAAATCCCTACTACATGCCAGGCACCTGCAGGTGCTGGGGTTACTGTGGTGAACCCAGACCATGTGCCTGCTTAGAAAGCCCAGTGTTAGAGGAGGAAACAGACATGAATCAGATAATTGTACAAACAAATGTAAAACTGCAACAGTAACTATTAAGGAAAAAAACTGAAGCAGGAATCACGTGGTGGGAAATGACTGGGGAAGCCTCTACTTGAGAGAGGAATGTCAGGGCCGCCCAGGTTTCTCCTGCCAGGACAACTGTTTGATGGCAGTAATGATTCCTCAGAGATGTATCTCACAGCATCTCCCTTAACCCTTACACACTCGAAGGTATACTTCATGATTATTCTCTGGGCCTTCCAGGAGACCGAGACTCAATCGTTTTCTGGAGTTAGCACAATCACAGTTAGCTGGGCTTTAACCACACACCTTCAACAATGAACCTGACTTCCACCCTGTCTCCTCCTACTTCATAACACATCCTGCAATCCAGCCCTGTTTTCTGCATGTGAGAAATGTGGATGATAACAATGGTGAACTAATCCAGGAAAAGTGCTCGGCACAGGAGAGCCAGGCACAGAACAAGCCCTTGATTAGTGTTGGACGTTTCCATCACTATTCTAATTGCCTCTGTCTACTCTGACTCACCTGTTACCCCAGTGCCCATCCTCTCTTCTTTCCACAGTATCCCTTAGAGTTAAACCTCTTCTCTCCCACTTTGTACATATAATTTTGGTGGGTCTGACCCCAACCACAGTTCCAGGAGAGTGCATGACAAGCAGGCCCGGCCAGTCTACTCCATCCCCCCAGCCACAGTGGTTGGTTCAGAGATGGGCTCATGAGCCACATCAGTCAAATGAAACTTAACTTCTAAGAGGAATGTGAAACTGTTAGCCAAGTTCTCTTTTGTTCCAGAGTGTCAGGGTGACAGTAGTTCCCCTTCTTGTAATTTCTTGGGCAGCCTAGCCTGCAAGTGTAGGACCATTCTGTCTACTTTGGGTGCTTTCCCCTCCCTCACTGAGGGGATCTTCTAGAATGGGAACAACAGGCAATAATGTTGTCAGGCCAGCTACCCTCTGTGCCAGTGATCTGAGCTATTTTTATCACAATGCTTTACTCACAGGAGGTTCAAGGCATTAGGATGTGTAGACCCAACTCTTTAAGGTCTCCTTATCTGTTGTATTAGCTCAAAACAATTCTATTTGAAATGCACGGGGCGCCTGGGTGGCTCAGTTGGTTTGGCGTCTGCCTTCCACTCGGGTCTTGATCCCAGGGTCCTGGGATTGAGCCCCACATCGGGCTCTTAGCTCGGCGGGGACCTGCTTTTCCCTCTCCCTCTGCCTGCCACTCCACCTGCTTCTGTTCTGTGTCAAATGAGTAAGTAAAATCTTAAAAAAAAAAAAAGAAATACAAACCATATTTACCTTACTTCCTTCAAATGTGGCTTGTTGCAGTTGTACCTCTTTGCTAAATTATTCCTTCCAAGCAATAGAACATCATAACATTTTTATCCTGAGAACTATCTTAGTCAAGCTTTTTGCTAAATTCCTTACAGCTTTTCTGGGCCACTGTTAAACCTCCTGCCTACTTGTAAATGACAGCACCAATGCCTATTCCCTTTCCTTCTGTCAGTCTTGTAGCTGTATCCAACAGCATAAAAGTGCCAGAGCCATAGAAATGTCATTCTTTAAATGCACAATTTTAAGCACTTGCCATGTGTCCGTCCCTGCCCCCACAGAGACATTAAAGCACTAGTTGTATAATTACTATTCAATTTTGTAATGGTAGGTAGGGATGGGGCAGGAGGGTGTTCCAGGTAAAAGGGAAAGCATGTTCACAGTTCCTGAGGAAGTAAAGAGCTTGGTACATTTGATGAACTGAAAGAAAGGCAGTGCAGCTCAAGAGAGAGAATAAAGAACGTAGCTGGGGTTGGCAGGGAAGTAATGGTTAGTAAGGTTACGTTGAATATTTTGGATGTTATCCTAAGGACAACCGGAAGCCAGTGGAAGATGTCAAGTTGGATGGTGACATGATCAGACGTGTTGGCTGTACTGGCAGAGAACAAGAGTGATGTGCAAGGTTGGAGGGCTATTTCAGTCGACCCCAATGAGTACTGTTAAGGGTGGTGGATACACAGAACCAGTCAGAGATGTATCTGAGGCAGAATCCACAGGACTTGATGATGGAATGGATGAGCAGAGGAAGAGGGAATGTGTTGGTAGCATGAGCAATTGTATGGGGCACCACACACTGGAGGCAAACAGATTAAGGGCTAAAAGCTTGAGTTAAGTCTAGGGCATGTGTTTTGATGCCTCAGACATCCAAAGGAAGATGTCTCACAGAAACCTGAATATAGGAATCTGGAATGCAGGGAGAGAAGAAATCTGGGCGAGACATAAAGTGAGGTCTTTGTAGTCATGGAAGTGGCGAAGCTCGCTTGGGGGGACCCTGTACTCAGGTGAACCCAGGATACAGTAAGCAACAGAAGCATGTTAGAATTCGGCTGCGAGGCACAGAGAAAGCCGACGAGGAGACTGGCGCTAGTTCTAGAGAGGAGATACTCTACCCAGGGCAAGTCGGAACCACAAAGTGTCCTTTCAACAAGCCAAAGGTACACAAATTGGGCGAGCCGGCAGCTTCGCATTGCCAAAGCAGGCTTCGGGACGGGGAGGTAGCGCGGGCTCCTCCCACCCTTGGCGCGCGGTCTGTGCCTAGAGTCGAGGGACGGAGATTCCTCTGGCCCCGGACAGTCATACCGGTGGTGCAGAGGGCGAGACCGGAAGGACCCGTCGTCCAATGCTCTCGGCCCCGCCGCCCAGTTTTTGCGGAGACCGCCCCGCGGTGCGTGCCGGGGATGGGTTGGGAACCAGTTCAAGGCCGCCGCCGGGAGCCCACCATCCATCGCTTCCTAGCCGCCCCAGACGCCCCGGGAACGCGCAGCCGCGCAGCCCAAGGAGGTCGCCGGAAGTGAACGCACCACTTCCGGTTCCCAGCCCTGTGGGGCGCTCTAGCGCGCGCCACCTCGCTGGCATTCCCGCCGGCCTGCGCAGCTGGCTGCGGAGCGAGAGCCGCCTGGGCGCGCGGTGGCCGCGCAGAGCCTTTTGGGAGTCGTACGGCGCACGGCCGGTTTTCACCCCCGGTGCTGGGCGGGTAGCACGCGGGCCTCTGTTGCCCTCCGTGGCCTCAGGTACCGATCCCCCCCATACCGCGGCGGCGGAGCCGGGGCTGGAGCTGGAGGGGACTTCGAAGTCTGGGGTTGCCTCACGGGGTTACGCTGGAACTTTCTTCTGCGTTCTGGGGAGCTAACGACTTGTACCTGCATTAGGAAATGGCTCGAGGTCACGAATTCACACTCCAAACCCACGATCCCGCCCGTCTTCAAAATTCTTCAAAATTGGTTGCCATCCAAAACCACTGGCGTGTAGAACAAGTTCACTTCATTGCCATCCTCAGAGAACAGCATTTATTAGATGCCATACCGCACATGGGACAGACTTAATCACAGCCTAGTGAGAGCGTGCATTCTAGAAGTAAGACTGATGAGAACACACCGAAATCGGTAAAATCAAAACATTAGACAGTACAAGTGTACATAACAAACCTACTTCTGAGGTATCCAAATGAACTGGAGATTGCAGCATATTCTCGGGGTTATATATACATTTATGTTATATCCCCAGCCTCCCCAGGGTGTTAACGTAAGGAGGGATGTCTAAAAATAAAAGACAAAAAACCTGTAGTCAGATGGGCATGAAAAGATGGGTAATGATCATCCTGACATTGGATCAATAGCTCTCTCAATCTACAACTAAAGCAGATGAATATACATACTTCAAATGAAGATCAGTTATTTTTTTAACAGATGGTCAAAGCAAAAACACTTTACTACTGAAATCCTATGAAGATAACGAGTTCAATGAACCATTCAAAATAGACTAATTAGATAAACTATAATCTGCCTTGTACACATACTCAGTAAATTGGCAGATTACTTTGAGCAAACTCTGCAGTATCAGATTGTGTAAGGCGCTGCAGTCATCAGAACAATGCCACTTAATTATATGGAATCTCAGAAGTCAAAGACTCAAAACACCATTTACTGTGAAATGTCACTTGTTTTCACTCCCTGTATACTGGGTTAGTCCTTTTCTGTGTTAAATGGGGAGATGTGAATAGCCTATTAATTACTGCAACAAGGCTCTAAACAAAACTATATTGAGTACAACTCCTTCCAGATTAACAACTAAATCCCACCCTTTCTTTAGTTATAAAATATAAACTGTTGACATCTGAAATCTACTGAAATAATGCTGTTTGTATCAATGATGGCTGTTAATACACCCTGATATTCGGGCAGTCACATTAAGGACTTGTTTGATACATATTTTCATCTATGCATCAACAACAGAAACCACATTTGTTCAAAAGTCAATTTCTTCAGTACAAAGCTCTCACCCTGCATAGTATGTCAACATCCATGCTGCAAAAGGTAGTGAACCAACCGTTCCTAACAATAAACTCCTGCGTTTCTCATCCCTATATTAACTTTTATCCAGTATTTGTTAATACTAACATAGCTGGCTAATCTCTCTCAGTTAATGACATACTGTGAAATCTAGTTCCATCAGTCGACGCTGTAAACAGAAAGGTGAAAAAGCCATCATCATAAAAATAGCATGGATCTCATTAGTGGACTGACTCCTTTCTCCGACTTTTTGGGCTCAGAGCAGCTTGAATTACATCCAGCAAATGTACTTAGGTGCAAGTGCACAATAAGGCAACAACTAAAAATATGCCTCTTTCACAGTAACTGACACTCAAAGTTGTTTCAATTTTTTTCTGCATACCAGTCATTAACAATGATTATTACACCAAAAAGGCATCTTACACTTGTGTGTATGTTAATATTTTTATAAAAGTGCTATTTTTCTCTTATGGAGGTTTGGCATAATCTTACAAAATCTGGAAAATAAAGAAAAATGTAAAACCTGAATTTAATTGTGAAGGAAGCCTCATCTGGGAAGGTGACTTCCCATACTGAGGTGCAGAACAGCATATATGGCATAAATTCTCACCTTCCCCCATACTGTCATAGGAGCAAAGGAAAGCATGGCAGCTTCCATCTTTTATGTCAGCCGCATTTTGTCCACATACTTTCTAAGATAGCCTTTCCTACTTTCTGCAGCAACTGTGCAAGTAGGGGCCTCTTTCCCAATTTCATTCCCTGCCCTGCAACTCTGTTCAGCCACCGAAGGCAGAAGCAGGAGAGCTATTGGATAGTGCTTTCTGGTATTTAGCAAGATTATTATATCCCAAAGTTGGCTGATAAGAAATCTAACTAGAGACCATTTTTCTACACAAGTCTAAGCTCCCCAGAGATTTGCTGAAGAACCACCTACAGATGACCTCACTTTTTAATTTAAGACCCTAAAGCCCTAGCAGACTGGTGTCTCATATTGAGTGGAGACATCAGAAACAGAGAGTCTAGTATGACCTTTGACATTCAGAGCACAGGGTCTCAACTGTGGATCTGCAAACAAGAAACAAGAACAAAAAGGGGGATAGGAGTGGGAGCTGGGTTGGAGTCTCCATTTCCCTTACTCACCAGGAGTATTTTCTTGCCTCTAAACAATGTGAAAAGCTTACAGCAGTAGCCAGCATCTTTTTGTATATTCAGTTCCCAATTGGCTGTTCTGTAGAAAGACCACATCTTCCAGGTACTACTCTTCTAAAGAGGCTTATCATTGCTCACGAGGTTTCCCAGTGATAACCCCACTTTAATCAATGCTGTACTTCTATACTATTTCTGTAAAATTAAGACCATCCTCACATCCTGATCAAAAGTCCATTAAAAACCGGTCTTGCTGACAGGTACACAATTTTGCTTTAAAGAGAAATTGTGTAATTTACAAGATTCCCTGGTTCTTAAACATTAGTAACCATTCCATTCAACAACATTTTGCTCCTATATTTATATGTAACAGCAGTATCTAAAGATCTATATATTGTCAAGTAGTTTGGTTAAACTCTAATAGTTTTGTTTTGTTTTTTTAAAGATTTTATTTATTTATTTAATTGACAGGGAGAGAGAGAGAGAGACAGCGTGAGAGGGAACACAAGCAGGCGGAGTGGGAGAGGAAGAAGCAGGCTTCCGCCTGAGCAGGGAGCCCGATGCGGGGCTCGATCCCAGGACCCTGGGATCATGACCTGAGCTGAAGGCAGTCGCTTAACCAACTGAGCCACCCAGGCGCCCCTCTAATAGTTTTCTGTATGTATTTTTCTTTGGCGATCAGGAGGAAATTTTTTTTTAACCAAAATCCAACTAAAACCATAAAGACTGTACTCTGTAGAGTTTGCAATCTCTGATCTGATCATAGGGATAGGAGTTTGAACTGGAAGTCCTGGGGAATCTTTCTGTTGCTTTATTACCATACACATTAAATCAGACTTGGGATAAAGCATAAAGGCAATGAAAGGGTTCTAGGATGCATGTGCACAGGGAAGCCTCCATGATGATCATCCTCACCCACCCGTCTCAGCCTTCCTGGCTGCTTGTGGTCCTAACACAAATGCCAACACATAACAGGGTTGAAGAATGCACAACCTTCAGCATCAGAGACACCCAAGGTTAATGCCAGCTTCAGTACATTACTATTTTTGTCTTAGGCAAGATACTGACTTTACCTCTGTGGGCTTCAGTTTCCTCGTTTATGAAACAAGGATAGCCCTTTCTCTGTCAGATTTATCCTAAAGATTAAATTAGATAATACCCCTAAAACATCTAGCATGTTCACTAAACAAGAGTTACTGTTATTCATAGAAAGGCAGGTAATGTACTTTGGTAGAGACTTAGAGGTAACTCCTTCCAGAGAGGAGCAAGTATCTTTCCCTACATCAAGCCGGGTGCCAGAAAAGGCTACAGTCAGATTGCCAAAATTCCTTGCAAAAGAGTCACAAAGGCCAGTGGCATCAGAAATATGAGAATGGAACTCCAAAGATACTAATAGCCATTATGACACCAACTTGCCCACCTATTTGGGAACTTTTCACACAGGCATAAAAGCTCCTAAACCACATCAGAAATTCACATGTGAAATACCATCTCTTACAAATGTTACATTTAGTTATAACCCAAAAAAGTGTAAGACAGATAGACAGATTACTTTCCTAGATACTAGATCTGCAGAACTGGCCAAAAAGAAAAAAAAAAAGAAAGAAAGAAAGAAAGAAAAAGGAAATTCTCCTTCTTCTAAAACTTACTTAGAAACCATCTAACAAAATTAAAAGAACTTCTAGCCAAACTTTCATTTTAATGAAAACTGAATTTAAAAAAAAGTTCCATATCATTCTCTGGCTCATACAAATGGAATGTGAACAGTGACTGAGTTACTGAGTTAGAATCCTGGCTTCATTCACTAGCTGTGACATTATCCTTCCTCAGTTATAAAACAGAAATCATAGTGCCTAAAGCAAGGTTGTGATGGAGACTAAGTGACATGTGACATGGGATGCATGTAAAGTGCCTGGTACATAAAGGGTAACTGGTCCCCAGTTTGCAGTATAGATACTGAGAAGCACAGCATTAATGAAAACTTGCTATATTTACATGGTGGTTTTCGTATGGGTTTGCTGATGAACAATGAGATGCATATTCAACCTGAAACTTTTCCCACACATGGTACATTTAAAAGGTTCCTCTCCTGTGTGGTTCTTCTGGTGGCATGCAAGCTCTGAGTCCAAAATAAAACTTTTTGCACATGTTTTGCATTTATGGGGCTTTTCCCCTCTATGAATGCTCTGATGGGAAATAAGCTCAGAGACACGAAGGAAGGTCTTCGCACACTCAGGACATTTTAAAGGTTTAAATTTTGAGAACAAAAGCATATTTTCCCCACAGTCACTGCAGTGTTCAGAGTCATCTGCATGGCCCTGCTCGGGGAGGACGAGGTGTGAGGACTGCCCGAAGCACTTCACACACTGTGTGCACTGGTACTGGGTGGCTGACATGTGCGTTTTCTCATGCAAAGCAAGATTTGTTTTCTGACCAAAATATTTACCGCAGTCAGTACATTCATAGGCTTTTTTGGCAGCGTGGGTTTTCTGATGCTGTGACAATCCTGGGAGCCACATAAAACCTCTCCCACATATGCCACATGTGTGGGGTTTCTCCTTTATGTGGATATTCATGTGCCGAGACAGATGTGAGTGCTGGCGGAAGCTGCTGCCGCACTCAGCACACTTGTAAGGCTTCTCGCCAGTATGGATCCTCCTGTGTGTCCTCAGGTTGGCTCTATGATTGAAAATCTTCCCACAGTCACCACATTTATACTTTTTCTCCCCTGAATGAGTTTTCTGATGCAAAACAAGGTATGAGTTATCACTGAAGCTTTCGTCACATTCAGGACACTTGTACAAATTTTTGGCTTCTTCCCCAGGAAATTCAAGAATTTCAGAAAGTGCTCTGGTTCCTAAACACTGAGACAGTTCTTGTAATGGGGTTTGGTTTTCAATGGTAATTAATAGGCTTATGAACCTTTTCTTGCAAGCAGGAGCTCCACCTGATACTTTCCTTTCTGGGTCTCCAACTCCAGTCTCAGATTTTTCTGGGTAATAGATAAGGGGCACAGTGATGGAGGAGTTTTCTGGGGCAAGTTCTTCAAATCCCACAGACTCTAGATTTAACTGTTGAGAAATCTCAGTCTTGCCTTCCCCTCCTGTTGATAAAAACAAAACAAAGCAAAGCATAGATAACACCCTTAAGTGGTACTGGGGAAAGAACAAGCTAGTTACACAGGGACCAAGAATCTGTAGATGGCTTATCCTAGAACCCAGACACTCATACTATACAAAATCAGGCCAGCAGGCTCTACTGACTTCCCAGAGGATCTAGTTGTTAGTGATCCTGTGAGGAGGAAGTGGAAAAGACATGTAACTATGTTAGGGTCCAGTAGGATAGGAACTAAGGGCAATCTTGGTAGATGCTGTCTACAGAAGGTTTCCAGTTAGTCTCCTGAGTCTCAAGAACTTTTCATCATTTAAGGAATCTCAAGTGACCGCTGAACAACCACAACTGGAACAGAGATTGGGATTCATATTTAAGAGAGAAAGAAAGAGAGCAAGTGAGTATTTTTCTACCTAGCAGAGAAACAATCTGGTTATTAGAAATAGTTTTATTGTCACCAGGAGAGTTCTTCAAAATTTCTTTACCTCTCCTGGAGGAAAGATCAAGGTAGAGCTGCCCTGCATACAGCAGCCAAATGATAACTGGTCTCACTGCTGGGATGGCTGATAAAACTTGGGCTGCCAAAAAACATTCTTTTTTAATATTTGTCCAAATATTCTTAATTTGTAAAGCCAACATATCAATATAAAAGGGGTCTTTCCTTCCAGAGAAACAGCCCTATGATTGCCCTAGCACACTGCCTAGAAAGGATTTCTGGGCTGCAGTGCAGTGTGGGAATCCAAATGATACCCAGTGGTTTTGCTGTTTTGAAGAGACCAAATTCAGGGATGCCAAGATGGCTAGAATTTGACAACAAAATACTGGGGACAAGGCAGGTGCCCAGGCAGAGCTGTGGACATCTAGGTAGGGCCCCGTTAAGACTTGGGCTGAACATTAATCTGTAAGTGCACATGAAGAAACTACCCCAGACTGGGAAAAGAATCATCAAAAAGGAACACAGAGAACAATCTTCAGAGTTCACATCATACATAGTTCAATAGTTCATGTTCCTGACAGTCAAGATGGAACACACAAGGTATCAGGCAGTATCCTCAGAAAGACATTGCTTTAGCAGGTCAAATGGGCCCTAGACCAAAGGCTGCTCTGAATACACCCTAACAAAACAAAAAGCAAGCCCTGAAAGGATCATACTGATCCCAAGTAACTTAAATGCAAAGTCCAAAAATATTTTTAAAAATACAACAAAATGAACATCCAACAACATAAAACTCACAATGTCCCACATCCAATCAAAAATTATCAGACATGTAAAGAAGCAGAAAAATATGACCCATAACTAGGAGCAAAATCAATTAACAGAAAGAGACCCAGAAATGACACAGATGATGAAACTAGTAGCAACAATGTTAGAACAGCTATAACTATACTTCTTATGTTCAACAAGGTAGAGGGAACCATGAACATGATGAGGAGAGAGGTGGAAAATATAAAACCTGAGTTACAATATAGTTCCAAGAGTCAACCCTAGTCAGAGACAAACTCTGCTCAGGCATGGGAACATTTCTGCATATAGTTCCCCTTATGTGAAAATGGCATAGCACCCCCTTAAGAGTAAATCAATTTCGAATCTTTAGTAGATGACAGTAACCTATACTCATGAGGTTTTGCAAGTAAAACTGAATTGACTTTAACAAATATTTGGGAAGATTACTGGATACTGCCATGTCTCATGCAAAACCACAGTCACTGTACTAGATAGGCTTATTTTTTGTCCTTAAGAAATCACCTCATCCTTTGACTACTGCACTGTCGTGCAAGTTCTTGTCATATCCACATAGATCACCCAGAAAAAGGTCCCACGCCCCCATATCAACAATCCTGTCCCTAGAACTGACTAAAGTTCCAAAATGCAGGAAAAACAACTGCCTTACCCATCAAGGCCATATCCTCGAAACACTCCTGTGTAGTGTCTCTGCTGAGGGACCTCTGGGCAGGGTGCAGACTCACATACTCCTCTTGAGAAAAATACACAGCCAGATCCTCAAACAGCAATGGCCCCTGAAACAACATGAGAGCCCATCTCAGGACAAGAAGCCCCAAGGCCACCCCCTCACTCAGTTCAGGAAGACTGAGAAGAGCTAGAAACATCAGAACCAAGGGAGGAAGGGGCTTGGTGTAAAAGGTTCCTGAGTGCTGGGGATGGTGTATAAATGGGTTCTAAGGGTGGTGGTGGAAACTGGGAAGGACATAATTTCTGAGACAGTGGTATAAGGGCCAAGACAGTAAACTGTAAGAAGTTCTAGAAGAGACTTCTAGAAAAGATGAGGGAACTCTCAGGGAGGGAAATCATTACATACAGTTGCTCTAAGGGAAAGAAAACTGAGCAGCCCAGGAAGAATCATGAAAAGGGACAGTGGTTCCAGTGTTCTCCCAACATCCTTCTGCTTGATAGTCTCTCTCCTCCTTGCACATGACACTCAACTGCTAAGCTCTCTTTAGAATCATAGCCAGGCCTAGTCCTCCTTCCCTTAGTTTACCAGTCTTATAAACCAACAGAACCTCGACGTGATTAAGAATCACCTGGGGTTTTTGTTTCTGTGTTTATTCAAAAGGTGTGGGATGTGCCTAGAAATCTGCAAGTTTGAGCAGCATTCCAGAAAACCACTTTGAGGTACTCTGATAGCCTTCTCCAATGGGCCCTGCTCCCAGCTGGTGGTTCTGAAAGGAAGAATGTGATACGCCGTTTCTCCGAAGTGCCTGGTCCCGGGAAGACAGCTTGATCAAAGGGCTATTTGGGGATCGGGAGCCCTCCCACCGAGACGGGCATTCCTAACCCTCTTCCAAAGGAAGGCAGGCAGAGGCCGGAAAGTAGCGACAGGAACTGGGACCCCGAGAAGGGACCTTATCTTACCTGGGCCCCGGCTGTTGGAAGCGTGGACGCCATCTCAGGGGGTGGGAGTGCCTTCCTCAAGTGGCCAGACTGACTTCGAGACAGATCTAGGAGGGGAGAGAATCACCCTCAAGAAGGGCCAATTTGGCTGCAAAGCCCCTCCACGGACTCCCAAGGCTTACTCGCTTTCCCAGCCCCTTTAAAACCTGAGCCGGGGGCGCCTGGGTGGCTCAGTCGTTAGGCGTCTGCCTTCCGCTCAGGTCATGATCCCAGGGTCCTGGGTTCGAGCCCTGCATCGGGCTCCCTGCTCAGGCGGAAGCCTGCTTCTCCCTCTTCCACTCCCCCTGCTTGTGTTCCCTCTCTAGCTGTCTCTCTCTGTCAAATAAATAAATAAAATATTTAAAAAATAAATAAATAAATAAATAAAACCTGAACTGAAGGCTCCTCTCCGCAGCGCAGCCTCGGAGGGGCCGACTCCTCGGCGGGCCAGGTCCCACCTACCGCTCCGAGACTAGTGATGTTAGAAAGTCTCCCGCTACCAGGGCAGAAAGAGCAGAGGGCGACGCCCAAATGGCACTCTAGACCGAGAGCCACAGCCACTGCGAAGCTCCCACACTCCTCTACGCAGGAGCTGCCGGGAAAGCCGCCGGAAACGGCCCGCCCCCATGCTGTCATGAAACTCTGCCCTGTGATTGGCCAGCCGTACTCCAAAGGGGGCAGTCCTTCTCGTATGTTGACCAATCGAGTACGCTAACAGAGGACGGACAGCTCGCTGGGCATGCTGGGAGATGTAGTTTTCCTTCTGTCTCGAAGTAAGTATTTCCGGTTCCGCTGCCTGGGTCTCCAGGGTGAGCTCCTGCCCGCTTACCTGCAGGCAGGTAAGTGAATAGGTAGTGTGTGGAGAGGTAGGGTGACCCCGGAGCGACGTAATGTTTCAGGGAAGAAGGAAAGTAAGAAGAGAGGGAGATTCCGAACCCGAAGGACTATTGGCACCGAAATGTGGGTTTGGGCGGCAGTGCCCCGTGGGCCCAAAACGTGGGTCCGGCCAGGGTGAGGTGAGTGGCCAGGAGTGCAAGTCCTAGTCTTGGCCTGAGCAGTAAAGTCCGCTGTGTTTTGGGCGGACTGTGGGGCCGTGGAGTGAAAAGGGGTGTCTTCTGCGTGGATAGAATTCAGATTGGCTTCGACCAGGTTGCAAGTCCATGACCCAGTGCATTCTAGGGGCGTTGTGCCCCGCGACTGCAGCCGAGCTGAGCCAAATCGGGCTCAGAGACACAGCGGAATCTCAAGCGGGAGTAAAGCCATTGGCTTGCTTTGCGAGACGCCGTAAGCCTCCTGATACCTCACATTCGACCTGTCCCATTGCCACATATTTTACACTTCACTGACACTGGGTGCGGTGGTGTAGGGATTTGGAATTTAAAATTGAGCTCGTTCTCAAGCTTTGCCACTGATGGCTTGGGTCATCTTGGCCAATATACAACTTTGCTTTCCTCAGCTGCAAAGAGTTCCAAATGCTTCTCCTCAGAGGGTAGTTTCAAATAAGTTGTCAGTTTATAAAGGTGTCAATTTACAAAGGTGAAAAAGCAAGGATGATACGTACCTTAATAGAAAATACTGGGTAAGTCTCAATAATTATTTTCTTATTCTAGTGCCAGACATGTGCCTATATCTAAAAGGTTACTCAAGAAATTGTTGTATGGTTATTGAAACAGTATTATCAGAATTGACAAAATAAGTAGTGGAAACCAGTGGAATGTCAGACAGGACAGTTTCAGTTGCAAGTAACAGAAAACCCAATAAAACTATGTTCAAAAGTAGGGCAGATACAGATTGGTTAATTCAGTGGCTCAGTGACACCATCAAGGTCTTAATGCTTCCATTTTTCTCCTCTGCCATCCTTAGCATGTTGGTGAAAGTGACAATGGAATCCACATAATACATGCAGACGTGCATTGTGCCAGATACCCATCCTAAACCAATCATTATCAAGGGTAAAAAGACTATACCTACCATAATTGGTTTTGACCAACCATGGTTCACCCCCTTGCACTGGGAGAAGGACCCAGCCTCCCCTGGCCAACTACCTGCACAAAATCAGGGCTCTGTTAGAAAAGAAAAAGAAGGGAGTAGAACAGATATCAAATAGGTAACTAAGAGCATCTGCCACAAGTGACATCTGTTAACAACAAAGATCTAGGCCTTCTGACAATGGGTCACAAAAGAAATATCTAGGGGTGGGCGCAAGGGGGAGGAGAAAGGTGGTGAAAGGACAGGTGGAAGAATGATAAGGAAAAATTTCCCCACAGGCTAGACCAATCCAAAGCATAAATGTTGAAGAAGAGGGGCACCTGGGTGGCTCAGATGGTTAAGCGTCTGCCTTCGGCTCGGGTCATGATCCCAGGGTCCTGGGATCGAGCCCCGCATCGGGCTCCCTGCTCCAGTGGGGAGCCTGCTTCTCCCTCTCCCTCTGCCATTCTCTCCACTTGTGCTCTCTGGCTCTATCTCTCTGTCAAATAAATAAATAAAATCTTTAAAAAAAAAAAAAATGTTGAAGAAGAGCTAACAGCCTGGTACGTGGAGGTCGAAACTGAAAGCACGTTCATTATCGAATCATGGTAGTGCTTAAGTAGTCATATTCCTCCCCCCCTTCCTTTGTGCTTGTATTTAATGCTATTCTTATGTCAAGGATATCTCGTTTAGGGCTCAGATTCTCCTGATTTTGATTTTTGGCCCCTTCACCAAGAACAAGAGGCTCTTGTGGCCTTTTCCTTTGAACTTTGGTCTCATAACAAAGAAATAAACACAGTTTCCAATGACCAGAAGTGAAGCTTGTGGTATTAACTCAATGGATAACCAGAGAGAAAGAGTTATCTCTGAAATGGGAGAGGAAACTAAATCTTCCCGAGACCCTCTAACTACCAAAACTGAGCAGAGTAGATCAAGAAGGGAGCTTGAAAGATTGATCTTGCTTAAAGTAAAGAGATGAGATACAAAGTCTAAGACCAAGATTGAAAGAATAAGACTGAATTATATGCCTAACTTTGTTTTTTAAAAATCAGAGATGCTTGACTATATATCCATTATATGTTCAAGTAACAGATTTTTTTTTTTTAAGATTTTATTTATGAGAGAGAGAGAAAGAGAGAGAGTGGGGAGAGGAGCTGAGGGAGAGGGACAAGCAGACTCCACACTGAGTGCAGAGCCAGATATGGGGCTCAGTCTCCAAAACCAAGAGTCCAACACTTAACTGACTAAGCCACCCAGGTGCCCCTCAAGTAACAGATTTTAATATTCAAAACTCACAAATCCTGGGGTGCACAGAGACTGGTTAAGATTCTCTCCCTCTGCCCCTCTCCTCCCTGCCCCCCCCCACTCACACACTCTCTAAAAAAAAAAAAAAACAAACTCAAAAATCCTTTTGCCACAACCTTCTGACAAGCTTCTTCATTTCAGCCTTTAACATATCAATAATAATCTGTATGTATTAAAATTCTTTCTGTAGCCAAAGATCTGCTGTCTCTGAAGATCACATTATCTTTTTAAAAATTAAAAATAACTTTTTATAGGAGCGTCTGGGTGGCTCAGTCAATTAAGCATTCAGCTCAGGTCATGATCCCAGGGTCCTGGGATCAAGCCCCAAGTTGGGGCTCCCTGCTTGGCAGGAGGTCTACTTCTCCCTCTCTCTCTGCCCATTGCCCCCCTCATGCTCTCTCGCTATCTCTCAGTCTCAAATAAATAAATGAAATCTTTTTAAAAAATATTTTTTTATTATTAGAAAAGCAGTATATATGCGTTTTAGAAAGTTAGAAAATACAGATAAGAAAAAACCAGAAAATAAAAGCACTACATTCTTATCATTCAGAGATTACCAATGTTCTCTTTTAAGTATAGATATTTTCCCTGGTAATTTTAAATATAATTTCCAGAACAAATTGCTCTCTAAGTTTGGCGTTTTTAACATTCCCAGACAGTACTGTTTTTCAGGGTCTGTTACTTAAAAATAAGTATGTCTGTGGTTCCTACAGCCTTTGTATCCTTCGTGAGATGTAAATACCAATGAGAAATTGGCAGGGCCATATCAGGATGTACCAGAAGAGTACAGATAAGCAAGATTAGCTTTTTCTCCCAACTTCAGCAAGAGGCTTTTCTCGCAGGAATCCAGAATGTCTGACTGGGCAGTTAGGAACCCCGGCTCACTAGTATCCAATCTCTAATGAAGGGAATGATGGTTACTGGTCATGCCTGCAGGACTTACTGTCACAGCAAGAGGCTCTCATGACTTTGAAGCTAGGATTACCTCTAGCTGGGCAGAATTCCTTCATCAGAAAGAGACTCAAAAAAGAGAGAGAGGAAGGGAGGAAGGAGGAAAGAAAAAGAAGGAGGAAGGAAGGAGGGAGGGGGCTAAGGGCTCTAAGTTGTGCCTCCAATACATTAATCCTGTGACCAGAAAGTGGTTTTGCTCGGTGTTGACTCTAACAGAATTTTCTCAGTCACTGAGGCTAGAAATGCTTGCAAAGGAAGATTCTGGACCTACTGATACTGACTGATTCTTGCAAATAGAAACGGTAAGCAGAGATTTCTGGAGGAGGATCAGATCTACAGAGCGTACAGGTTGGGCACAGTGAGGATGGAGAAGGAACGATGGGTTGGAGAGTAGACGAGAAGACAACATGCTTAGACAATTAATTTCCCCCCAAAGGATCCTTCAGATTGAGCTTTCTGAGATCAGGGGTTTAACTGTCTGAGACACTTGGCCCAGGAGTGAAAAGAAGCAGCATGGCGTGGCCAGGAGGGACACGATGGCCTGGCCTCTTTCTCCCCTGCAGCAGACGGAAAGGCCGTACCTGGAGGAGCGAGGCACAGAGCCAGCTGGAGTTGGGAGAAGAGTTGCAGAGAGTGAGTCAAAGCCTGCTGTGTCCTGCTGTGGATGATGCGCTCACAGTCAGAGGAAACCTACTTGAATGAAACCCATTTTATTAGTCAATATTTTTAAAAGATTTTTAAAAATTTATTTATTTGAGAGAGAGAGCACACACAAGCAGGGGGCAGGTGGGAGAGGGAGAAGCAGGCTCCCCGTTGAACAGTGAGCCAGACAACATGGGGCTCAATCCCAGGACCCTGGGATCATGACCTGAGCCCAATGCAGACACTTAACCGGATGAGCCACCCAGGCGCCCTATAAGGAGTTTTTAAATAATATGGGGAAATGCTAACATTAAAAATTTTTAAGGGATACAAAACTGTATGCAAAATA
The DNA here is from genome assembly GCF_004348235.1 of Phoca vitulina. NCBI lineage: Eukaryota > Metazoa > Chordata > Mammalia > Carnivora > Phocidae > Phoca > Phoca vitulina. The sequence continues at coordinate 35,589 of NW_022589805.1, forward strand.
CTATCATTATTAAAAATGTACTGAAGAGGGGCGAATGTTAAGTGATCATCTTGGGTTGGTGAGGAAATGGTAATGTTTTTCTTCTTTATGCTCTTCTATATTTTTCTTATTACAGTGAGTAGGTATTTCTTCCAAAACTAGTCTGGAGTTGGACTGTGTGGCTTGAAATTGCTCTTAACAGCTCTAACATCTTGGATTCATTATTTGTCCTCTCGAAGCCTCAGTTTCCATAACTGCAAAAGAGGAACAATGAGTGTAAATACCTCAGGTCCTACCTCATGTCGTTGTTAGGATGATTAAATGAGATACTATGTGACACAACACTCTAGCATACAAGAAGTGCTCAAAAGTATGAGCTTTATCATTGAAAAGATTTTTAGGGGTGTCTGGGTGGCTCAGTTGGTTGGACATCCCACTCTTGACCTCGGCTCAGGTCTTGATCTCAGGGTTGTGAGTTTAAACCCACACTGGGCTCCATGCTGGGCGTGCAGCCTACTTAAAAAAAAAAAAGGTTTTTAAATAAAATTAGCGATCAGACACATCAACATAGTCCACATAGAGCTTCCTGCAATGACATGTTTCCCAAGAACTTGAAAGAAGGGGAATAAGGCTGAATGCTGAGAATTAAGCTGAGAAAATTGAGATGAAATCAATTTCTTCAGAAATAACAAGTTAACAGGGCACCTGGGTGGCTCAGTCGTTAAGCGTCTGCCTTCAGCTCAGGTCATGGTCCCAGGGTCCTGGGATCGAGCCCCGCATCGGGCTCCCTGCTTGATGGGAAGCCTGCTTCTCCTCTTCCTCTTCCCCGGCTTGTGTTCCCTCTCTCGCTGTGTCTCTCTCTCTGTGAAATAAAATCTTTAAAAAAAAAAAGAAGTAACTTTAAGCAAAGCCTGGAAAGCTCATCAAGTTGTGATCTGTGGGTCTGAAAAGGAATGTGTTTACCAGAGGGGCCTAGTCTGAGTGGAACTAAGAGGAAGAAGAGTCAGCAAGAGTCTGGCACCCTCCTAGTGCTGCTCAGGCAAAGGAATGTTGAATGAATGGGACAAGCATTCATGACACCGTAGAAGGGTCTGCTGTGTTGGACCAGGGCTTGAGTAAAAGATCTCCCTTAAGACTCTGTTCCCTTCTTCATACCCCCTGCTCACCAAGAACTTCCTGATCAGTGATCTAGCTTCCTAGGAACCCTAATAGAGAAAGAGGCATCTGGAGCAGGACTAGGAGTATTCCAGTGACCCTTAACCATAAACAGGTAAGCCAGAATTTGGCTTAAGCCTCAGCTTTTGTGAGTCTGAGCAGTAAGCCCAGTCTCAGGGTGTACTGACAATATAACTGGAGACCCATACCCTCCCAATATGCTGGCCTGACACTCCTAGACCAGGCTAAGTGGCCACGTGGTTATCCTGTGCTCCCTCTGTCTTGGTTTTATTGCAGCAAGCAGGATCTTCCTTGGTGACCCAATATATACACTTGTAGCATTTTACACCAAAAGGGAATTTCTTTGGAAGCAAAATATTTGGTTCTTGGTTGTAGTGGCTTTGATCCATGCAAATGTTAATAAACCCTTCAGGACCATGAATCAGAATAATCTCCCCCACCTCAAGCCAGTCTCATAGAGCCTTTTCCTCTCCTGGGAGTGCTCCCAGAGTGGTCCAGAGCCCTCTCAGGCCAGGCAGATGCTGGTCAACCATTTACAGCACTTGTATGAAGTGGCTTGTTCATGGTCTGTTTCTGGGACCCTGGAAAAATGTTTTCAGGGTCTTCCTAGAAAGCCTGCCTTTTGAAACCCAGCTGTCCTCCTGGGTGAGTCAGGAAGGTGTAGGCATCATGGTCTGTAAAATGGGGACAACCATACCTACTTCTCAGAGTTGTTGGGAAGTATACAAGGTCCCTCAGGAAGCCATATGGCAGACACTTAGCAAATACGTGTTCACTCATAGTCCGTTCTAAAATTCCCATTGTCCTGTGTAAGTGCCTCTGTGGAAACCCTTATCAGGCCATCTTGTAATCATACATCTGCTCAAAGGCAGAGAATGCATCTCAGTCACCATTTGTACCCACAGCCCATGGCATAGTGGCCAGCTCTCTTGAAGAGAGGGAAGAAGGAAGGGACAGAAGCCTGTATCTAAGCTCAACCCTCACCTCACTCACACTTGCTTTTTATTGGTGAAAATATCATATTGCTTATGCACATAAATAAGATCTACGAGAGGATACCAGGATCCTGGCAATAGTGGATATCTGGAGAACTCTGGCACTCAGAGTCAGAAAGAGGAAAACTTACTTTTCACCATATCTCCTTTTGTTGTGTTTCTGAAAATTGGCCACGGGCAAGCATACTTCTAAAAAAAAAGTTTGTTAGGGACATCTGAGTCTTTATCTTAGCTCAGGTCTTGATCTCAGGGTCATGAGTTCAAGCTCCACGTTGGGCTCCACACTGGGTATGGAGCCTGATGGGGGAAACAAAGGCAAAAGAGGAAACTTAGATTTCCTTGCTGCTTACAGCCCACTGACAAGGCCTTGAAAAAGGCAGAATGACCTTCCTCTGCCTCGATGTTGACACCTTGGTAAGGGCAAAAGGCAATCTTAGCCTGGCCTCCCCCCACCCACCCCCCAGGAGCCTGTAAGTCTACTTTGACATATAAAAATTCCTTGGAAACTTCCTTTATCTCTGCCCACCAAGATATAGGTTAGCAATCATCCTCCAAGCATATGGCCCATTGATATACATCTGAAAGGTCTCATGACTGAGTTTTTATTGGACAGTAATAAATGACCTTTTTCTAACAATAGCTAGCCTCCTCAGGGTCATGGAAACCTTGTTTCCAAAATACGTTGGAGGCTTCTGCTGTCCCTAACCCCCTCTCAACTTGAAAGTATATAATCGGCCACTCCTCGTGACCCAAGTGCAGATCTTTCTGCCTATAGGTCCTGTCCCTGTGCTTTAATAAAACCACCTTTTTGCTCCAAAGGCATCTCAAGAATCTTTCTGGGCTGTTGGCTCTGAACCCCACCACTTCAAACTACATCAGAACCTACTTAAAAAGAAAATTAAAAGTTTGTGTTAGAAAATCCCCCACCCCCCAGTTAAGCCCAAACAAAAATATCATGTTGGACACATCTGTAAAAATCATATATAGAAGAAATATAAATGGTTAATAAAAATAGGGAAAAGTGATCAAACTTACCAAGAAATACACATTAAAATTATGAGATCTTTTCACCCAGATGCAGAGAAGTAAGGAATAATAATACCCCATGTTGGGCACCTGGGTGGCTCAGTCGGTTAAGCGTCTGCCTTCAGCTCAGGTCATGATCCCAGGGTCCTGGGATCGAGTCCCACATCAGGCTCCCTCCTCTGCCGGGAGGCTGCTTCTTCCTCTGCCTCTCTCTCTCTCTCTGTCTCTCATGAATAAATAAATAGAATCTTTTAAAAATTAAAAAATAATAATACCCCATGTTGGTGAGGATATGTGCGACAGAAGCTTTCTCACTCTTGGTGTCAGAATAAACTAGTAAAAACTTTTGGGCAGAGGTTTGTTTCCAAATTGAAATGTGGTCAATTAAAAATAATTTTGGGGGCACCTGGGTGGCTCAGTCGGTTTAGTGTCCGACTCTTGGTTTCAGCTCAGGTCATGATCTCGGGGTCGTGGGATTGAGCCCCACATTGGGAGTCTCCGTGGGATTCTCTCTCTCCCTCTGCCCGTCCCCCAGCTCTCTTTCTAAAATAAATAAATCTTTAAAAAAAATTTTTTAACCAACATTCTAGGAATTGTTCCCTAAAAAAAATAATCTGAAATGTGTGCAGGTTTCTCTACAAAGTTGTTAGTTGCAATGCTGTTTATAACCTGAATGTGTGGGTATTGCAGGGGAAACCTTGATTGCCAGCCCCTGCTATCCTCCTCCCCAACCCTAGTCCATTTGTTGACAGAGTAGTGAGTAGGGCCCTAGATAAGTGGTATCACCCATGCTTGGAATAAAAGAGTAGTACCCAACTTTGTTCCTCTATGGGCCAGATGAGACCCCAGGGACCAGAAGGGAGAGGTGAAAATTTAAATGCCTTAATTTCTGGAGAGATCTTGGCCTTGGAGATTCATAGAATCGTGAGTATATATTACTTCCAAAATTAGCAGAGTAATTAAGCCAGGGCTTGGGAAGGGCAGAGGCAGCCCATGTCGATGGTGGCTTGCTGCTCGCCCTGGCCCAGAGAAGCCTGGTTACCTCCCTGTCTCCAAGGCTGGGAGAGGGTTCTGCATCTGAGGAGGCAGGAATTGAGGGTTTCCCTTCAAGTGCTCCCTGGAGTACTGCCTCTGCTTGGCAGCTTGGAATGCGGCTACGCTACAAGAGTAGAGATTGCTGGCTCTCCTTGAGAGTAGTGCCTCTAGGTTTCTCCCTGCTTGACCCATGGCCATGAGTAGGCAAGAGAAAAATAACAGTACAGCAGAAGAGGCCTTGCAGCCAGGGGGAGGAGGAGCAGACAGAGTGCTCAGAACAGGCAGCTCCTGATGAAACAGAACTGGAGGAGACTGACGACCACACTACCCAAATCACTGAGCCAAGAGACAAGGGGCTGACCTTATTTCTTATCTATATACCAGAGCCTTGGATTTATTTATTTTTTATCTGTCAGAGAGAGCACACAATCACAAGCAGGGAGAGCGGCAGGCAGAGGGAGAAGCAGGCTCCCCATTGAGCAAGGAGCCCGATGTGGGACTCAATCCCAGGACCCTGGGATCATGACATGAGCTGAAGGCAGATGCTTAACTGACTGAGTCACCCAGGCGCCCCAAGGGGCTGACCTTAATTGATTAAACCAATTAGGGACCATTTTGGGGGTGGAATGGTTTTTTTTTCAGAGGACAACTACCTTGAATAACCCTTGTAGTAACATGTAGTAAGATGTGGTACCTCCTTGTCCTGAGGATAAAAGAGATTCTGTTAGAAGCTTAACGCAGCACTTGGCAAATAATAAGCCCTTGAGAGAATATTTTCTCATTTGTGTTTAAAAACAGTGTTTTTAAAGTTTGAATGGATGTATATGCCCTTCTCAGTTTTGACAGTTCATCTTAAGGTACTATGCATAGAACCCTGGAAACAACAATGTTATACCTCTGTCATCACATAGGGAGGGCTTCTCAAACTTTAATGTTTCAATGTTTCAAACTTCCAATGTTTTAAGGCTTCTCAAACTATAAATCGACTAGGGATCCTGTTAAACATAGGTTCTTAGTTAAATGCAAATTCTAATTCAATCTGGCTGAGGCCTGAGGTTCCATATTTTTAACAAGCTCCCAGGGATGCTGATGCTGCTGGACCACAGACCACACTTCAAGTAGCAAGGAGATAGGTAGGGTTTCACTTCTCCCGTGTTACTGAAGGGGTTTATCACTGCATCCATTTTCCATGGACAGGAACACAGGGAAAGGGGAGAAAGAGGAGGAGGAAAGCAAGCAACTTCCTTTTTTTAAACCTCATCTCTTTATTTAAAAAAAATTCAAACCTGGGACGCCTGAGTGGCTCAGTTGGTTAAACGTCTGCCTTCAGCTCAAGTCATGATACCAGGGTCCTGGGATCAAGTCCCCCATCGGGCTCCTTGCTCAGTGGGGAGCCTGCTTCTCCCTCTGCCTGCCGCTCCCCCTGTCTCTGTCTCACACAAATAAAAAAAAAATTAAAAAAAATTCAAACCTGAATATTTGAAAGAATAATGCAGCAAACACCTACGTACCTGCCAACTTAGCTCCATCAATTGGTAACATTTACACAAATTGCTTTTAAGGACATGACACAGAAATTGCCTATGTCCTTTCACTCTTGTCCATTGGTAATAAGTGTGGCATACAGCCTCACCTTGCTGCAAGGGAGGCTGAGAAATACAAGCCTACCTTGACAGCTATTTGCTTGCTGTAGGGGGTGGGGTTCTGTTAATACAAGAAGATGTGATAAAGCAGTTATTGGAGAAGGAGGAGAAGAAAGACTTGTGGGACAATAGACAGTAGGTAGCAGTTAGCCACCTCTGACACATTGACCCCTTAAATCTTGTAACCAGTTGTTCTCTTGGAAGTGGATTCTGGAAAGATCAGAGCTGAAGTTTCAGCCCATCTCTAGAAAGTATATAGGACCTCAAAGTGCATTTTACACACCCACCTCACCACACCCTGTTTGGCCCTCATTTATCTTGCTGTACTGTATGGATCTTTTTTTTTTTTTTAAAGATTTTATTTATTTATTTGACAGAAAGAGACACAGCGAGAGAGGGAACACAAGCAGGCGGGAGTGGGAGAGGGAGAAGCAGGCCTCCCGCTGAGCAGGGAGCCCGATGCGGGGCTCGATCCCAGGACCTGGAATCATGACCTGAGCCGAAGGCAGACGCTTAACGACTGAGCCACCCAGGCGCCCCCTGTATGGATCTTTCTAATCAATCTTAAATCTTTTTTTTTTTTGCAACAAATTTAATTTATAAATAATTTAATAATGACACACTAAATATAATTGTGTGAAGTCCTCAAAATGTTCTGAATGGGCCCAAACACAGTTCACCACAGCATCTTTGCTTTCAATAGCATGTTTGCGGTCCTTAAACATGTAACAGTGCAGAGTTGTAAAGAGTATTATATCAATTTTCATTTTGTTCAAGTGTTTTCAGCTTTATTAAAAAAACAGGAACTTACAGAAACTGTTACAAAAAGGAAATATAAATATGGGTTGCTTTATATAAATCAAGATTCCATCAGCCTCTACACATCATACTATGTAGACAACAATAGATTATGCCTTCTTGTTTTATATTGCCTTGTTACCTCTATTTTTTTTTTTTTTTTTTGAGAGAGAGCACACAAGCGAGGGGTGAGGGGTGGAGGAGGGGGCAGAGGGAGAGGGAGAAGCAGGCTCCTGGCTGAGCAGGGTGAGGGAAGTGGGAAGTGGGGCTGGATGGCAGGATCCTGGGATCATGAAGGCAGACACTTAACAGACTGAGACACCCAGGCGCCCCATATTACTCTTGATCTATTTATACCAGTTACTTTAAAAACTTCTCACCTCTTTACTTTTTCCTTTTCAAAATGTTAAAAAGAATATGCTTTTAACTTTTCTAACATAGTGTTATTTTATTTAGACTTTTGACCTGTGATAACGTTTATTCTCTTGGATATGAATGAAATCCTTTTAGGGTGGATTATTCTAGCCTTTGGCTGTAAGCAGGTCCTTCTTATTCCATCCTTTGGCTATGTGGACCACTTTTATTTGAAGGCAAAGAATAAATTCCTGCTTTAAAGTTACTATCAGATGTTGCTTAACTCGGGTTCCCTACCAACAGAACTTGAGTTCGATCTTGTGATACAGACCCTCCTGCACCTTGAGTGCGACCGACCCCTACCCTTTGGCACGGCAACAGCCCTCCACAGCCTTTGTGCGGAGACGGACTGGCTGTCGTGGACGCGGCCTACGCTTCCCCGGCTCGACGCGCCGCCGGGCGCCAGGGATGGAAAAGCCCGAGCCCCAAGCCCAAGCGAGGGGAGCGTCAGCCCAGGCAAGACTGGAGGACGGGGAGCAATCCCTGTCTCGGGAGCCCCCCCGCTCTGCGTATGGGGCACTCAGCCGGGCCCAGAAGGCACCAACCTGCCGGCTTCCACCGGGGGGGGGCGGCAGGAGGGGGCGCCGGGGTCGTCTACGTCCGCCAGCGCCCACGTCCGCCAGCGCAGAAGCGCTCGGCCTGCGGCCTGCCTCGTCCGCGCCTCCGCCCGCCACCGGGCCTCACCCGAGACCCGCCCGCTCGTAAGATGGCGGCGGCGGCGGTGGCGTCCCACGTGAGGGCCGGTGGCCAATGGGCTTCCGGCCTCCGCCGCCAGCCCGGCGCGGGAGGCGGAAGTGCCGCGGGCCGCCGCCTCCGTCCCGGCTGCGGCTCCTGCCGGTTACATAACTCGTTTCGGGCTCCGCGCGGCCGCACTTCTTGGCTGCCTGCGACTCCAGGATGCTCTGAGCCCCACGACGGCGTCCGCTGCCGCCGGCTCCCGTCCGAGGTGAGGCTCCCCCGGCTCCGGCCTGCGGTGGGGCAGGGGTCTTGAGGGAGGAGGGAGCCGCCCGGACCCGGGCCGGAAGGGAGAGGCGGGGCCCGAGTCGGCCGCGGCGGGGCGCGGGACGGCCGGGGCGCGACCCACGCCTCTAGGTGCCCAGACGTGTACGCGGGGTGACGAGGGGGCCGCGGAGCTCGCGCTGGCGGAGGCTGAGGAGGGCCCGCGGGGCGTCCGCGGGGCGAGGACGGACGCGCTTCCCAGAGCCGCCCCTCCCCCCCGCGCCCCCTTTGCCTGGGTGCTTCCCGGCCAGGCCCCAAGACGAGTTGGTGGGGGGAAATTTGGGACCAGAGGTCAGGCTGCCCCTCGTTTCCCTCCCGGTCTCCCTCCTGCTGAAGGGCCTGGCCTTTTCGCAGGTCAGCGGTTCGCCTGGCCTTGCCTTTGCTTTGGTACTTGTTGCGCGGATTGTAGTTATTTGCCGACTTGTTTGCCCTCCTGTGAACTCTGAAAGCCTGGGGCTCTGTCTTCGTTGTCTCCGACTCTTTCGTCCTCAGCTGTACCTTTTGGTTTTAAGATGCGTCAATTTCTTACGTTTTTGATAATTTACAGATTGGCCATGCAGACCCTACGACAGCTCTGACCTCCTCCACCAGATCGGGCACTTCTCAGGGAAGACTGGGAGCCTGTAGCTCCTGTGGTGTGTCCCCGTGGGAAAATTGTGAGGGAGACTGTGGGCCTTCTCTGGACCACTGACAACACGTATCTGTGTGCCCGGCGGGTGCCGGAGCTCAGGACCAGGAGTTATTCTGCAGTAAACGTGGGCATTGGCAGCTTCATTGATCTGTTTCACTCTGCCAAGTCCTGAGCCATAAGATTTTGTTACTCAGTTGTCCTGATGGAAAAGGATAGCAGCCCCACACAGTAGCTCCCTGTGGCGCCCGGGTGGTTGGTAATTGAAGTGTCAGAACTGGAGAGAACATTGCTGGTTGCAGAAGTGTCACCAGAGGACTGAAGGCAGAAAGCCTCTAGTTAGTGATTAACTGAGTGATCCAGGAAAGATAGATCCAGGCCATCTAAAAAAATACCACAATTCCTATGACATCTTGTGATGTAGAGATAAGTGTGAGAAGTTATTTGTTTGGCCCGCGAGGCAGGAAGGAGGGGAGTCTTGAGCATCACTGAATTAAAAGGGGCTGGAACAAAAACAAATTCTGTCTCTCACGAAAATCTCTGAATTGCCTTAAGTTTGGAGAAGAAGGGAGTAAACACTAGAAGAAACTCAGGGGTGGCTGAAATATAAGTCCCGGTCATCTTTCCAAATGGACAGATAAATCATGGCAGTGCGCATAGGTCTTCAAGCCATTTAGGATTTGTACCCGTCAGAATCAGTGTGCAGCTCGGCCCTGGAGAGTGCAGTGTGCCTGAGCTCCTTCTCCGTTGGGCCACAGTTGGCTGCAATTCCCTCTCACTGAGCTTGCAGAAATGCTGGGATTCTATGAAGACAGTTAAAACCTGTACAAAACAAAGTCAACGCATGGTGTGGCATTGACAGGCCAGAATAAAAAGTACAGGCATGTTTTTAAAAGGTCTTTGTGTAGCTTTTGCCTCTGTAACTTGCAGTGACTTTGTCATCTGTTTATTTTAACCATACCCACTCACAGACTTCAGATATGACTTGAAGTTGCTTAGTAACAGCATGCCTCAGTCTGGGATGGAAGAAAATTCCTGGATGGTAGGAGATTTGAGAGATAAAAGATACTTACACCTGAACCGGGGTGATGCTGTCATTGCTGACTGGGTACTCGGCTCCAAGACTGGGCATCAGGAGACTATTAGCAGCATTTTGGTTTCTAGCAACCTGACGTGTGTTTAGACCAGATGGACACAGCGTGCTTACACCCAGCTGCCCCAGGTAACACAGTGTAGAGAAGAATCCTCAGAGCTCTGAATTTAGGCTGGCACATGTCTTTGCCCTGCTGAAATAGCTCAGAGGTCTCAGCTGTTTGTGACAGCTCTCCTACCTGAATAGAGAGCTGGCTGCCTATCAGGCATTGTCTTCTCTTAAATGGTTGCTCCTCCGTGTCTAAGTTTTATCTCCATTATCTTCCCTTGACATCTCTTTCTGGAAGGAATCCACAAAGCCTTCATGGTTTTTCCATTTCTGTTCCTTGTGTGCAGAAAGCAAGCTTGGGGTATAGACCCCGTGTCAAAGCTGGTCTTGCTTATGTCCGTGTGCATTGCTTTCAAGTAAATGCTGATCTGCAAAATAATACTGGACCTCATGGGTCTCTTTCTGGCTAAGTTCATATGCTGATTTTTTTTTCTTCCAGGAAGTATTTGTGTACTTTGATAACATCAAGATCAAGCCTCCTTCCCTAAATATCATTCTTTTTTAGCATGACCTCTGATAGGAGCTAGCTGGCAGGCCAGTTCTGGGTTAGCTGATTAAAGAGAGACCCATGCATCGGAAAACCCAGTGAGCAAATGGTAGGTTAGTGTTCTGCTGTGAACCTTAAGGCATTTGCTCAGTTCTCATGGAATGATAGGAAGGACGTCTGTACAGGGAGCCAGGGCTTTCTGCGGGAGGTGGTTTGGGGTCCAGGTCAACAGTTGAACCAGTGTTCCCTGGAGCCTGAGTGCCCCACTGCGGAGGCCCGCGTGCATGCGACAGTCGGCCAAGGTGGCCACAGCACTGAGCTGAACTAGATGGTCAGGTAGAGGAGTAACAGCAGATGAGGGCTGGTCCTTTGTTTGTCCTGTCTACATCTCCGACTCCCCATCTCTTCACCTGAGATCAACTTCCTGCTCAGGTAGGGCCTGTGTGGCAGGAAGGGGGCGAAAGTACCTATGAATGTGACAGTGTAGAGATTTTTAAATGTCTCTTCAAATTGTAAGAATGATTACCCATTTTGCCCCTAAATGGACTCTTAGTGCCAACTTTTACTCCATGGCCTTGGAATAGCATGGCATTTTGTGTACTGATGCAAGAAATAAACCTTCTAAAGACAGATTGATAGTTGTAAAGAAGCAAAGAGGAGGTGCTTGTGGAAGGGGACACAGAACAGCTGTCTGAGAAAGTCTCTGTTCCCTTTGCTTCCATAGGAACACCAGAGAAACGTATTTTGTCATCTTTAATAAAACGCATTAAAAAATATCCTTCTAGTTCTATTTCTTGTTGAATAGTTACTGTTGTTAAAAATCAGATTGCGTTCCTCTTTTTTTATTTCCTGAATTCCTGAAATATGATCTGTTTGGGCAGCGAAGTATTGAAATTTGAGCCCATGTTGAAAATGACCGAAAAGAAAGCAGTTTCATTGTATAAAACAGCCTGTGGGTAGTTGTCCCTTAGGTACTAAAAAGAATTCTTATCTGGAAAATGTTGACACAATATTTACACCTTTTCTGTAGTGTTCATGGGAGTGCTGCTGGGTACTTGCTTCAATTTTGTTTCTTTTTCAAACCACTCCTTCTCTCTTTAAACTCTGCAGAAGGGCTTGCTGGTTCAGAGAGTTGCTACTCTTTCTAGTCTTAGTTTCAGATTACTTTGTTTTTCCTCTGGCCATCCATTTTTAACAACTTCATTGAAGTGTGCCAACAGAAAAAAAGTACACTGCTTGACAAATGGTCATGGGATGAGAGTACCTGTATACCCACCACCCCAAAGACCCTTCGGCCCCTTACCAACCAAGCCCTCTCCTATTTAAAAACAACAACAACAACAAATCATTAAGATTTTATTTATTTGAGAGAGAGAGAGCTGAGAGAGAGCTGAGCGAGAGAGAGCATGAGCAGGGGTGGAGGGGCAGAGGGAGAGGGAGAAGCAGGCTTCCCGCTGGGCAGGGAGCCCAACGCTTGCTGGTTCCCAGGACTCTGGGATCATGACCTGAGCCGAGGGCAGACGCTTAACTGACTGAGCCACCCAGGTGCCCCCCAAAAATCATTTTCTCGTAGGAAACACCAGCAACATTAACAGTCATTTTACTGGGGATGGGGTGAATAGGGGAATCTTAGTTTTGCTCTATATTGCATGTGACTTACTTTACTGTGAACATGTGTTCATAGTAAAACAAAAAAGTTTGCAAGAGCATTTCCCTCCTTCAAGAAGAGGGAAATGTTTTTATCTTATTTTAATTTAATTTAATTTTAAGTAATCTTTACACCCCACATGGGGCTCAGACTGACGACCCAGAGATTAAGAATCGCATGCTCTGGGGTGCTTGGGTGGCTCAGTCGTTAAGCGTCTGCCTTCAGCTCAGGTCATGATCCCAGGGTCCTGGGATCGAGCCCCGCATCGGGCTCCCTGCTTGGCGGGAAGCCTGCTTCTCCCTCTCCCACTCCCCCTGCTTGTGTTCCTGCTGTTGCTATCTCTCTCTGTCAAGTAAATAAATAAAATCTTTAAAAAAAAAAAAAGAATCGCATGCTCTTTGGACTGAGCCAGCCAGGAGCCCTGGGAATGTTTTTTTTAAACCTTTTTAAAAATGGTCATCTAAAACTTGTAAATATTTTAAATTGGCTTTTGTAAAGCCACTTAAATTGTTTAATAATTACATGGGAACCCTTTACAATATGTTCACAAGTCTGTTTATCGTCCTTATCCACAACTACGTCCTTTTTGCTTCATTACAACTTTGAATCTGTGTTTAGAACATTTATTTCTGGTATCCGTGCACAAAATGCCATGCTATTCCAGGGGTCTGGGATTTGAAAGCACTATGAGAGACTGTTTTGGGGCAAAATGGGTAATCATTCTACTTATAATTTGAAGAGACACTGTAAAACTTCCAAGTTGCTGCTAATTAAAAACAGCCCGTGAGATAATTTTCATAAAAATGTATTCATAATTTTCTCATACCACCTGAAAGTCTTTTTTTTTTTTTCTGAAAACGAAAACAACTCAAGCTCATTTAAAAAAAAATAATAATACAGAAAGGAGTGATGAACACAGACATCTGTGTAATTCCAGAGGCAAATGCTGACAGGAGGTTGAATTACTTTTTAAAAATAATAAGTTAACCTCATGATCAAGTGTTAATTTATACCAAATTTGACCCACTTTCATAATTAACATCTCTTTGATTCCGAAGGATCTTAAACGCAAAGCCAGAGAAGCGGAGATTAAAAACCCGTCAAACAACAAAACCTCGCTGAGGTGGAAACCTAGAAGAAAGGCCGGGAGGCCTGGCCTGCTGGGGGCAGCAGGGGGGTGGGGGGAGGGGGCAGAGTCTCTGAAACCCAACTCCCCTATTGCTGTACTTTTTCCTTTCAAAGTGAGTAGCTGCCTGGTCCCTGTCACCTGCCCCCAGCAGTGCTGAGGGCTGGTCGCAGCCGCCAGAGTTCTCTGTGGGAGAACACACACTCCTGGCTGAGTTTGAGCGCTAGACGGGGTTCAGTCTCGGCTGGTAGTCAGGACTGCAGATTATTACATATGTTTTTATTCCCACCCCCTTAAAATTTGGCTGTTTACAGGTAGTTTTGTTGGTAAACCAAACTAGTTGACCACTCAGTGGATCTGAACTTGGAGCTCTATTCTGGGTGCACCTACCAAGATCCCAGCTTAAAAAGCCGAGGGGCAAACATGCTTCTCCAAGCCATCCTCAGGCCCGACCAGCCCACGCCCCTGTGGCCCTGACGCCCTTGCGCTCTGTGTCTTTCAGCGCCAGCATGTGAGCTGGCAGTGGGGGCTCATCTGCACCCTCGTGTTCTATTCTGGGAAGATGAGACACGTCTGGAACATTCCGGCAAGGGGACCATGGCTCCTGCTCGCGGCTCCACATTTCTGGCCCCCCAGTTCCCGTGTCCCCTTTTTCTCCTAGCTCATATTATCCAATCTTCCTCTTTGTCCTTGTCTCACCCCAGACATGGGCTTTCCTTCTCCAGTTCTGACAGTGGCCAGCTAAGGCCACAAAAGGCAGAGAGCCCTTCGGCTGCCTGCCCACAGTCCAGTCCCCTGTCTGTGTGGAAATTCGCCGGCCCCAACGCTGTGACGAAGGTCCTGAGAACAACCAGAGGATTCTCTCCGACTGTGTTGACCAGTGTTAGTGCAGATGCCTTCCCAAGGAGGATCCGAGGTTTGCAGGTGGCACGTGTGCACAGTGGTCTCAATATATGCCCTCCGCATCTGGTCATTGTACCTTGGATGTGCAGTAAAACAAAATAGAGAAATAAATTTAAAAGAAAATTAGATCTATGTCATCTTGCACAATGTAAAGCTTAAGAGCAGAGCTCCAAAATGCAAGATGTCCTCCTTGTACTGCACGGAGGTCTTTGTCTTTGCCTTCTCACCCTCGAGAATCTGAAGGAGGGCCCACTGTCAAGTGCAGGTACCCCAAGTTCGCCGGCCCCTGGCAGAGAACGTGGCACCTGACTAGTGTTTACTCTGCAGTCAACTGCTCAGATCTGAAGCAGAGCCATATGTTTGATGACCATTGAAGGAGACACAGCATATCACCATCACCCCAGCAAGTTGCCTTCTGCCTCTTCTCAGTGTCCCCCACTGCATCTGCTTTCTGATTTCTGTCACTTCTGATTCTTTTAGCCAGTTTTAGAATGTCCTACAAATGCAGTCCTCTAATATCATCAATTCGTGTTTGAAGAGAATTGTCTGTGAGAATTACAGGCTCCCCTCAGAGCATGATGAGGTGGGTTTTAAGAGGAAGGCTGTTTGGAGCCCGAGTGTCGGGTGCTTGTTTCTTGTCATCTTGTACATTATTCATGTTGCTTCTACACTGAGGTTTTAGAAGGAGCTCAGGCTGCTGTGGAGACGCTTGCTCCCCGCCCCAAGCAGCTGCCCATGTGAACAGCTGAGCTGTGAAGAGTGCTCGCTGTGTCCCTCGGTCTCCTTGGAGCCCTGTAGCCCATTTTACTGCTGTGAAAGGCAGGCTTCTGTATCCATCCCTACCTTAGTTTTCCTTTTGTCCCCCATCCATCCTAAAGGCAAGAGCTTAGAGCTCATTACTGTTGGATTTTTCAAGCCGATCAACCTGGTGTCAGCAGAATTGCACGTTCTTGAGAGCCCTGCATCTAGTTCTTGGGCCGAGGGCGAGTGTGTGCTAATCTTCCCTTGAGCCTCACCTGAGAAGAAGCCTGGAGTTTGGGGAAAGACTTCGTCATGGGTGAAGGGAGCTGAGGTTTTGAGAAAGGGATGGACTCAGTTGTGAGCTTGAGAGGGTTTGGGGAGGAGAGTCCTGAGGGAGGCTGCTGGTTTCCAGGGAGGGGAAGCTGTTGGTGCCTTGTTGTGGGTGTGCTGGAGCAGAAGCTGGGCCGATGATGGGCACGGGATAAAGCAGGAAGGTGGCGGCATGTGGGGCAGTGCAGGTTGTTGTATGGAAGGGAAGCAGGTGGCGGGAAGGCCTGTCCCAGAGGGGGATACACAGTACTCAGAGGAGTGGCTATGTGCACAGGAGGAGACGTGGAGCTGGGCCAGCAGTTGGGGTGGCCCTTTGGAAAAGGCCATCTCCTTTTATCTTCTCAGCGACAGAGAAGCAGAAGCGCCTATAGGACAGATGTCTCGGTGGTCACAGTGACCCCAGCATCCTTGCAGGGTCTGAGACCACACGGAGGACATAGCACCCAGAGCCTAAGTGGAAGGTGGCTAACCTCGGCAAGGAGAAAGGACCCTTTGAACCAATGGGAGTGAAAGAAGAAAAGGAAGGGAAGGTTCTATTAGTGATAGAGGGTGCAGTGTGGCCATGGCTGGCCTGAATACCGGATGTCTGATGAGGGCGAGGGGAGAGGCCAGAGCACCTCCTAAGACATTAAGAGGATGGGGTGGTTTTTAAAAGTTGAACGTGGCTTGTGTGAGACCAAGAAGCAGTGCCTTTGAAGAAGGACTGTGGGACCTGGGGTGTCAGGGCACAAGGGGAGGGGTGTCCAAGAATAGGGTTGTTCCAGCCTCCTTACTTGGGATGGGAGTGGAGTGCCCTGTGGGCTTCATGACAGTGCCGGGAGACCCCTCCAGGAAGTGGAATGATTCCATTCTCAGCCCCCAGATTCTGAATCCCCAGCACTTGCCAGTGGAAGGGAGATGAAAGGTGTTCCTGTGGATGTTGGGGACGTCCTGGTGGCTTTTCCGCCACTTCACTCTGTCCCTCTGGCTGAGCATGTGGAGGCAGTGCCCAGGTGTCCAGACATCACCCCTTCCTGCCACCTGGGAGTCCTCAGGGAAAAGTGGCCTTCGTACAGGTACCAGGGGGTCATTTTAGCACAGAAAGAAGACAAGGTTTGCAGACAGCCTCCTGAGGATGAGGTCAGGGAAGGAGAAAGGGTAGAGCAGGTGAGCAGGCAGGCCCTTCATTTGGATCTTGGAGAATCTGGTTTCTGTCCCCTTGAGTTGCTTCACTCAACCACCCCGGCCCCCCACCCCCCACCCCGAGGCAAAGGGCAGGATGCAGACCCAGGAAACCCTGGCGAGAATTCTCATAGAAGCCTGAACCTTTGCAGCTTCATGTTTTAACTTCAAAGTCTAAACGAATTTTGGGTTCCCTGTACAACGTGCCCCTACTGTTGTAGTGTAGATGTGTCTGTGTCTTTGTAGGGAAGTGTCCCGAAAGGTGGCTTGCGTGCTGAGGCTTCAGTGCCAGCACCCGAGGGCTCAGAAAGGAGGCCAGAGGGGGGTGAGGTGGGGCGGCTGTGCTCTGGCTTCACCCTCTGGCCCCTGTTCTCTAGTGAATCATCAGGATCCTTGTCCCTTAAGCCCTAAGAGTAGCCCATAGCAATAGGAGACTGGCACATGGTGGAAGGTTCTCGATGGGTAAGTGGGGATTCCTACAGGTGCCAGAGGTGGGTCTCCTGGCCTGCTTCCTGTCTGTGAACCGGCCACTTGCCACACCAGCATCTCATGTGCCCTGCCACCCTCTCTGTAAACTGGGCCTCCAACGCCGGTGTTTCCTATGGGACCCGCACACCAGGCTCTCCCTTTCCCTGCCTTCCTGTCCTTTCTCTGCCCACTGACAGCTGGGCTGGAACAGACTCGGCACTATAAATGCTGCATTTTTCCCTTAGTTAAAAGTGACTTGTTTCTATTTTTAAAATCAAGGCTTTTGAAAACATGGAAGTACTTTTAATAGGGATGTGAGAATCCACAAATAGCTGTGCATCTTGGAGCCCAGTGTTTTTCTTGAAAGTCAAACAGGGAACAAATCCTGTCCCTTTGGTCAAGAGCCTTGTCCCAGGGATACTAAGGAAAAATTTATAAATCCCTGGAATGAGATGCTCATTTATTATAGATCTCTCCCTTTGCTATCAGGCTCAATGTAGAGGGTTTTTTAAAAACTTCTAAAAGCAACTTTATTGAAGTTTAGTATACATATGACAAACGCATCCAGTGAGTTTTAATGTGTGTGTGTGTGTGTGTGTGTGTGTGTGTGTGTGTGTGTAACCACCACCACCATCTACAGAGAGACATTCCGTCCGCTCAGGAAGTGCCCCACCCCCAGCCCTTGCTCCCGGGCTCCTCAGATGCCCAAGGTCGGAGACTGCCCAGACCCTGACTGCTGGCTGATGTTGCCTGATTGCTGGCTGATGTGCTTGTACTCCTTCTGTCCCCTGTGCTGGAGGGTCTGCTGAGAGCACGCTGTTGGTGTCCTGTCCTGCACCTCCTTTCCGCGGGAGCTCAGAGCACATTTGCTCTTGACCAGGAGCACCGTGGGGCACAGCCAGTGAAACACCTGGAGCTCTGCGGAGAGCAGCGAGGGCAGGCAGTCGTGGCACCCCATTTCTCGGGCTGGCTCGAGCCTGCCTCGCAGCAGATGAACAGTCTAGAGAGCTGTTCCTGGAAAGAGGAGGACATGGAGTTTCCTGGCATAGGTCTAACATTGGAGCCGAAAGTTGATTTCAGATTCATCTGGTGATTGTGGTTCGCGTTGATTTCTCGGCTGGGGCTGGGTGGAGTCTGAGTGTGATCTTTACTTTCTCAAAGGCATTTTAAGTTGCCTCCCCTGTGAAAACTCATAGACCGCACAGACATTCTTGGCTAAGACTCGGTAAGTTCCTCTGATCACTTCTTACACAGTGACAGATTTTTTCCTTTGAGTATGAAATAATTAAAATTGGCCCAAATCTGGAGTAAGCTACCAGGTGGGCCTTGGTGGGCTGGTGGTTCTTCTTCTTCTCTGAGTCTGTGTCTTTTGCCAAGCTCCCTGATCTTCAGCCTTGTCTTCCCAGGGGTCCCCCACCCCACCCCGGCCCTTTTGGGGGTGGCACAGATGCACATGCATGCATGTACACCCCCCCACACCCCAGGTGGCAGGGTCCAGGCCAGCCCCCCATGGGCACCAGCCTGGGTCCCTGCAGTTAATTTGCAGGCTACAAAGCTTCTGATTCTTTCTGGAATCTACTGTGACTGTCTTCAGAAATAATTTTTTTCATCCATTTGTTCACCAAAGAAACATTCACTCAGGATTTGTTTTGTTTTGTTTTGTTTTTAACAGCTTTATTGAGATATAATCCACATGCTATACAAATCACCCGTACAGAGTGTACCATTCAGCATTTTTAGTGTATTTACACAGCTGTGTGTCCATCACCACATTGAGTTTCAGGACATTTTTACCGCTCCCAAAAGAAACCTCATACGCATAGCCACCCCCCTCCCCCAAATCCAGCCAGCCTCCAGCAACCACTCGCTTACTGTCTCTCTGGATTTGCCTGTTCTAGACATTTCATGTAACTAGAGTCATAAGACATGTGGCCTTTTGCGTCTGACTTCTTTCACTCAACATCACATTTTCAGCGTTCATCCGCGTTGTAGCAGGTGTAGGTTTAAATGTCCCCTGCAGTTTATTGATTTGTTCATCCATTGACAGTCAATTGTGGACTCCCACTCCCTCCCCTGCTCAATTCAGAAGCGGGAGTGTGTCCTTGCTGGGGTGCTGAGGAGGATTTTCATAGATCATCCTGTTTGGCCACCTGGATTGGCAGGTGGTGATGTGTTTGGGCTTGTCCACTAGGATTTTCCCTGAAGATTGTTGCAAGGGGGGGGGGGGGGGCTTGTCCCCGGAGCCTTCTCTGGAAAGACTGCACTGAGGGGCAGGGCTTGGCCTTGGATGATGTGGGGTTGTTGACTTTGACCCAGAGGCTCCAGGTTTTGGCAGGGACTTCGTGCACGTCCCAGTTTTCTTGGCCCTGAAGTGGGGAGGCGTTGCCCTAAACTGGCCCTGTGGTTGATATTTAGCATCTTGGGCAGCAGGCCAGCTCCTAAGACAGTGTCCTGTGTCCTGTCGCTCCTTAAAACATCAGTGGAGTTTGAGATTTGGTTAGCTTGGGTCCTGAGCAGTATTCCCTGAACCCATAACCCTCTGAACCAGGCGCCTAACCCACCTGGGATCCAGAGTGCAGATCAGCGAACCAGCCATGGTTTGCCGAGAACTCACTCATCCAGTGAGCAGGTGTGCAGAGCGGGCGGTGGCTGCTGCAGCGTGTGGCGCTGCTTTCCGGAGCTCGGGCTGCAGGCCGCCAGAGACATTGAAGTCAGCCACCTGGCCAACCTGCCATCTGTTACCCGAAACTCGGCCTCCGTGGAAAAGTTTGGTTGGGGTTGGTTGGTTGGTTTTTAATTGGGAGCATTTTCTTTTCTTTTTTTGAGAAATGCACTTTATTTTTTTTAAGGTTTTATTTATTTGAGAGAGAGAGAGAGAGAGAGAGAGAGAGAGCACAAGAGGGGGGAGGGGCAGAGGGAGAAGCAGACTCCCCGCTGAGCAGGGAGCCCGATGGGGGCTCCATTCCAGGACTGTGGGATCATGACCTGAGCCAAAGGCAGACGCTTAGCCAAATGAGCCACCCTGGTGCCCCGGGAACATTTTCAAACACCTATTTGGCATACCTATCATCCAATTCAACAATTATTAACATTTAGGCACTTTTGCTCCAGCTAAATTAAGTTACAGGATATGATGTCATTTTGCTTCTACATATCCAGTGTACATCTCTAAAGAGTATGGACATTTTCTGCACAACCACAATGCTGTTCTCATATCTTACAAGATTAATGAAACCTTTGGTTGTTGCTTTTGTGCATGTGTTGTGCCAGAGAACTGTTTATTTTAAAGTATCAGAGGTATCTCTCAAATAAATAAATAAAATCTTTTTTAAAAAGGGGGGGGGCGCCTGAGTAGCTTGGTCAGTTAAGCGTCTCCCTTTGACTCAGGTCATGATCTCAGGGTCCTGGGATCAAGTCCTGTGTAGGGCTCCCTGCTCAACAGGGAGTCTGCTTCTCCCTCTCCCTCTTCCCCTCCCCCTGCTTGTGCACTCGCTCTCTCTCAAATAAATAAAATCTTTAAAAAAATAAAATAAATAAAGTGTCAGAGGTAAACTGTGTGTGGATTCAGAACCCAGCTAAGGGGATTGTGGGGCAGGGCCTCCTTCCAGTTTAGGTGAGCCAGAACTGGTTTGGTGCCTCTCACACTGAACCAGCAGCTGAGAACCACCTAAGTTAGGAATCGGAGCAAAACTACTTAGGACATCACTGTTTGTTTGTTTTTTTTAAGATTTTATTTACTTATTTGATGTAGACACAGCGAGAGAGGGAACACAAGCAGGGGGAGTGGGAGAGGGAGAAGCAGGCTTCCCGCCAAATAGGGAGCCCGATGCGGGGCTCGATCCCAGGACCCTGGGACCGTGACCTGAGCCGAAGGCAGATGCTTAACGACTGAGCCACACAGGCGCCCCAGGACATCACTATTAAAGGCTAAGGACATCACTGTTAAAGTCCTAGTCCCTGGACTAGCCAGACCATGCTGGTCACCAGTTGGTGGGCACCAACAGCCCACATTGATGGGCAGTTCTTCTTCAGTTCCTAGCCCTTTGCCATCAGCAGCTCATTCCAGCCTCAGCACTGTCCTGTTGGGCCTGACCCTCTCTATTTTAGAGGGGACTCAGAGCCTGGCTAGCGAAGGGTGAGCCAGAGACAAGACCAGGCTCAGTGTCTGAATCCATCCCTTTTGTGGAAGAAGGCAGGGTTACCCTCCCTTTGGGTGTTGTGCAGAAACCTCCAGGGGAGCAGTACTTTGTACCTGAATGTGAAGTGCCAGGGTCCATCCTGCTCTTGGTGGGCGAACCCCTCTAACCCGTACACTCATGTTCTGTGGGACAAAACAGCCCTTGGCTCGGGCTAACTGGGGAACCACATCCTATCCAGTGACTGCTAGGATATATTTTGGACAGAGATGACTCATAAAACTCAGGACTTGCCATTTTTTGGTTGACCAATCCCATGTCCCAAGAGGTGGCTGGCCACTTGAGAGGCATGAGGTCCCTAAGGTCACACTAGCATGTTCTGGGCCACAGGCCGCATCCTGGATACCAACAGGGACGTGGGCTGGAGTGGGCGGCCATAGATGGGGGTGCTGAGCCCTGGAACGGCCCCACTGTTCAGGAACCAAATAGTGGAGCTGTTGTTGACCCAGAGATCAGGCTGGATGGGGTCTTGTTTTTGAAGTTGCATCTCAAGAAAGAAGAAACACCAAGCAACATGGGAAGATCAGATTTGCCTAGATTGAGGGTAGTTTCTGTTGTTTGGTTGGTGTTTCAGTTTTGTTTTGTGTTTGGAACTAAGAACTTAAACAAATACAGCCCAGCAGCTGGGGCCTACCCTATCCCAGCAGGCCTCTCACTTTAACTTTTGTGATGGCTGTGTCCCTTGTTTTGTCAGCACAGCTGGCTGTCTCTGCCCTGCCCAGAAAGAGGCTTTTGTCTAGGTCAGCTTAGCTTTCAGGGGTTCCATCAAGATCTTGTATCCAGAGACCAGCTCTGTCCCCTTCTAAGTGATAGGTCTCTAGCAGGGCTCCTTCGTAAGGTCGAGTTGGTGCCTCAGCTGCTGCCTGACCCTGGACCCATGGGGGCCCACCAGTCCTCAAGCAGGAACAAACCCTTGTCATGATGAGCATCCCATTCTGTTCCCCTCAGAGCCCCGGGGGAGGGCACCTTGCGCTGTGGGGCGGGCCATGGGAGGGGTCCCCACCTTGCAGACCCCACATAGGCAGTGTGCAGGCACTTGGCTGAAAACATGGAGGGAGGAGGAGAAAGCGGGTCCCTGCTCATTTCAGCTGTTGAGCCAATGCTGTGCAGAGGGACGTGTCAAGGTGACATGGTCCCCGCCACTGGGAGTTTGGCGTGTGCTGGAAAGACAGAGCCCAGTGTGGCCACAGAGCTCCTGCAGTACGTCCACCTCCTCCTGCCCACCTCCTGACTGCTCAGCCCACGTGGTCCTAGGGGGCTGCCAGGCCACGAGCGGCCCTCACAGGAACCCTTCTTGCTGAGTAGAGCCTGCTGGGGTTGCGTCCAGGGCTTAGAGGCTGAGCATCTGCCTTGCTGTCCCAGTGGTCAAGCCTCGGGGTGGATTTCAGCCCCTGGCAGCTGGCACATTAGGACATGACCTTCCCGGGGACCCTCCCGGAGACACCTGAAGTCTCATGGGAACCAGGCACTAACGATGCCAGGGCAGTCCGAGCAGGTGACCTTGAAGGATTGTCACAGGCACTTACTTGGGCTGGCTGAGTGGTCAGGGCTGAACATCCGGGTCCCCAAGACCTTTGGGTGTCGCCGGGATAATCTCGGTGCACACTCACAGAACTGGTTTCTGGATTAAGCTCAGGTCAGTAGGTGATGACCAGCCTCTCTGGGGTCCCGCCACCCCCAACATTTGTTATGAAAAAGTTCGAACATGCAGAGAAGTTGAATGTGTGGGCAGTAAGTTCCTGTATTGTGTCTTAGCTGCCACCTGGATCCAGTGGTGAATAGCATTTTGTCATGTTTGCTTCCTAAGTAGTTGTATTCTCTTGAAACATTTAGTTTCAGACCTCACAATGCCTCACTCCCAAGACTTCCTACGTAATTACACACTTCCTTGTCCAGTACTGTCAGTAACAGCTTCGTAACATCATCTGCTGTCCAGCCCGTGTTTACATTTCCCCAGAAGGTTATTTTGACTTGTTCTTTTTCCCATTGGGGGTTTACACATCACAATCGGTGGTAGATCTCCTCGCCTCTTTTAGTTTACTTTTTTTCTTTTTTTTTCTTGACCTTGATCTTTTGAAGAGACCAGGCCAGTTGTCCTGTAGAATGCCCCTCCTTCCGTGTTTGGTGGGCGTCATGGTGCCCTTGAACTGAAGCCTGTGTGCCGTTAGGCCTGGAGGCTTGATTGGGTCCGCACCCAGCATTTTAGGTGGAACCCTGGGTGATTAGCGTATTTCACGTCGCGGTTAGAGGCTGGGCTGGCCGGGCTGCTGGACCTGGGTTGGCAGGTTCCGCTTTCTCGTAGTCAGTAAATCCTGGGGGTGCAGGTGCTTTGTGGGAGCCCAGCCTTTCCACCTGCCTTCCTTCAACTAAAACAAAGAGGCTGCTCCAGCAGCCTGGACTGAACATACTCTCCTGATGTAGAAGAGTTGTTAGCAGGGCGCCCGCCCCGCTCTCAATCTCAGGGTCATGAGTTCAAGCCGCACGTTGGGCGTGGAGATTGCTGAAAGAAAAATAAGAATGCAGGATCCTTTATAAAATAAATAAATAAATAATATATTTTTAAATATAAAAGAGTTATTAACAACTCATGACCCTTGATTTGAACTTTGGCGTGTCTCATAGTCTCTCTTCCTTCCTATGAGTCTTTGTCCGCTGGCTGGGGGAGGAGGAGCAGCCCAGCCAGCTAGCGCTACTTCTGCTGAAATCCAGCCCAACCGTGGCCCCCCACCAGGCTGCCCCGGGGGGGACCCAGGTCAGGAGACATCGGGATGTGGGGCAGAGTGGGGACGGTGCTCTCTGCAGCGGCAGAGAAACACAGAGAAACAGCATCGGGAGTGAGACGCGAGACCAGCCGGGGAGGAGCCGGGCTGGGGCGGGGCACCCCATTTCCTCGTCTGCAGTGTGGGGGCGACTGCCACCTGTGCCTTAGGGCTGTTGTGAGAGACAGACACACTCGGTGCGGGTACTGAGGAGACGTCCGTCCATGGGGGACCATACTAGCTTCCCTGTCTTGCCTGCCTCACAGGTTAGCATGAGGAGGAGGTAGCGTGCGGTGACAGTGCCCGGTGGGCTGGTGAGGGGGAGCGGCCGCCCTCCTGACGCCGCCTCCCTCCCTGCAGGTGTGAATGACAGAGGTGGTGCCGTCCAGCGCCCTCAGCGAGGTCAGCCTACGCCTTCTCTGCCACGATGACATAGACACCGTGAAACATTTGTGCGGCGACTGGTTCCCCATCGAGTAAGTTGAGCAGCACCCACTGTCCCAGCTGCAGCTCGGCGGGGTGGGGGGCGAGGCTGGGGGCGTGGGACACACGTAAGTGCTGGTGCTGGAGCCAGAAGACTTGCTGTGACAGCCAGCGTGGCCTGGAGGTGCCGGGGTGGCCCAGGGTCACCTTGCCTATTGTTGGACCCTAGGCCTCGGGCCCTGGCTACCGTCAGCCTCTTTCCACCTCACCGCATCCCTCGTGCAGAGAGTTCCCCAGAAGGCCTTTCCTGAGAGTCTTTAGTTGAAAAGATGTTCAGTGCAGTGCTATTGATAATTCAGAAAATTGAGAAGCAGCTTAAGTATCGTAACAGTGAGGACTTGGTTCCATACATTGGGGTATGTGCCTGCAAAGGCTTGTTATTCAGCCAGGGGGATAGAAATCTGTTGAAGAGGTGTATTTGTTGATAAGGATTTTTTTTTAATGAGATAATAAATGGGAAAAGTAGACTAGAAAACAGTGTGTATCCCAGGCCTGCTTTTATTTATTTATTTATTTATTTTTAAGATTTTATTTATTTACTTGACAGCAGGAGAGCACAAGCAGAGGGAGAGGGAGAAGCAGGCTCCCCACTGAGCAGGGAGCCCGATGTGGGGCCTGATCCCAGGACCCTTGGAACAAGACCCAAGCCAAAGGCAGTCACCTAATCTACTGAGCCACCCAGGCACCCCTCAATCTGCTTTTATTTAAAAACACGTACAAGAGGGGCGCCTGGGTGGCTCAGCCGTTAAGCGTCTGCCTTCGGCTCAGGTCATGATCCCAGGGTCCTGGGATCGAGCCCCGCATCGGGCTCCCTGCTCCGCGGGAAGCCTGCTTCTCCCTCTCCCACTCCCCCTGCTTGTGTTCCCTCTCTCGCTGTGTCTCTCTTTGTCAAAAAATAAATAAAATCTTTAAATAAATAAATAAATAAATAAAAACATGTACAAGATAAAAGCTTATGAGGTTATATTCCATGTAGCAGGGTGTTTTTAGTAGTTTGAGGTGGGCAGATTATTAGCAGCTACAGTTTTGTCTGTTTTGCTTCCGTAATAGGCACATACAGCTTTTGTAGTGGGAAAAATAGATGCTGGCTTTTTTTTTTTTAAGATTTTATTTGTTTATTTGACAGAGAGAGACACAGTGAGAGAGGGAACACAAGCAGGGGGAGTGGGAGAGGGAGAAGCAGGCTTCCCGCCAAGCAGGGAGCCCGATGCGGGGCTCGATCCCAGGACCCTGGGACCATGACCTGAGCCGAAGGCAGACGCCTAACGACTGAGCCACCCAGGCGCCCCAGATGCAGGCTTTTTATTTTACAAACTGGCAGTTATAAGATAAAGAAGTACTGGGGTGTAATGAACAACATGCCAACTACAGTGAACACTGCTGTATATGTATCATACAGTAAATCCGGAGTTCTCATCACAAGAATTTATTATTTAAAAAAAAAGACTTGTAAAAATGAACTAGATACTGCCAAGCCTCGTATTCCCATGAGTCCTGACCTCAGACTGGTGGTTTAACCTGTTGCAGGCCGGGAGGGAGGAGACAGGCGAGCCTCGCAGCTCTGGTGGGATGTGCCTCAGCCTCCTTGGGGATGTGGTCCAGTGGCGGCTTTACGGGCCATAGAGGGGCCCTGCTTCCGCCAGCAGTCCCGCTGCCGCCGCAAAGTAGCCCAGTATGTGCTCGGATAAGACCCAGTTGAGGCGTCTGCGCCCGGTAGAGTCCCGCGGGGCCGTGGCCTCTGCCTCCTGAGGCGCCCGGCCTGCCTGCCTCTCGTCACAGCTTCCTGCGCCCGAGGCCTCAGGTTCCAAAGATGGTGGAATGAACTGCAGTCCCATGGGCTGTGTGGTGGCAGCTCCGTGTCGTGGCTGCCATGCCAGCTGATCCCTCTGGGGTAGTGTGAGGAGGACCAGGGAGGGAGTGCAGGTGATGCTCAGGCCCTATAGAACCTTCTGGTGAGTGGTCAATGGCCGCTGTAGAGCAGAGCCGAGTAGAGGACCTGTCTGCTATGTCACCGAGAGGGTATGGTGCCCTCCCCTAGCTCTTGGTCTCAACAAGGCATCTCAGGCTAACCTATTACGTCTACCCCAAGCTAAAAAACAAGCCCACACGCCCCTAGGCCCCGAGTGCTCCTGCCCTCCTGACCATGTCTCCTGGCTGTGGTGAGTCTGCCTTTCGTTACTGTCCAGGGGCTTTGCACTAAATGTTCTCTTCCTGCTCCCCTGAGTGAGGGGTCTTGGTGAATAGCCCCTAGCAACCCTAGCCACACCCTGCCCTTGAAGCCTTGTCCCCATCTCTGCCCAGGGAGGTGCAGTGAACTCAAATGCCACTCAGCTGTGAACTTGGCTCTCCCCACACCCCCAGTCTTCAGAAGGACTCCCAGAATTCTTGGAAATCACCCAGGTCTATGGGCTATCAAGGGCCATCAGTCTTAACTCATCCAGCTATCCAGCTGTCCCTCTACTTCCTGCTCTCATCAAGAGAATGTCATCAGAGGTTTTTTTTTCTCTCATCTCTCAAAAAATGATAGTAAAATTATTTTTCCCATCAGAAATTCCCAGTCCCGGGGCACCTGGGTGGCTCAGTTGTTAAGCGTCTGCCTTCGGCTCAGGTCATGATCCCAGGGTCCTGGGATTGAGCCCTGCATCAGGCTCCCTGCTCTGCAGGAAGCCTGCTTTTCCCTCTCCCGCTCCCCCTGCTTGTGTTCCTTCTCTGGCTGTCTCTCTCTCTGCAAATAAATAAAATCTTTAAAAAAAAATTTTGTATTAAAAAAAAAGAAATTCCCAGTCCCGTCTAGGGGCTCCTAGGTGGCTCAGTCAGTGAAGTGTCCGACTCTTGGTTTTGGCTCAGGTCATGATCTCTGGGTCGTGAGATCAAGCCCTGCGATGGGCTTCGCACTCGGAGTCTGCTTTAGTTTCTCCCTCTCCCTCTGCCCCTCCCCCCAAAAATAAATAAATAAACCTTAAAAAAAAAAAACCCCACACATTTTTAAGAAATTCCCAGTCCCATCTAGACAGATTACTGCTTTGAGAAGACCCTTTGGTGTAGGCTGAGTGGTGGACAGACTCCTTTATCAGCCGTGGAACAGTGGGCAGGGTGTGGTTCCACTGTGAAGCCCCACATTAGTTGAGCTTGACCTTTGGGGGTTCACCTCAGTTTGTTCTCCTCAGGTACCCAGACTCATGGTATCGTGATATCACCTCCAACAAGAAGTTCTTTTCCCTCGCCGCAACCTACAGGGGCGCCATCGTGGGAATGATAGTAGCTGAAATAAAAAGTAGGACCAAGATACACAAGGAAGTAAGTATGTGTGGCAAGGAGTTGGTGGTCCCTGTCGCTGCACAGGCCTGCGGGGGCTTGCAGCCAAATCACACTGCCTGCTCTGTGGCCCTTTCTCCTAGCAGCCCAGACCGATTATGAGACTCATACCCAGTTGGTTTCTTTCTGGGTGTAGGTGATACAGTTAGACACAAGTTGAACAAGAGACCTAGCTGCAGGCTGTCATTTTAAAGTAGGGAGGAGTTAAAAAACCCCAAAACACAAAGTAGGGAGGAGTGTAAATGATACACTGAGAACCCCCAAAGTTGTCAAGGGCTCTGGGAAGATCAGTGATTTGTAGAAACTACTAATGGTGCTGTGGTTGGTTGAAGGACACGCTAGGTTCCAGTTAGGGGTTAGTGAAGATAGAGATATAATTTCTTTTCATCCAGCTTCACAGACCTCTCCGAGATCTATGTTGGAGCTCCTAAGAGTCTGTGGCCCTACATCAGCAAGCTCTGCTCTGAGTATAAAATAAAATGAGAGGTCACGGCCACAGACACATTGTTCCGTGTGGTTGTCTTGGGTCAAGATTCTGCCCAGTAATTTTGGTCATCTTCGCGACTGAGTAGTGTTTATCACGTGGGTGTTTACTCCAAGGACAGGAAAAAACCCACTCACAACTGGCAGCAGGTTCTATCTGCTCAGCTTCAGGTTATTTCTTTAAAAGTACAAGAAGAACATCGCCCTTTGAAAGACCCGACCCGCTCAAGTATACCCCATTTTGCCCGTAATTAGATTCTGGCGAAGGTAGTTTCTTTTGAGAGTGACTTTCTGTCCCAGCTTCCTCCTGAGGTTTTTTCTTCCACTTCGTCTCGCATGGTGGTCAGATTCGGGAGCCCCCCAGGCCGGAACTCCCATCTCCAGAACCGCAAGGCAGGCACAGGGCGGCGTGGGGCGGAGCTCTGCCTGGCGTGGGCAGCACAGGGCGGTGAGGCCGCTCAGGCCCCCACTTCCTTTGCTCAGAGACCACCTGGGGGCAGCGTAGGATCCTTGAGGCAAACCTTTTCAAACTTTGTCTCGTCCTGGGTGTCCAGTACGTGTCCACGTGGCACAGTCGCTTCCCTGTTACTGCTGTGCCTTCGACCCTTGTCAGGTCCACCACACATCCCCAAGAGGAGCGACATTCTGACAAGAGGAGCGACATTCTGTGTGTGTCCTTAGTTTAGCCATTTGTGCCACAAGGACCTGCACCCTGTCTTTTCCGTGTGGGTGTCTGTGGGACTGACTCTCCATTATCCTTTGCTCTGTCCCCTCCCGCCCCAGCCCCACCCCATGTGTCGTGGTCAGGGAGTCGGTGGGTGGGATGTGCCCTGCGGTGGTACCAGGAGCCTCAACCGTTAACATGCCTTTATGTCTGACTTTTCCTTCAGGACGGAGATATTCTAGCCTCCAGCTTCTCTGTTGACACGCAGGTTGCGTACATTCTAAGTCTGGGAGTAGTGAAGGAGTTCAGGAAGCACGGCATCGGTAAGGGGCGCTGAGCTCGTGGGGTTTGGCACATGTGCTCTGGCCACCATGTCCAGTCATTTCCCACGTGCTGATGACCAGCCCCTAAATGTCCCTCGTTCCCCTGGCCTGTGGGGACGTTCAGCCTCCCGCCCCTCCTAGCAGGTCTCCCTGCCCCACCTCCACTCTGTTGGCCATCAACCTGTGCTCTTTGCACCCATCATCAGGTCTCTAGGCAATGGCCTCATTCCCAAATCTGACTTGATCAGATTCATAACGCTCCCAGATGTCCTGGTCAGGGAATGGGTACCGCTCACCACACCTGTCGCCACACACATGGCTTATGTTTGGTCACAAGGTGTTCTTGATTAAGAATAGAAAACATAATTGAAAAACAGTCCCAGGGATGCCTGGGTGGCTCAGTCGGTTAAGTGTCTGCCTTCAGCTCAGGTCATGATCCCAGGGTCTTGGGATCGAGTCCCGCATCAGGCTCCCTGCTCTGCAGGAAACCTGCTTCTCCCTCTGCCTGCCACTCCCCCTGCTTGTGCTCTCTCCCTCTCTCTCTTTCTCTGACAAATAAATAAATAATTTTTTTTTTTTTAAGATTTTATTTATTTATTTGACAGAGACAGAGACAGCGAGAGCAGGAACACAAGCAGGGGGAGTGGCAGAGGGAGAAGCAGGCCTCCCCCATCTGTGGTTCCAGATGCCCGATGGTGTGCAGCAGATGAGCCCCATCTGACCATGGGATTTTAGGGGCTCTGACAGGGTGGTTATGGGAGTTCCATCTTTGATACAATGGCAGGGAGATCTGTAGAGATGTCTGGCAAGGTCACTTCCTTATCTGCTTCATGCTCCCTGCCTGCCTGTCCTACCGTGTGACTGTCGCCCCTTCTCCTGCAGGTTCCCTTTTACTTGAGAGTTTAAAGGATCACATATCAACCACCTCCCAGGACCACTGCAAAGCCATCTATCTGCACGTCCTCACCACCAACAACACAGCAATAAACTTCTACGAAAACAGAGACTTTAAGCAACATCACTATCTCCCCTATTACTACTCCATCCGAGGGGTCCTCAAAGATGGCTTCACCTATGTCCTCTACATCAACGGTGGCCACCCTCCCTGGACAATCCTATATCCTTTACTTCTCAGGGGTGAGGGATGTGGCTTCCCAGCCACAAGGGTGACTCGCAGGGTCATGGCCCATGTGCCAGATGGAGCTGCGTTGCCTTCACATGATTCATGAGGCCAAGCCCACGGGACATGTTTTTCCTGACCAGATGGTGGTGTGGGTAGATCTGGTTGTACTCAGTGTTCCTCAGACTTCACTGGCATGAGGTGTGGGTTTTAACCCTCTTGGCCAACAATCCACCTGTCCAACAAATACTGATTGAGAGCCTCCTGTTCCAGGTGCGCAGGAGAGACAACTGTGAACCCAACAGATGGGTCCCCTGCCCTCAGAGGGCCTTGTGCCGCCTGGGGAGAAGACACACCAGTGGGATGAAAAGAATTGCTTGCCTTTGGGAGTGCTTGGGTTCAGACCTCCCTTTCCTGAGGCACCAGAGCTGTGTCCCTCCCCTGCTCCCTCTTTAACCCTCTCTGGGCTGGAACAGGAAGAAGAGAGGCCAGGAGACTTCCTGATAGAGGGTGTGGCCCCAGACACTGAGAGTAAGCGAGCTAGGAGTGAACTGAGTGAGGCTAGGATTTAGCCATGTCACGGGAGTAAACAGGAGGCAGAAGCCTGGCCCCAAACCCTGCAGGCCTCCCAGTCCCTGTGAAGATGGGACCCCCCCCTTCCTTGTCCCAGGGACGGGGCCCTGCCGTTCTAATGACCGAGTATGGGAGTGAACTGGGAATGCTTGCTCTTCCAGCAGACCGGTCGCCCTGGTCCCCAGTCCCTGTCCATCAGCTTTGGTCCAGGTGTCCTTGTGCCTGAGGCCTCGCCCAGAAGGTCCTTTTGTACCACGTGCCACCCTTGATTATTTTGCACAGCGGAGGCCCCTCCCACTAACAAGGCTTTCTGGCGCTCCACGGAGGCTTGGCAGGCTTTGGGGCTCCTTGAGAAATGGTGTGGCATCTGCCCGCAGCCCTGCAGATGACCATGTGGGCCCCTGCTGACCATGCCATCCAGGGGTGTGTGGGCAGGCGAGGCAAGTCAGAGTCAGAGTCTTCCTTAACGATGCCCCACGGACTACATTCAGCACCTGGGCTCCGCGCTAGCAAACCTGAGCCCCTGCTCCATCCCGCACAGGATCTACCGCCAGGCCCACAGCCTGCTCTGCAGCTTCCTGCCGTGGTCCGGCATCTCCACCAAGGGTGGCATTGAGTATAGCCGGACCATGTGACACCAGCCGGGCAGCCGCCATCAGGCCCCACCCTTCGGCACCCTGTAGAACCCGCCTTCCTGGCCATCTGACTTCTCTTGTCTGCGAAGTTGCTGGTGGTCCCTTGCCTGGCCTGTCGGCCTGCCGCAGCTGCAGGCCTGGTGCTACGTGGGCTCGGAGTAGAGCGTCGCAGGGCACACCTGGTCTGACAGGTACGCTGGAGCAGGTGGTGTGGGGAAGAGGGGAGCAGAGCCCGGCGGGATGATGGTACCAGGTAATGAAGCCCGTGGCACACTCAGCCATAAAAACAGAAGGGCCTGAATGGGTACTTGCTGCACCGGGGTGTTGGGAAATGGTACCAAGAGCTGAGGTAGCCTGACTGACTTTCAGAAACTTGAGGAAGGAAAACAGAGTCCTTGAGCCCTTGGCCAGACTTCTGTCTCTTCACTTCCTGAACTGCATGTTAAAAAAGGATGCATTCACATGGTTCAGAAATGGAGAAGGTACCAAAAGATCAAGCCCCGGCCCCAGCCACTCAGCTGCCTTCCTGAGGGGCTTCTGATGCTGCTGCGTCATGGCCGAGCTTCCAGGTCCGCTGTAACAGCAGCAGCTTGGGGCAGGTGCCTGGTAGACCAGAGCTCTGCTCAGATGCGGCCACTTGTGAGTGCCATGTGTGCCGCAGGGGGCTGATCTCAGACCTCCGAGCCACAAGGTGTCATGGGGACCTCAAGGCCCACCCCCTGGTGCACGGACATAGCCCAAAGCAGTTTGGTGGTGGGGGTAACTCACACAGCGGCACTCCATGACCACCTGGGCTGGAATCCCGCCATCTGTGCCTTGATTTGTGCAGGGACTGGGAGGGACTCTGGGCCTGGAGGGCTTGTGCTCCAGGCTAGGTTGTGCAGGCTAGTGTAGGACATCTCCAGGGAACCTTCACCCCTGCTCCCTTCTTTCCCGCAGGCTCTTCCAGCCCTCCTTCCTTTTCTGGTAACCTCCGGAAACCGCCGCCTCTGCCTGCGCCCTGGTCCCGCCTCCAGGAGCGTGCACCAGCCCCACTGGCCGGCTGGGGTGTGGCGGCATTCACTGTGGTCTGTTTCTTCCTCTGCCCCCTTCCCCTCCACTGCCCATTCCTTCTAGCTCCTTCCTCCAAAGCTGGAATGAACTTTTGCTGGAAGGGAGGAACCCAAGTGTTATGGACAGACCTCACCCTAAAGACAGAGGAGCCTCAGAACAATGAGGGGGTGAAATAAAGGGAATGCCAGATCCTTATCCAAAACCAGCCCACAGAATCCTGGGGTGTGAGAAGCCCCTGCCTCTCCGTGAGGGGCTGTCGCGTGGTGGGCAGAGCCTGGAGGCTTTTCACCCCAGCACAGAGCTCTGGGGCTTAGACCCTGACATGGGAGGTCCAGTCTTCCAGTGGCCTCCTGCTGAGGGCTTCCTGCTGTCCTGGGGAGAATGGAACTGCCCGTCAGATGGCAGAGGTTGGCTCAGCTGAGCTGCCCCCAGGAGCTGGACTGAGGACGGGTGCCAGTGAAGTTCCCGGGGGTTCCCTCCCCACCTCCCCAAGTCCATGAGCTGTAGCTCCAAGATGCAGACAGGAGGAAGCTGAGAGTGCTCTCGATGGAGTGGGGCCCCGCTTTTGGGGTGGGGGGCTGTCACGTGCTGTGCAGCCCCTGAGTCCCCAGGGGCAGAGACAGGAGAGGCCGTCAGTGCCAGGAAGTGTGCGTGCGAGCATCACTTGCTTCTGGCGTCACCCTCACCCCCGTTCCCCAAAGCTGCTTGCTGTCTGCCCTGCCCTCCGGAGTAGAGGGCTGGGCGGCAGAGTCATGCCCAGTGTTGCTGCAGTGTCTTGGAGCCATGGCCACGGCGCGCCAGCCTGAGGGCAGGAGGAGAAGGGGAAGCAACCGGGCAGGGGGCCGGAGTGACTGCCATGCTTCCCTCCCTCAGAACTGCCCAGCCTGGGGCCGCCTCCACCCTCGGAGTGGGAGAAAGGTGTTCTCAAGAGGAGGGCGAGCCCTCGGCCGGAGGAGCACTTTTCCTCCTTCGACCGCCTCCTGACTGGTGGTGCCTCTCGGGGAGAGGTCCGGGTCTTGCTGACCTGTCCCCACCTCTGCACTGACCTTGGCGTCATGCTGAGGCCCAGCCTGATGTTCTCTCTCATCTGAATCAACGGTGATTGTGTGATTTTTATTTCTGCCCCGAGGGGTAAGGAAGAGTCTTCTGGAAGGTTTTGCCTTGGACATTCATAATTGAGCTCAGAGGCCTCGCCCTGCCCCTCCCTCCCTGCCCTCAATCACTGCAGTGTCCAGCCCAGTGTTGAACAGATTGTAATGTTTGTCTCATTACAAATAAACAGACTTTAATTGGTCACATCGTGTCTTTCCAGTGCCGGCCCGCCACGCTTTGGGCTCTACCCCAGTGGACTCAGCCCTGGTGGCTGAGGGCAGCTCAGGAACTGCTTGTCCGCTGTCAAGTTCCAAGGATGGCTTCCAGCTGAAAGGGCCGATTGTTTTGTGTAATTCGCCAAAGAACGCAGTTGTGGGGAAGAGCTTCTAGAGCTGAGCAGCATGACCAGGCTCTGAGATCAGAAGGTCCTCAGCAGCCACCTGCTGTTTAGGGGTCTCTGCGCGGCTCTTGGCCTTAGCTGGGGCCCGGTCCTACACTGTCCTGGCTTAGAAAAGGTTCCACGGGGGACTCACCACCATTGTCAGGTAGGGACTCTGGGCCGCAGCATGGGAGCCTGAGGCGGTGCAGGTGTGTCCCAGCCCCTGGCTGGGCCAAGCCGGGGACCAGGTGTTCCACCAACCTCTCCTTGGAGCTTCTGGCCACTCTGGGGGGACGGGGTCATGTCTGTCACTCCATTGGACAGATGAGGAAAATTGGTTCAGGGACTGCGAGTTACCCCACAGCTGCTCAGCACGTGAATGATAGCCCAGGCCTGGACCCCTCCATAGCCCATGTGTGCCACTCCCTGAGGGTCGGGCATCATCCATACAGCCCTCCCTGGGGGATAGGGCCTGAGGCACCTGCAGAGCTGGGTGTGTGGGAGCCCCTGGGGTGGGGGTGGGAGGTGATACTCCTATAGGGAGCCCCGAGCAGCATCCTTGGTGCTGGTAAGTGACACTCAAGTTACTTACGCTGGAACATCTGTCTTCACTGTGCCAATGGGTCAGCTTCAGGAGTAAGTAGCTAAGTCCTTGGGGCTCTTGCCCAGTTGTGTGGCCGAGTATCAGCTTGCCCCTGAGGGGATGGGGGTTCTGATTGAGCCTTGCCCTGAACACAGCTGTGCCTTCCTGGCCTGGCCTCCCCACAGCGGGCTTCAAGGACACAGTGTCCCAAGGGCTGAAACTGACCCCTGGTGGCCTGGTGCAGGACCCTGCGGCTATTGAGAGGGTGGAGTGGGGGCGCCCCAGGGTGGCCAGTCACATTTCCACGAGTGTCTGCTTGTCTGGGATGTTCCTTCACATCAGCTCCCAGTCCCTGGAACACTAGGACTGTGGCTTCGCTCTCAGCCTCTGAGTGTTTTTCAAGAAAGTCTTGGGAGGTTAAGGGAGGAACTGTTGAGAGGTCAGCCTAGCGAGTTTTCTTTGGATCCAGCTTGTCTACTGCAGCAGATGTCTCTCCAGGGAAGAGCTGGGGCCGAGGGATCCGCTCCAAGAGGGCCCAGAGCTTGGCTGTGACTGTGGCTGTGGCTCCCTCCACGTGGCCTCCGCTGAACCGACTTGGTTTCCCATCATGTGGGACTGGCGTCCCCAGCGCACACATTGGAAGCTGCCAGGCGTCCTTCAGGCCAGAAGTGACACCATGTCACTCCTGCCACATTCTCTTGGTCAAGCAAGACCTTGAGCCATTCCCAGTTCAAGGTTGGGGAGGGGGACTATAGGAGCCAGAATACTGGGATGCACGCATTGGAGGCCACTACAGTGGCCACTGACCACAGCCTGGGTATCCCGAGATCTGGACTCTGGAGTAGTCTGCGCTCCCCTCTGAGCCTCACAGCTTCATCCAAAAGTGAGGGGATTGGGCCTCTATCTACTAGGACCACATACTGTGGCTTCTGGCAAGGTCTCGATTCTGCCCAGTGCCTGGGATGGCCTCCCTAGCTTCTGTCTTCATTCTACCTGGCCTTGGCCTTCTGGGGCAGTAGGTATTGTGGCAGAGGGAGGAGACACCCTTTTTGTCACCCCCCAGTGGCTCATCTGGTGGACCCGCTGAGTGGCTATGTCCCTGCCCCAGTCCCAGCTGGAGCATTCAACACCTGCTCTCATCAGTCCTCCTACTAGGGCTGCTCTCTGGATGCTGCAACTCAGGCTCCCACCACCCAAGGCCACAGCCACACTTGTAACAACCTGAAAACTACCCAGGGACCGAAGTCTCCAGAATCTGCTGTCCCAGGGACCTACAAAATGTCCAATTGTGAGACCAGGGTACAAGGGCAGGGAGGGGGCCCGAGGGATTATTCCCCTCCATCTGGAAGGAACCCAGCTGTCCAGGTGTCCATAGTGTCCTTGACTTCATCACATGTGATCTGCCAGGAGCCCCTGGTAGGGCCAGCTCCGCCCTAGCCTGACCTGGGCTGCCAGGACTAGAAGTCAGCCACACAGTGAGGGGCATTGAGACAAACCCAGATCGTTCCATCCTGTCCCCCCTGGGCTGAGGTCTAGTGATGTAGAGCAGGGGGCTTCAACCAGAGTGATTCTGCCACCCCCTCCCCCAGGGGACATTGGACACTGTTCAGAGACACTTGGTTGTCACACTGGGAGACATCCTACAATGCACAGGACAGCAGCCACAACAGAAAGATCCAGACCCAAATGTCAACAGAGTCGAGGTACAGAGAAGTCCAAGCTGAGTGTGCCTGGAGTCCAGGCCAGCTGGAAGAAGGGCTGTGTCCATCCTGTGTGGAGGGACAGGGCAGCCAGGGGTCCCCATGGGGCAGTGAACTCAACCAAGGACTGAGTGAGCGGTGGCATGGGGTTCAGGCCAACATTTCCACCCAGGTTGAGAGTTGCTCTCTTCCCTGGTACTCTCCCTACACCTGGCCTGCTTCGTTTGTCCTCTGCTGCCTCGGCCAGAATGCCATGCCTTGCATTTAGGTCCATTGAGACATCG
The DNA here is from genome assembly GCF_004348235.1 of Phoca vitulina. Classification (NCBI taxonomy): domain Eukaryota; kingdom Metazoa; phylum Chordata; class Mammalia; order Carnivora; family Phocidae; genus Phoca; species Phoca vitulina. The sequence continues at coordinate 71,989 of NW_022589805.1, forward strand.
TCTATCCAGGAAGACTTCCGGGAGTCCCACCCAGAGGAGGATGTTCACTCCTCAACCAACACTGGGAGCGCCTTGGATCCTCCCTGGCATCAACCTGGAACTTTGCTCTCAACACAGGTGGCAGGGGCTCTGAGAGGCGCTTTCTCTGCATTGACCTCACCATAGACAGACCCGGGGACAAGAAGGTGCAGGCCTTGGCTTTTATTGAAATTAGACCTGAGGGCTCCCCGGCCTCTTGGAGCCTAAATCTCCACTCAGCCTGGCCTCCCAGGTACAAGTGGCTGACCTGAGCTGGAGCAGGCTGCAAGGGCTTCTATTTTTTCTGTTCCTCCTGCAGGACTTTCTCCTCCCTCCCCCCCCTTGAGTGTTCTTCCTGAGGCTGGCCCAAGCTCTGGTGCTGGGCAGCTGCTGGGGTGTCTCAGTGTGGGGCGACTGCTGGTAGGGGCTGAGCCCTTCCTGTCTGGACCAGCCTCCTCCTCCTGAGCCATCCTTTTCCCTCCTGTCCCCAGCTGGGACAGCCAGGCTTGGCACTCAGATCCCTATGGTCTCTCCAGAGCCCCAGAGCGGGTTCTCTTGCACAAGGGACATGTGGACTCCTCTGAGGGCCCCCAGGACCTTTTGGGCCTGAGCCCCAAGACTTCGGAGGGACCAGGCTGGGAGGGGACACCCTTGGCTGGGTCCGCGCTGGAACTGGAAGCTGAGGAAAGTAGGGAGAAACAAGTCACTCGGAGGGACCCAAGTGGAGGCTGCCAGGCCATCCTATGAACCCACCCCCCTAACCCCCAGAACCTGGCATTCTTCAAAATAGGAAGGGAGGGGCAGTTCTCCTGAAAGAGAGCCCATGAGGGAGGGAGGAAAAGAAGGAAACAGATGGTTCAAGCTGGAAGGACCCTTGTCTAACGACCCCCTCATTTTATAAATGGGCACACTGAAGCTGGGGATGGCAGGGGTGATGGTGGGGAGCTGTCCAAGGTCCTTCATTGAGTGCAGAGCTGGGACAGGAACCCCGGAACACTGGGAGTGAAGAAGGGCCCATCTTGGTCCATCTGAGTCCCCAGCCAACCCTTCCCTGAGTTGTTCCCTCCTGTCCCCAGCCCTGCCTCACCTGGACAGGTGCTCACCTATATTTCCCAGGATGTCCCTGGGCACTGGAGCTTCCAGAAGGGCTGAGCGGTGGCTGTTACCTGGGCCCAGAGTCCCCTGTGGAAGGTCTAGGGGCCAGGCCATGCCCTCAGGCCGTGGGAGGCAGCCCCTGGCCATGAGCCGGCCCAACCAGTGGCTCTCACACTGGCCGGCAGCCTGCATGTGGCCCGGCAGGTAGAGAGCCAGGCCCCGGAGGTGGCGCAGACGGAAGTTCTTGGGCTTGCTTCCCTGGGCGCTGGGGCACTGCTGCTGCTGGGCCCCCAGCCCCCCCTCGTAGATGTTGGGTGGTGTGTCGGGGTGGCTGGGATGTCCTCGGGCCCAGCTCACTGCATCTGCAGAGGGGAGAGCAGGAGGGTGGCGGTTGGCAGGCTGCAGCAGCCAAGAAGGAAGAACACAGTCACATGCTCTAAGACCAGCTCGTGTGATGGGCTCCACCTGTGGCTTTCTGAGCCTTGGCCTACCTTTCCATCAAATGGGCTCAGTCCCCTGCCTCCTACCAACCCCCACCCAACATACTACTCCTCTTCCCTTTCCCAACCAACAGGAAGGTCTGAGAAGCCTGAGATCGTGACACAAAGATCTCTTTCAGGATTTCAAGCCCTTTCTACCACCTCTTTTTGCCCCCTACCCTAGAAAGAGCATTCCGGTGTCAGTATAGAAATTGCACAGTGGGTCCAGGATCACACAGTCCAGGGTCACACAGCCTAGACCAGTGGTCATTCCCCTCTCCCAAGCATGCACGTCCCTGAGGCCACTCTGGTGGCTTTGGGCCCAGGTCAGGATAGGAGGGCATTTCTCCTCCTGCCACTCCTCCTTGCAGCCCGGCACCTTCTCTTATGCGCAGCTCAGAGAACGCACAGACCAAGGCTTCCATGGAGGGCCAGCGTGGTGGGGGAGGAGCGGCTGGGCCTCCTGTGCAGCAGGGCTCTACTCTCCCCTGCCTGGGTCTGCAGGTCTCCCATGGCAACCAGCTCTGTGATGTCAAACGGAAGACTCCCAGCCTTCCTGGATCCCCAACTTTGGGAGGGGATGATGCCCAGGGCTGGGCAGCGGGGTAGAGGGCAAGGGAAGGGGATGGAACCCGAGGGGAGGTCCCTGATCCTCTGGCTTGGGACAGGCCACATGAAACAGACTCAGCTCTTGCAGGCTGGAAAGTCACTCCCTGGGTGACCTCTTGGGGTCTCAGTTTGCTCCTGCATGGGTGGGAAATGAGGCTTTAGGGACACAGACTTGTGAGATCTGAGCCAGTGCTTTGAGCCTGCTGAGAAGGTGGTTCTGGGTGGCTGAGCAAGTCATTTAATTTTTCTAAAATAGCATTGTCCATTGCCCTATAAGTAGATAATGGGGTATGATGTGGGTCGTACCAAGTATAAAGATGTGGAAGAACTGGAGCTCTCATGTACTGCTGAGGGGAATGTAAAGTGGTACCACTGCTTTGGGAGACAGTTTTTGCAAAAGTGAAACTTTCACCTCTCCTCATTCACAGATGGCAGGCTCTCATATAGGGAAAACATTAATTCACATGTAAAAACAAAACCTATTTGAGCTGATAAAAACCAGTAGAGATAAAAAGGTTCAGCTCATTAGATATAAGACATAAGATAAATACACAAAAATTAATTGTATTTTTATATACTAGCAGAGAATAAAAAAAAAATAAAACGAGTAAATTTAAGGAGGTACAAAACAACACTGAAAACTACAAAACTTACAGAAATAACTAAAATACTCCCCCCAAAAAAATCCTTGTTCATGGATTGAAGGCTTAACATTGTTAAGACAGCAACACTCCCCAAAATGATCTACAAATTCAATGCAATCCATATCAGAATCTCAATAGCCTTTTAGACAGAAACAGGAAAGCTGATCTTAAAATTCATGTGGAATTACAAGCCAAATAATCAAAAACAATCTTAGAAAAAGTTTGAAGACTCCTTTTCCCTGATTACACAACTTGCTATAATGCTACAATAACCAAAACAGTGTGGAAGGGGTATACGGCTAGACATCTCAACCAATGTAATAGAAAAGAGAGTCCAGAAATAGAGTCGTGCATCTTTGGTCAATTGATTTTCTACAAGGGTACCAAGACCATTAAATGGGGTAAAAATAGTCCCTTCAACAAGTGGTGCTGGGACAACTGGATAGCCACACGCAAAAGAATGAAGTCAGACCCCTACCTCACACTATATACAAACATTAACTCAAAATACAACAAAGGCCTAAATGTAGGAGCTAAAACTATAAAACTATTTAAAGAAAACATAGGGGTAAATCTTCATGACCCTGGATTTGGCAGTGGTTTCTTAGATATGGTAACAGAAGCACAAGCAACAAAAGAAAAAATAGATAAATTGGACCTCATCAAAATTGAAAATTTGTGTGCTGTGAAAGACACTATCAAGATGTGAAAAGACAGCCTACAGAATGGGAGAAAATATTTGTAAATTATATATCTGATAAGTACGGTGTCCAGAATATATAAAGGACACCTATAAACTCAACAAAAAGGCAACCCAATTTATTTATTTATTTATTTTAAAGATTTTATTTATTTGACACAGAGAGAGAGACAGCTAGAGAGGGAACACAAGCAGGGGGAGCGGGAGAGGGAGAAGCAGGCTCCTGGCCGAGCAGGGAGCCGGATGCGGGGCTCGATCCCAGGACCCTGGGATCATGACCTGAGCCAAGGCAGATGCTCAACGACTGAGCCACCAAGGCGCCCCTGCAGTGGGTTTTTGTATGCTAATGTGTGGAGATGGTCAATATGTAAGGTGAAAAAGAGCATGTTTACAGTACAACATGACAATATAATCCCACATTTGTAAATAACAGGAAAAATATTTTAAAACTTAAGCCTGCTGAGAAGGTGGCTTAAGTTTAAAACTTAAATATCTAAAGGGGAACAAGAAATACCATGGCTAGCATGTGGCTCTTGATCTCAGGATTGTGAGTTCCAGCACCACGCTGGGTGCAGAGATTACTTTAATTAATTAATTAATTAACTTTAAAAAATTAAAAACCAAGGGAGGAGGCTCTGACTCCCTTCCAAGTGCTTCATTTGTGCTCTGCCAACTATAGCGGATGCTGAGTACAGTTGATGAGGGAGCAGAAGGCAAGCTGAGGATAAAGCACAAGTTGACACCCCTCAAACCTACCCCCTTTCCCCAGGTGGGATACGTGTGACATTCCTCAGGCACCCCTGTCTGCCCTAAAGCTAAGGGAAGGAAAAAACAAATGGAGATTATAATCCTGCAAGACATGAGTCTCCCTCAATTTACAAATGTTTTAGTGATTTACAAGAAAAAAAGCATTCATATCAATAACCTGATATGCCTTGCTAGAGGGAAAAACAACCTTGACGATAGCCAGGCCTCCAGTATCTTGTAGGTCCTCTAAAGCATATTAAAGTCCTTTTGGACACCTCCCTTTTCCTTACTTCCCCCAACTCCCAAGTATATAATCAGTCACCCCTCACAACCTCAGTGCAGCAGCTCTTTCTGCCCACAGGTCCGTCCCATTCTTTAATAAAACCACCGTTTTGCACCAAAGACATCTAAAGAATTTTTTCTTGGTCGTGGGCTCTGAATCTCACCCCACCAACCTCACCTATATTCCAAAACTACATCACAGTACGGATCAGCGGACTGCTACCCTTTAGGGACAGTGTTCAGAGTTTGCCCTAACTTAAAGCAGAACTGGTGGGCTTTCCAGTGCCTATTGTGAGCACACAAGTCTGGAGCTAACCAGCACCTGGCCTACAGCCAGCCCAGAACTGGGCATCACAGCCAGCACGGAGCATGGGGGTGGGGTGCGAGGGCAGGAAACAGACTGCATGGCCTTTCCTCAAAGACCTTTCACCAAAGCGAGGCGACTTCATTCATTCAGCCAGTCAGGTATTAAACAAATACGTTCTGAGGACCTACGGAGTGCCAAATACTATTACTAATACTTGGGGAGAGTCCAGAGTAGGGCAGAATAGGTATCTGCTTTCATGGAGCTTGCCTGTCCAGACCAGAGACACAGAAGACAAGCAAACGAGCTGTTTCCAGATCACATTGTGAAGAAAATAAAACAGGGTAATGTGACAGGCAGGGGCTGGGAAGTATCTGCTTTGGTGTAGGCAGTCCAGAGGCCTCTTCACAAAGATCTGAAGAAGCTGGGAAGAGCACTGCAGACCAAGGGAACTGCGTGTGCAAAGGCCCGAGGCAGGAAAATGGTGGGCATGTTTAAGGGAAAGCAAGCCAGAGCAGATGGAGGGAAGGGAGTAAGAAAAACAGACACAGCTAAGGGGTTTGAGTTTTATTTGGACTGCAATGGGAAGCCATTGAATAGTTTTGATTTTTTAAGGCTTTTTTTGTTTTTAGTCATACTTATTGAGATACAATTTCAGATATGGTAAAATTGAGGGTTTTTTTAATGCCTAGTTCTATGTTTTGAGAAACACCTACCATCATGTAGTTAGCACCGTGGTCAAGTTATAGAACAGTTCCATCACCCCAAAAAATTCTTTTGCACCTAACTCCTCCTGGCAACCACTGATTTGTTTTTTGTCTTTCTATTCTCATCGTATCCAGATTGCCATATGAATGGAATCATACAGTACGTAGCCTTTGGAGTCTGGCTTCTTCCACATAGCATAACGCTTTGGCCTTTCATCATTGTTCTGTATATCAGCAGTTTGTTTCTTTTTTATTGCTGAGTGGTAATCCATTATATGGATATACCACAATTTCCTTATCCATTCATAAATTGAGAGCCACTTGAATGGTTTCAAGTTTTGGGAGATTATAAATAAAGCTGCTATTTGTGTACAGGCTTTTGTGTGAAACCGAGTTTTTGTTTCTCTTGGGCAAATACTTAGGAGTGGGATTGCTGAGCCATATGTAAAATGTATATTAAATTTTATAAAAAATTACCAGTTTTCAAAGGGGCTGCACTGTTTTACATTCTCACCAATGATGTACAAAAGTTCAAGTTGCTCCACATCCTTTCAAACCCTTGGCACTGTAAGGGTCTTTGTTGTTGTTTGTTGCTTTAACCATTTTAATAACTGCCTAGTGATACCTCATTGTGTTTAATATGCATTTCCCTACTGATGAATAATCTTGAGCATCTTTTCATTTGCTTATTACTTGCCATATATCTTCTTCTGTGAAGTATCTTTTAATTCTTTGTCTACTTTCTAATTGGATTGTTTTACTGAGTTTTGAGAGTTCATTATGTATTCTGGATACAAGTCTTCCTATCACATGTGTTTTGTGAATCCTTTCTTCTAGATGGTGGGCTATCTTTTCATTTTCTTAAAAGTGTCTCGAAGAACAGTTTTAAATTTTGTTGAAGTGCAATTTATAAAAAAAATTATTTTTTTATTAAGATTTTATTTATTTGAGGGGCGCCTTGGTGGCTCGGTTGGTTGAGTGACTGCCTTCTGCTCAGGTCATGATCCTGGAGTCCCAGCATGAGTCCCGCACCAGCCTCCCTGCTCAGCAGGGAGTCTGCTTCTTCCTCTGACCCTCTCCCCTCTTGTGCTCTCTCTCTCTCAAATAAATCTTTAAAGGGGTGCCTGGGTGGCTCAGTCGTTAAGCATCTGCCTTTGGCTCAGGTCATGGTCCTGGGGTCCTGGGGTCGATCCCCGCATGGGGCTCCCTGCTCCGCAGGAGGCCTGCTTCTCCCTCTCCCACTCCCCCTGCTTGTGTTCCCTCTCTTGCTGTGTCTGTCAAAGGAATAAATAAAATCTTTAAAAAAATAAATCTTTTAAAAAAAGATTTTATTTGATAGAGAGCAAGAGTGGGGAGGAGAGGGAGAAACAGACTCCCCCCCCCACCCGCCCACCCCCAGCTGAGTAGGAGCACAACGTGAGGCTCCATCCCAGGACCCTGCTATCATGACCTGAGACGAAGGCAGACGCCCTAAACACCCCCCGCCTTTTTTTTTTTTAAGGATCATACCTCTGGTGTATTTAGGAAATCTTGCTTAACATAGTCACAGAATATTTCTCCTAAGCTTTCTTCTAGAAAACTTCTACAGCTTTTTAAATTTTACATTTAGGAAAGGGCGGAGGTTCATTTATTTGCATATGGATTTCCAATTGTCCCAAAACCATTTGTTGAAAGACTTCTTTCTCCACTGAAGAGCGCTGCCACCCTTGTCACACTGACCAGGTGCGTGTGGCTCTAGCTCAGGATCTCTTTGAGGTCCCAGCGTTTTTGTGTGTGTCCCTTCGCCAAGGGAGGGGGGAGGGCGGCCGGCGGGTGGCAGTCCCTCCTCTGGGCCCGCCCTTCCGGGTCGCCACACTTCTTCCCCCTCCCCAGCCCTTCTCGGTCGCCAGCCTCCCACAGTGGCTGCGGGACAGGGAAGACTCCCAGGGCAGCACCCAGCTGAGCAGGCCACGTCTCGCGCGCAGCTCTCCCCGACGCCCCCCGCAGCCACGCCCTCGCCCCAAGAGCCTGGGTTGCCAAGACAATCGCCGGCGAACGAGGACCCGGGCCGGTTTCCGGCCTGTCGTGAAGCCCGAGCAAGCTGCGCATGCGCGGTCGCCGCCGGGCCGCCTCTCGCCGCCCCGCGGCCAGCCTGGGTCTTCTCTTCCCACGTCCCCGGCCTCGCCTCTTCATCCGTTTGCCGTTTCTCGAGGGTGTCGGTCGCCCGCGAAACCAGCGATTTTACCCATGCCAGGGAGAAATGTGCTTGGCACAGGACCCAGGAGGGAGACCCGGCTTCATGACATTATCGTACATTCTAGGGAGTTGAGGAAGAAATGAGAAGCAGTACGTAGAGCGCCTAGCACAGCGTCAGGCACATAGTAGGTGCTCACAATGTGTCCGCCTGGGCCAGATGTATGTTTGCAAAATGTGTGAAGAGGACCCAGATGCCTCGCAGCTCGCAGCCCCTCGCCGCGGTCAGCTTCCTTTGGCATCCTCTGGACAACCCCTGCGCCTCGCCCCTGCGCGTGCGCACACGCGCGCCCGGGCCGCTTCGCCTCCGGTCCTGTTTGGCCCACGCCGCGCGCCGTCGAGGGCTCCGTGCGTTGCCATAGAGACCCATGAGGGCTGAGGGGCGAGCGGCCCAGACACCGGGCTGCAGGGGACCAAGAGCACGATGTCTTTCCGCGACCTCCGCAGTAAGGCCGCCTTGCGCGCTGTCCCCTGCGGATCCGCGGCCCGAGTCCCCCCGCACGGGCCTGTGCCGCTCCGGGGCGTCCCTGGCCGCTGCCGCCCCCCAGGCCGAGCGCCCCCGCCCCTTGTCAGCACTCCGACCCGGCGGGAGGTGCTGTGTGTGCCCCTGGCCGCGTGTGGTTAGGCGGCTGAGGAGCCGAAGTGTTAATTTTGTCTAATTTTAGATGACTTGTATGGCCACATGGGGCTGCTTGCTACCGGGTTGGAAAACGCTGAGACCGCTTTTGAGTTGGGTTAGGTGAAAAGCTCAGAAAAACGAACAAAACCGAGGAGGGGACTAGTGAATGATAATTGCGGGTGGCATTTTTTGAGTTCTTAACGATCTGCTGGGGAGTTCCTGTTGTATGTGTGTGCATCATTTCATTGACTCCTCTGAACTACCGTGTGTTCTGTATTCAGAGAGCAGGAACCGGGCAGGGAGGTCAGGGAACTCGGCCCAAGGACACAGGCGGTGGGAGCTGGTGCGGGAGTTTGAATTTGGTTTATCTGACTTCCAAAGCCTCATCCTTCCTAAAGGGACTGTCGAGAAGGGAACCCAAGTGCCTTTGTTAGGAGAGTGGGGAGTGGAATGGGGATAAGCGAATTAGTTCCTACTCCTTTGGGGGCACCTGTTAACACACCAGGCGTTTTATATTCAGTATGTGATTTTCGTCCTCACGTGTACAGTGAGGTGGGTAGTGCGATCCTTACATGAAATACTTGGAGGCACAGAGAGGTCAAGTAGCTTACTTTAAGTCACGCAGCTAAAACTGAGTGGAAAGCACGGTTGGAGCCGTGGGACTGTGTGAGTCAAAATCCTTTGTTTTTTTATGAGCCGTCATTTTCTGAATCTGAAGCGGTTTGGCTAACTGGCTCCACCTGCACAGGTGTAGCAGGTGATTGTCAATTTGGTGTGATCTGGGGCGCCATCTCTACTGCCAGTTTTCTAACGAATTGCTGGACATTGCACCATTCACGATTACTCCTTTTAGTTAGTAATCGCTCTTTTTCTACCATGTAAATATAGGGGACACTATATAGTAGCACCATAGTGTGAAATATGCCCTCTGGGATTTGAGGGTTTGTGGCGACTGTGTGTTGTAGAGACAGGTTTCTCCTCCTTCGCAGGCCGAGGCCAGCATTCTGCTAGGGGACACTAAATGCAGTTGTGCTGAAAGGAAGGTGTAAGAAAGGGATTTCTGAACGTTTTGACCTTATATGAATGCCATACATTTGTGCAGTTTATGATAGGAATTGTAGTCAGATTGTCCCCGTTTTGCAGATTTAACAGAACTTTACTACTTAATGGGAAGAAGTACTGAGGCAATGCCTGGCTGTGTGGTGGGAAGAATTCTGTTTTATTGATCATCATTCTGTTCACATTTCCCAGAAAACAGTGACAAGGGCCCTCTGTGCCCTTGCTCTTTCCTTTGCTCGTACCTTCTGTTGCCTGGTGAGATCTAACCTAACCTCCGGTGCCCAGGTAGCTTTTTTGTGAATGTTGTTGAGATATTTTGAACCTTCAGGAAGAGCAAGGACAGGCATTACATACAGCCCAGAAGCGCACCAAACGTAGATCTTGGCATGTTGTGGAAACGCAAAAAACGTTTGTTGTGTTCATTTTCTCATTTTGCTTAAAGCGTAGTGACCACTACCTCTGGTTTAGTATTAGTATTGTGTCTTGTTCTGGTTTATAAAAAATCTAAATATTGCTGTATAGTTCAACCAGTCTCTTTAAGATTTCTTTAAATACAATGCAGTTGGGACACCTGCGTGGCTCAGTTGGTTAAGGTTTGCCTTTGGCTCTTGTCGTGATCCTAGGGTCCTGGGAATGAGCCCCGCATTGGGTTCCCTGCTCAGTGGGGGGGGGGGGTCTGCTTCTCCCTCTCCCTCTGCCCCTCACTCTCTGTCTCTCAAATAAATAAATAAAATCTTAAAAAAAAAGATTAACAAGCCAACTCCAGAATAACTCAGAGAGGTGAACTTCGCCCTACAACTATCACCCCTAAACATAACCACTGTTAACATTTAACATATGTATTTTTAAAATATTTATTTGAGAAAGATAAAGCACGCACGTGCACTTGTACATGAGCAGGGTGTCTGGGCAGAGAGAGGGAGAGAAGCAGACTCCCTGCTAAGTGTGGAGCCCATGCAGGGCTCGATCTCTTCACCCTGAGATCGTGACCTGAACCAAAATCAAGAGTCAGAAGCTTAACCGACTGAGCCACCCAGGCGCCCCAACATATTTTTTCTTTATGACATTTTATAAAACCAGGTATTTCTCATTTTGAGTGGTAAAGAGAAAGATATCCAAGAGAGAAATGACGTATCAAAGAGAGAAATTCTATTCACAGCCAATCCCTAAACCCTATTATAATGTACAGCTTCCACTTTTTCCTCGCATTGAACTTAAATGTTTTTCACGAAGCAGATTATGTATTTTAACTTTCATGTCCTTTTTACTTTCCCTCTTAAGAGACTTGATAAATAGTCCCTGAAACTGTCAATATGTTGGGAATAAAAAGGGAAATCAAGGAAAGTATCTAAGTAGATAAGTAGTTGCTCTTTGATGGGGAACTGACTGAACTGTATTTTACCTTTGGACAGATTTTACAGAGATGATGAGAGCCTTGGGATACCCTCGCCATATCTCTATGGAAAACTTCCGCACACCAAATTTTGGACTTGTGTCTGAAGTGCTGCTTTGGCTTGTGAAACGGTTAGAAATGTACTTTATTAAGATCTAAGAATGAGTGCTGTATTTTATTCAATAGCCACCTTTTGAAACTGGATATTGTGATGAAGCAAAGGGAAGAATTCAATAGATTTTGAGTTTGACAGACTTAGTTGTAACCTGTTAAAAATCCGTTGAGTATGAAGAGCGCTGTGGAGAGGAGATATACCAGGCCATGGTAAAAGGAGATATCTCAGTTGGAAGCTGACACTGGGCTCTTCATGCTCTCACTTTGATCAGGGAGTGACAGGGATCTGTCCACACACTCTAATGACTATACTGAAGTAGAAATCATTTAGATTCAGATTTCAATTCGTGTGAAAAACCTAATATGATTCAGGGTTGGCGAACTTTTTTGAGATCATAAATATTATAGGTGTTGCAGGCTACATAAGATCTTTGTTGCATATTCTTTCATGTGTTTTTTTTTTGTGATAATCCTTTAAAAAGGTAAAAACCCTTCTTCGCATGCAGTCTGTACAGAAAGAGACCACGGGCTGCAGTCCACTGACCCCTGGTGGGTCATCAGTAACTCGAAGAACTCCGATAACTCTGCTGCTTCTCAAGCTAACTAGTTAGCCCTGGGTCAAGGGCTGTCAGCCAGAGTAATAGTTCTATTTTAATTAAACTTTGAGGTCTGAGATTTAATTTTGTAAGCTGAGCCCCAAATTTGATTTTTGAAATCACTTAAATCTGTTCTTAGGTGAGGATTCACTCCCTTGGGTGCATTTTATGCTGCTTTTGAAGTCTCTCTTAATCTTACTACCTTAGCCGGGACTCAGAGAGCTTGCTGTTACAGATCCTCTCAGCTGCCTTTCTCTTTTGTGAACTTTGTACTTAATTAACTTGTCTTCTCTCTTTCTCTGAAAGGTATGAACCTCAGACTGACATCCCTTCCGATGTTGAGACTGAACAAGACCGAGTTTTCTTCATTAAGGCAATTGCCCAGTTCCTGGTTAGTTGACATTTATTTGCTGGAATTTTAATATTAAGTACATTACAGATGAGTCCCAGCTGGGGCTGTTTTCACAGTGTCTAAGCCCATCTGGTCACCAGGTTCCTGTGGAGGCATTTCGCCAGCACAGGTTTTTGGGTTTTTGTTTTTAATTCATTATTTTTTAAGAATTCTATTTAGTTGGGGCGCCTGGGTGGCTCAGTCGTTAAGCGTCTGCCTTCGGCTCGGGTTATGATCCCAGGGTCCTGGGATCGAGCCCCACATCGGGCTCCCTGCTCCGCGGGAAGCCTGCTTCTCCCTCTCTCCCTCCCCCTGCTTCTGTTCCCTCTCTCGCTGTGTCTCTCTCTGTCAAATAAATAAATAAAATCTTTAAAAAAAAAAAAAAAGGAATAGTTTAGAATACATAATATACATCATGGTTCAGAGTTTTTTCTTAATTAAGAAGCAGTGTAGAGTAAAATGACTTTTTATCCTGTCTGCCGTTGACCCAGTTCATCCCCATTTCCATTCTCCAGAGTTTTTTACACATAGATAAGCAAACACAGTATACATTCTGTCCCCTTCCTTTTGCACAAATGGTGGCGTACGGTACACCACTGCTTAGAATCTTGCTTTCTTCACTTGATGGTACGTTTTGGAGAACTTTCCAAATACATATCCAGTTTCCTCATTCTGTCTTATACCTGAGTAGTATTGCTTTCATGAGTATACCATGATTTATGTAATTTATATAGGTAGGCTTTAGATTGTAACTTTTGCTCTTTGAAACTATGCTGTAGTGAATAACCTATACGTATCACTTTGTGACCGTATCCCTAGGGTAAGTTCTTAGGATTGGAATTGCTGCGTCAAAGATGGGTGGATTTCTAATTTTATTGTCATTTACCAAATAGCTCTCCATCAAGATTGTGTAAGTTTAGACACCCACTTGCAGTGCTTGAGTCACTTGGAAGTTTGACTCAATACAATCAGGTTATTGCAAATTACTTACATGGGTTTCGATTTAGATTTTACATGGAAAGGGCCTTACACTATTTTTTTTTTTTGGTCTGAAAATAGGCCACCAAGGCACATATAAAACTCAATACTAAGAAGCTTTATCAGGCAGATGGGTATGCAGTGAAAGAGCTTTTGAAGATCACCTCTGTCCTTTATAACGCCATGAAGACCAAAGGGATGGAGGGCTCTAAGATAGGAGAGGAGGACATCAGCAAATTCAAGTTTGATCTTGGCTCAAAGGTAAGGACAATGAAAGGCTCCCAGTGTGGGACAGTATGTGTATTTCTTAAACTCTGAAATGGAACATGTCAGATACTCATGTCATTGCTTCTTTCCTTACTCCTTGACTGAGAGCAGTTTGTCAGTTCTGTGCTCATCAGCATTTGGATACAAAAAGAAGTCACAGTAAATTGATCCAACTACTTACAAAAGCCCACTATATGCCAGGCTCAGTTCAGATGCTGGGGATACAGACGTGAACAGCAAGGACAGAAATCCTCTGTTCCTATGGCTCAGTGGGGGAGTCAGACTAAACCACAAAGCAGAAGGAATGACAGGTCAGAGGTGATCAGGGTGTGGGGAATGGTAAAGCAGGGCTGGGGCAGGTATCTTCAGCAGGGAGATGGGATGGGTGACGTCTTCAGCAGAGATCCGAAGGAGCAAGCCGTGCAGTGGAAGGGGAAAGGTAATCCTTGATAAAAGTGTGCTTAGTGTGTTTGAGGAAACGGGGCATTGGAGGAGAGCGTGAGAACTCGGAGGGGGCGGTGACAGACCCCGCCCTGTGGTGCCTGCACAACCACTGTAAAGAGGTTGACTTTGAGGTGGAAAATCATTGTGTTTTGAGCAGAGAAGTACATGATTTGAAACTTCATATTAAAAGGATCCCTCTGGCTGCTGGGTTGAGATCAGACTGAAGGGGGGCGTGAGGGTGCAAGCAGACCTGTTAGAAAGCAAGAGATGACAGTGACTTTGAACAGAGTGGTTGGTGATGTCAGGAGCTCAGCTGAGATGGGAGTGAGCCGAGCTGCCACGCATCAGAGGACTTGATGAAAGCAGCAAGCCAAAAATGAAAGTTAAGTCTTTAATCACTTACTGTGATGGTTTGGTCAAGGGGTTAAAAGCAGAGGAAGCGTCACCTCTCCCTCCCGCCACGCTGTTCCTTTTTCTCCCAGGAGATGGCACACCCTTCAAGGGGTTGTCTCCCAAGGGAGCTCTGAACAAAAGCCTCCGACAGTTTTATGCACCCTGAGGTAGGGGAGGACTAGGAGTGGAAGAGTGTCCGCAGGTTTTCTCCCCAGCTCCCGCACAAGGAGGCCGCGGCAGAGGCGCTGAAGAGGACCTCAGCCCACCATGAAGAGACCTGGGAGTGAAGGCCCCCGGGCTAGAAATGCACATGATGAATGCGGGGGTCAGAGGCCCTGAGTCCTTGACTGCCAGTCCCTTCAGAGCCTGCAGTGTCTTGCTGACCCTGGGCTCAGGTCACCCCCATCAGGCCTGCCGGGGAAAGCCTTTGTGATCACCTGTGGTCAGGCCGGGGAAATCACACCTAGGTTTTTAATCAGGATCCAGATTCCTCAGTGGAAAGAAGTGGCCAGGAGTTAGAACCTAATTTGAATGTGGATCTTGTGGAGTTGGATGTGGGTTGAGAGAAAACGGACCATGCAAGGAAGATCCTACAGCCACACTGTCTACTAGAACTTTCTGTGATGATGGGTGTGTTCTCTATCCATGCCATACTGTGGCGGCCACTAGCCACATGTAGCTAGCACCACCGAATAATTTTATTTAAATTTTATTTAAATTAAAATAATTTATACTGTATGGTGACTAACGTAACATAATAAAATAAAATAAATTTAAATAATTTAACATTGAAATGGCCGCGTGTGGCAAGTCCACACTGTTTTAGCCATCATAGCTCTGAAGTTTTTGGTCTGAGCACCTGCAGGGGCGAAGTTGCCTTTACTGAAATGGAGGGGAGTGTGAGAGGAGCGGGCCTGGTGGGAAAGGTGGGGAGTTTGGGTTGGAACATGTTCAGTATGAGGTGTCCGGCCTCTGGTCGTAGCAGGTGTTACAGCCAGGAGCTTAGGAGGGAGTGTGAGTGGAGAAGAGTTTAGGGGACTGAACTCTGATGGCCTCCAGGGCTGGGAAGCGGGGGAGATGATGAGACTCCTGCAAAGGAAATGGGACGTTTGCTGCTATGAGGTGGTTTGGGGAGCGGGGAGCTGGAGCTGGAAGGAGCAGAACCCTGGAGGACTAAGGGAAGGGGAAGAAAGTCAGCAGCTGTGAATGCAGAGGGAGACGTGCTACTGGTGGTTTGGGAATAAAAGCAAGGTGGGAATTGGAGAGAGGAAGAGTGAACAGAGCAAGGAAATGTTTGGGTTCTCTGGAGAAGTTACCATATGTAAGGAAGTGGGGGTGACCTGCGCACCCTAAGGAAGAAGCTTGTGCTGCACGCTAGAGGCCGCTATCTTCGCAGCAGCCGCCACCCTTGGGGGAGCTGGGTACTGCCGTGGGGCTGTGTGCTGGTTAACTCACGGGAGCCTCAGCAGCCCTGCGCCGTGCCGTCCAGAGGCGGAGAGCCGGGGGGCGGCAGGGTTCTGCAGTAAGACATGTGTCTCTCAGGTTCCCCTCTGGTCGCCCTGCTATTGTCGGGGTCCCCTGGTGTGTCCTCGTCCAAACAGGAAGAATGTCACTTTCACCCTCCTATAGTTCCTGGTTAAAGATTACATTCGACTTGAGATTTGGATTTTCAGAGAGACCCAGATGTCCTGGGAGCACTCCTCCACAGGATGTAAATATGTGTCTTATGGAAAACGTGTTCAGTAGTCCGGTATCCTGATGGGAGGCAGGAATTGATATTAACAAAGTGTTTCTTTTTTTATTATTTTTTTAAGATATTATTTATTTGAGAGAGAGAGCGCCTGCACACGAGCAGTGGGGAGGGGCAGAGGGAGAGGGAGAAGCAGACTCCCCTCTGAGCAGGGAGCCCGACGAGAGACTTGATCCCAGGACACTGACATTGTGACCTGAGCTGAAGGCAGACGCTTGACCAACTGAGCCACCCAGGCGCCCCAAACTGGTTGTTTCTGAATGTCTATTAAAAACCTGTCACTGGGGGCGCCTGGGTGGCTCAGTCATTCAGCGTCTGCCTTCGGCTCAGGTCATGATCCCAGGGTCCTGGGATCGAGCCCCACATCGGGCTCCCTGCTCCGCGGGAAGCCTGCTTCTCCCTCTCCTGCTCCCCCTGCTTGTGTTCCCTCTCTCGCTGTGTCTCTCTGTCAAATAAATAAAATCTTTAAAAAAACAAAAACCAAAAAACCTGTCACTGAAGTTTCTGGTTTTGATATTTTCCCTCCAGATTGCAGATTTGAAAGCAGCCAGGCAGCTTGCTTCTGAAATCACCTCCAAAGGAGCATCTCTGTATGACCTGCTGGGCAAGGAGGTAGAGTTGAGGGTGAGCCATGTTCAGATACTTAAATACTTCCTCGGCTAAGCATTTTTCAAGGTGTTCTTTCCGATTCTGCTTTTTCCTGGCCTTCTCATTTCATCATACTGTATCTGATTAAATGAGATAATCTGCAGGGTAGTAATAGCATTAGCTGCTAGTCCTGCTTCTAGTGGCCCTGGTCTGTTCTTAATAGCTTTAACTTCTAGTTCAGGAATGGCAATTATGTAGCATGTTGCTGGAACTTTCCTCCTTGTGCCCATGGCAGACTTTCCTGGTCATGGTGTTTTTCCTGGGGAACTCAGCATTCCTGTCTATAAAATGCTCTTCTGAGCCCCTGGTTCCCAAACCTTCCTCCCACGTGGAATCCTGTGGGGACCTATAAAAACTACTGATACCTGGCTTCCATGCTGATGTCACTGGTTTGGAGTGGACCTGGGCATTGGAGTGATTCTAATGTGCAGCAGAGCTGGACAGCCCAACGAGGGCTGTCACTATTCCTCGGCTGAAGTTGGTGTCACTGTTAAAATTTATTTGCAATCCTTGTTCTAGCCAATGCCAACTAAGAAGAATGCTTCATCTACTCTGTTTACTGAGCTGTTTAATAAGAGTATGGCTGCTAAAACCCCTATAGAGCTCCTGTGGTCCTTTTAAATCACCTCATGTCTAGGTTGTCCCCCATACCAGTGAATCAGAATGTCTGGGGGTGAAAGGCAGGCATCCAGCCTTTTTTTTTCCCCCTAAGATTTATTTATTTGAGAGAGAGAGAGATGCGCAAGCAGGAGGGGCAGAGGGAGAGGGAGAGAGAATATCAAGCAGACTCCGTGCTGAGTGTAGAGCCCAATGTGAGGCTTGATTTCACAACCCTGCGATCATGACCTGAGCTAAAACCAAGAGTTGGTCGCTTAACCAACTGCACGCCCGAGGCACCCTCCAGGCGTCAAGCTTTTAAGGATCTCCAAGTGATTCTAATGTCCGGCAGAGTTTGGGACCCACTGGTTTAAGAAGAAATGGAGTATTGTTTAATTCTTACCTGTAAGGATTTATGGCATTTGAAGCATACATGCTCACCTCTAGTGTTTTTAAATTAAATGCATTTAATTCGTTTTATTGCAGTCAGGTATGTCGGCCATGACCTCTCTCTCACTGCCTGGCCTGTGTTCTGGCATCACTGCTGTAGTGTAATGGTATTTTTCCTCTGGCTTTTCATTTCTGCCCCAGGAGCAGACTGGAAGCAGGGGACTGGGGTGCCAGCTCACCATCATTGATATATTAACCTAGCGATCACCACCTGGTAAAGGGCAGTTGACAGAACAAAACTGCCACTCCTATCTAATAGCTAATTTAGATAACTAACAAGGGAGCTCCAGGATTTCTGTGTTTTCTCTTTATAGTGCAGTTTGTGCCCGTGTCTACACACCTGTCTAGCAGACCTGGAGACAGACCTATCAAGAGCTGGTTACTTGATAATTGCCACAGAGTGGCTTCATTGTGAGACTTCAACCAGGATTCCACTGGGGACTCTTGGCACCATCCTGTAATGAATTGAAAGAATCAGTGGCCGAAGTGTTGCCATGGGAGCCAACTACTCAAATTCTGTATACAGCTGTGATCTGAGGAAGATCCTCTATCCAGTATTGGTTTTTCATACACTCAACAAACATTTCTTGAGGACTAGCTCCAACCACAGACAGGCAAAGCACTGTGCTCTGTGTAGGTCATGATCCCTGCCCTCCATAGTTTTCTACCAGTGCTGAAATAAAGGAAGCCCAAGACAGTTTGGGAAAGTGCTGCAGGAACCTCATAACTGCATTGGTGTTGAAATCCCATGTCTCAGAAGTTCCTAGCACTGGTGTGATAGGCACAAATGCCTCCCTTGATTGGTTAATGGTTAATACTAGGGGCAGGGCCAAGGTGACTCCTCTCATTGGTTACAGTTGGCAGTGAAAGGCAACTTAGAGGAAATTAATCATAGGAAAGATGATAGGGGCTGGGAGGGGGTTCAGACAGCAGGTTGAGCTGCACTTGGTTTGGGGTTCACCTGAACGAATGTAGGTAAAGAAGCAAATTTGGGAGAAAAGATGACGGGGGTAAGCTCAGTTTTGCCCCTTATGTTGTGGGAATGTGGGGCCTGTAGCTGGGGAAGGCCCAGGGCACCGGAGGGAGGCCAGGTTGGTGGTAGGATTACCAACTGAGGCCTGGCTGGCTCAGTTGGTGGAGCATATGACTCTTGATCATGGGTTGTGAGTTCAGGCCCCACGTTGGGTGTAGAGAGTACTTAAAGAAAAAAAAGAAAGACGTTTGGAAGAGGGGCTGGAAGAAGTGGTTTTGCATCAGAGATCCACCCTGTAATGGAACTTTCGAGAACTAGTCTATAAGCCTTATCCAGATTTGGGGATTGGTTTTGAGAATATCTTTTCTGAAAGTACATGTAATTTCATTTCATTGTTTCTCATAGGAACTGAGAACAGAAGCAATTGCCAGACCTCTGGAAATAAATGAGACTGAAGAAGTGATGAGAATTGCAATAAAAGATATTTTGGTAAGATTTATTTGCTTTTATTTAATGTTTTTGTGCCTGGGACTTGAAAATACTGATTTATTCCCTGCCTTCTTAAGACAGAACAACCCTAGGCCTAGTGACAGAGAAGGTATATGAACGTGGGGAAATGGAAGATGCAGAAGACATTCTAGGATACCTAGGTTACTTACTTCTATTTTTTTCCCTTTGTTATAAATATGAACTACTTCTCCCTAAAAATTTGTCAGTTTTAATAATTTAATAATTTGCTTAAATTCTTCAATAATTTTCATAAGTAATGCTCTATTTAATGGACTCTTCACACTTTAACAACTTCCTCACTGCTGGGCATTTAAGTGATTTTCAGAGGTTTTTTTTGTTTTTGGGGTTTTTTTGGTGCTGAAACCTGGGCACAGAGATTTCTCTCTCTCTGTCAAGATTTATTTCAGAGAGAGCATATGAGCTGGGGGAGGGACAGAGGGAGAGGGACAGGGAGAGAGAATCTCAGGCAGACTCCTTGCTGAGAGCAGACCCTGATGCCGAGCTCGACCTGAGCTGAAACCAAGAGTCGGACACTTTAACCAACTGCGACACCCAGGTGCCCCTGGGCACAGAGATTTCTAACTAGTGCTGTGATGAACAGAATGCCATCCTTTATTGCTTACCCACAATCAATTATTTGCTCATCTCATCTGACACATTCATTTGGAGGGCAGTAGCGAGGGAGACTCCAGACTCACACTGCTTGCGTTTGAATCCCACTGTGTGATCTTAGGCAAGTTACTTAACCTCCCTGTGCCTCACTTTCCTCAACTGTAAAATGGGGAGAATGGCAGTGTCTGCCCCATAGGGTCCTTATGTACATTCATTATGCCAGTGCATGTTGTACATAGTCTCTGGCACATGGTAGGTATTCAGTCGTTATCAGGGATTCATTTTATTCAGTAGACACAGACAGGAGAGCCTTATGTAAAGTAGGAGTAGCATAAAACAAGGATTTGCTGAGAGTTGTAAATTCTAAGATGGATAGGTTTTTATAATATCCTTGTCATAAAACAGTACTACTCCCTGGGCGACCCAGCACCAGGGTTCAGCCTCAGCAGGTGAGGAGGGCAGGGCAGCTGAGATGGGAGGTCTGTTACATACAGGCAGACTGATCACGTAGGTAAATATGTTAAAGATAACGGAAGCGAAGTTTCTCACTGTTGGAAAAGAGAGTTGCAGATATGAAAAAGAAACTTAGAATGAACCCTGAAATTGGAGGTGATGGTTAAATGCATGGTTTTCATTGGATAGAGAGGTAGGTAGCTAGCTAGCTAGCTCTAGGAATACTTTTGCTATGCATGCATGTTTTCATACATGAGTGTATGTCATATATTTATGTACATGCGCATGCACACCCACATACACATTCATACATTTCCTGGCTCTGAGCACACCTAGCACCCAGATCTTGGCTTCTAAATGGCATTCTCCACTAAAAGGAACCAGGACTCTTGGGGAGAAGTGTCTGAGTCCAGAGCTGGGACAGGAAAGTACAAGATCCTCTTGGGCTGGAGAGCAAGGAAATGCCCAGAGAATGAAAGGGGTCTGTCAAAATCCCTTGCAAAACAGATGCCAGCCTGAGTGGGCTTCCCCTGGTCAAACCAGGGACAATTACGCTTCAAAATAAATAAATTAGTGTAATGGGTTATAGACCATTGAATGAAATGGGAGACCATGAGTTCTTACTGAAATAAAAGTGAACATACTGAAAGCTGATGAAGAGAAGGTACTTCACATAGTTTCAAAGTAGCTCCACCCAAAAGTACTTAGTAATTACAAAGGAGAAAAGAGTGACTTCGCATGAGAATCCTGGCAGACAACCGCTTAATCAGGTGATTAATTATTGAATGCCAGGGTGAACTCCGCCTGATGTTACAGACTCCACAGGGACAAGTGGGGAAATCTGAGCGGGTCTGAGGAGCAGATTGTTGATAGTGCATCTGTGTTTATTTCATGTTTCAGTGATTGTGTCATGGTTGTGAAGGAGAAAGTCCTTATTCATAGGAAATATACACAAATATTTAGAGGTGATGGGACCTCAGATCAGCAACCCACTCTGACCTAAGTTAGGAAAAAAATGCTTTATGTTCTAATCCAGCTGTTTGTAAGTTTGTGATTGTTTTTCAATTTAAAACTCTTTTATCTGCTGATGCTCTTGTGCTTGTCAGTGTTCTGGCTGGATCAAGTTAACATGGCATGAATGTGCCTTTAGCACTAAGTATATATGGAATAGTGAAATGAGGGCACCATTCATTTCTTGGTGACTCCCTGTATGTATCTATGTATGTATGTATTATTTATTTATTATTTCCCCTTTTTTAAAAAGATTATTTTTGCGAGAGGGGGAGAGTGCGTGTGCAGAGGAAGGGGCAGAGGGAGAAGCAGACTCCCCTTTGAGCAGGGAGCCCAACGAGGGACTTGATCCCAGGACCTTGACATCGTGACCTGAGCCGAAGGCAGATGCTTAATCGACTGAGCCACCCAGGAGCCCTATTATTTCCTTTCCTTTTTTTTTTTTTTGAAGTATAGCTGACACACAATGTTACATTAGTTTCAGGTGTACAACATAGTTGGTGAACACCTTTTAATATATCTGTTGTTGCAAAATATCTATGATATTTGATAATTCTAAAAACAAAACCAAAGCAACAGTATGGATACTTAAAAGGGGTTATGATATATAGGCCATTTGTTTCAGAAAGCTAGGGAAAATTGTGTTTATCACACTGATAATTGTTTTTTAACTTTTTTTTTTTTTTTAAAGATTATCTATTAGAGCGTGTGGGCTCGTGCATGCATTGGGGAGAGGCAGAGCGAGAGAGACTCTCAAGCAGACTCCCTGCTGAGCACAGAGCCCAACTCGGGGCTTGATCCCACGACCCCAAGATCATGACCTGAGCGAAAACCAAGAGTCAGACGCTTAACCGACTGAGCCACCCAGGCGCCCCACTGGTATTTCATATTTGAGGAGCACATACCTTTAACAAATTGCTTTTATTTTTGAAGTCAGATAAATTCACTAGGTTTAATCTGACTTGTTCAGAGAAATAGTTGCCATCAACGTGAGTTGTTTGTTCAGAAACTCACCTTGTCTTCCTGTGAGAGTAAACTCATGTCTCATGTGGGGTTTTTAAAGCACTTGTAGCAAATGGATAGTGATAAGATTATTTTCATGATAACATCTTGGAAATGATTAGTGTACTTAGTTGAAAAAAACTCAACCATAAATAAACAATGAAAGTGTTGCTTCCAAATATACACTGTCTTTGACTGTCACAGAGAGTGTCTGGGCTCCTTCGATGATTTTTTTGTGGACCCCATAGCATCTCAGAGACCTGTAGGTAAACCGTCACTGAGCCTTCGTGGGGCATGACACCTTGTGCCAAAGTACTCGTGGGGAGAACCTATGTCAGGCATCAGGAACTAAGGAGAGTTGGGACGTCAGAACTCGGAAGGCAGTCACACACTCAGCTGGCTCCGTTCCAGACATTGTTCCTAAAAAAAAAAAGGCAGATCACCACTGAGCCACCGGCCCGACCTGGCCAGCTTTCCAGACAAGACAAGTGTGAAGACCGTGCGTTTATTCTGATTATCCCTTGTCAGATGAACTTGCTCTTGTGTGGGTTTTATCCATTATCTTTCTTCCCCTTCACTTTCTTTCTCTGCCCCTGCTGCACAGGCTCCCTCCAAAAGCTGGGTCCACTAACGGAGCCGTTTGCTCGCTGACTTCACGGAATGGTTTCTCTGCTTTAGTCCGTAGTTGTACTTGCCAATGGGAGGGAAGAGAACCTTCTCTCTCAGTCCCAGCAGGCAGTGGAAGAGGGCTGGGACCACCTAATACTTCTTTTTGTCCCCTCCTAAATAAAGCCATACGTATGGGTGCGTATATTCTGTGAGGCAGATATTTGTAACTAGGGGAGTGAGCTGAACGATACGAATAAAGGCAGACTGACAATCGAGAGTGGTATGGAAGCAGTGTGAGCAAGTGAGCTGCACAAGAGGTCTGGGCCGGCTCCCCTCTGCTCAGGACACTGTTCTTTCCATCTTCATTAGTTTTCCTGGGCACAAACACCCTCTTCTCGTGGAAAAAGGATGATCATTTTTTCTGGGCCTATGTGACCTCCCATCTGGAAATAGTTGGCTAACTGAGTGATGGCTTGGGGGAGGGTTTGCTCTGTGTGTCTACTTTTGCTTTTATGTAGCATGATGTCGCTGTGCCTGAGGAGCTGTGGAATTCCTCTCCTCCAAGAGTCAGGTGGGAGTTCCTTACTGGCACATTGTCTCATTCATTTCCTGTTCAATGCAGGCGCAGGTGCAGAAGACTAAAGATCTGCTCAATAACGTGGCCTCTGACGAAGCTAATTTAGAAGCCAAAATCGAGAAGAGGAAATTAGAACTGGAACGAAATCGGAAGCGGCTCCAGACTCTGCAGAGTGTCAGGTAGATCCGAACACCTGAAGAGTGGGTAGAAAGTTGTCTTCAGAAGTTCAAGCAGGGTGAGGACATGTGGTCAGTGGTAGTAGCCTCTCAGGTGTAAGGCCATCTGGAGTGAAAGTGCGCGGGCCACGCGCATTCTAAGAAATGCTCTGCCAAACTCATTGTCTTTACTGCTTTCAGTATGCTTGGGAAACTGCTCAATTCTCGAACCTCCCTTCAGGCTTTTATAGCTTCTTGGAATGCAGGGCAGAGTAAGTGAATCCAGATGGTGAAAGTTATGCAAGGCTCGAGGTGGAAACAGAAGCATACTCCCATTTCTTGGTTTGAGTAGATTTTAGATCTTTATAATTTTTCACCAGTAATTCATCTTTCTTTTGACTTTCCCTCTCTGAAAGTACCTTTTTCCAGGGAATATGAATGGATAATGGTGGTGCACAATACCTTCCAGGTCTTCAGAGCCTTTCAAGTGGGTTCCTCACGTTTTCTTGGAACCGTTCTCTCTCTCGTTGTACACCCTCCTTCTCTTGCTCCGTCTCTTTGTCATTTTTTCTCCTGCACCACTACTCATCCTTTTCATTCTCCCTTTATTTTTCTCTCTCCACTCCATCTGTGTAGCTGCTGCATCTGTCTAAATGTCGTACTTTTTGGAGATACTGGTGACTGGGCCACACCCTGGCTACTGTCCTGACATCTGTGGGAAGGAGGCCCTGGGGACATGAGTAACCCAGGGAGCACCAGCCACAGGCAGGCCCATGACCCTTCCACCTTTGGAATCTGGGCCACCTGATAAATGTGTCTCATTAAACAATTCTGCCTCTTGGGCATAAATTCATTTTTGTTAAGCTTCATGGCCTTTCAATAGAAAAGTTTCTGTGTTTTGCTCTAGTCCCAAAGATTTTTTTATTATTTCTGAGTGTATCTGTTTATATTTTTAAAAGAAGAGTGTTTTCCCTTTAAGATCGAAAATAAGAGAAAAGAATAGATTCAGCAAACCAGTTGAAACAGGTTTTTGTGTTATGGTTTTGGTTTTAGATTTTATATTGTTAAAAACTTAGATTTAGGGGCGCATGGGTGGCTCAGTCAGTTAAGCATTGGACTCTTGGTTTCAGCTCAGGTCATGATCTCAGAGTCATGAGATAGAGCCAGCCCCACATCAGGCTCCCCACTCAGCAGGAGTCTGCTTAAGGATTCTCTCTCCCCCTCTCCTTCTGCCCCTCCCTGTGCGCACTCTCTCAAAAAATAATAATAATAATAAAGTCTTTTAAAAAAATTTAGCTTTAATTTGTAGCAACCTATGTTTCCCTTTTTTGGGGACTGAATACATTTTGGAGCATTCAGACAGCAGAATATTATGCTCAACTAAGATAATGCATATATTTAACTTCTTGATTTTGTGAGGTGTATATGATGCATGATTACTTTTTAAGTCTTTATTAAAATCCAGGGCATGTTGAGTAAGAAAAAAAGACTGTAAAACTTCATTGAAGGTAATATACTTAATGATGCTTAAAAATACATTCCTATATGTGTCCATGCATAGAAAGTCTGGAAGGATGCTTATCAAATATTAAGTGCTTATATCTGGTGATAGGATTATGAGTAATTTTTTTTAAAGATTATTTATTTGAGAGAGAGAGAGCGAGAGAGAGAGCGAGAGAGCACGAGAGAGGGGAGGATCAGAGGGAGAAGCAGGCTCCCCACTGAGTGGGGAGCCTGACACGGGACTCGATCCCAGGACCCCGGGATCATGACCTGAGCCGAAGCAGTTGCTTAACCAACTGAGCCACCCAGGTGCCCTGGATTATGAATAATTTTTACCTTAGTCTTCATTCTTTGGGGATTATTTCAGATTTACAAAGAGCTTTTGATTTTTTTTTTTTTTTTTTTAGATTTTATTTATTTGAGAGAGAGAGAGCGTGTGCACAAGCAGGGGGAACGGCAGGCAGAGGGAGAGGGAGAAGCAGGCTTCCCCCTGAGCAGGGAGCCCGACACGGGGCTCGATCCCAGGACTGTGGGATCATGACCCAAGTGGAAGGCACCCAGGTGCCCCTAAGAGCTTTTGATTAAAAAAAAAATAAGTATGTTCCTTTCAAGGGGAGGGAGGAGAAAAGGCAAATTAACTTTAAGCAGCTACAAGTTGAAGAACTGTCCCCAGCTAAAGGCTTTCCACAGCAAACCATGATGGGACCTGGAACTCAGAGTACTAGTTCAAACTTCTGTATGTTGATTAATCTTTCACTTTTTATTTCATTCGGTTGTTTCAGGCCAGCCTTTATGGATGAATATGAGAAGATCGAGGAGGAGTTGCAAAAGCAGTATGACATTTATCTAGAGAAATTTCGAAATCTGGCTTATCTGGAACAGCAGCTTGAGGACCATCATAGGATGGAGCAAGAGAGGTTTGAGGTAAGTACTTAGCCCACATCTCTGTACAGACCATTCCTTCTGCTGGGTTAGTTTGTACTTGTTGACGTGTCAGTTTGTAAATATCATTGTAGAAAAAAAAAATCTGTGAATGTTTTTTCTCCCTGATCAAGTCTGAGGATTGCTCATGGAATTCTTTTGTTTTGCTGTCAGTGTAGCCTGGCCTCCAGGGTTGTCAGCTCTCTGGTGGGTTTGGTCGGTTCGGACTGCGGACAGGACCGACACGTGACCTGTGTCATTGCACAAGACTCAGAAGGGCCGGTGCTTGCTTCAATGCTGTGCTATCACTGGCTTGAAATTCTTCATAATTTTTAAGTGCATTTTAATTTGCACTGAGTCCCAAGAGTAGGTAACTGGTCTTGGGTAAAGATCTAAAAATTTGCTTGGTCAGTTTAGTGAAAGATTTTCAGGGACCCTTGTTAATTGAATCATCCAAACCAGTTTTTTGTTTTTGTTTTTAAGATTTTTGTTTATTTATTTGGCAGAGAGAAAGACAGCAAGAGGGGGAACACAAGCAGGGGGAGTGGGAGAGGGAGAAGCAGGCTTCCCGGCAGAGCAGGGAGCCGGATGTGGGGCTCGATCCCAGGACCCTGGGATCATGACCTGAGCCGAAGGCAGACGCCCAACGACTGAGCCACCCAGGCGCCCCCATCCAAACCAGTTTATCAGAGACTGCTTTTTATTTTATTTTTTTAAAGATTTATTTATTTATTTGACACAGGGAGAGAGAGATAGCGAGAGAGGGAACTCAAGCCGGGGGAGTGGGAGAAGGAGAAGCAGGCTTCCCACGGTGCAGGGAGCCCGATACGAGGCTCGATCCCAGGACCCTGGGATCATGACCTGAGCCGAAGGCAGACGCTTAACGACTGAGCCACTCAGGCGCCCCTATTATCACTTTTTGAATTGCCCTAATCCCTTGGGGATATTTCTGCTTAACCCAAGAATGGTCGCTTGGAATCTGTGTTCACGATGAAATTGGTCTACAGTCTCCCTTTCTCACACTGTCCTCGACAGCTTTTGGTATAAAGGTTATGGTAGCCTTCCTACAAACCTGGGTGTTTGAATGAGGTGAAGCTGTTCTGGGGTACAGGAGGCCTGGCTGGGGGTGACTGCCGCACTCCTGTGGACGAGTTTCTCTCAACAAGGAGCCCATTGCCACCATTGCTCTAGGTTAGGGGCAGGCTGCGGAGCAACAGGGTCCAGGACAGGCACGTTTTGAGGGCAGCGAAAAGAGCCTGGAGTTCAGGACGTTTTAAAAGTTGGGTATCTGGGAAAGAACAGAAAAGGGCCAGTGAAGGTAAAATGAGCATTTCGTGCTATCATGTGGGGCGGCCGCTACGAGCACAGAGTGTGCCGGAGAACGTGCCTCAGGATGCGTGTTCTTCCATCCTTCAGCAGCTACTTGGCTCCTTTCTCCTGTGCTCTCCTCTCTTCTCTATGCTTATAGCACCTGGCCCCTAGGGCTATCTCATGCATGAAACAGTGCTCTCTTTTTAATGTTTAGAACAATAGCAAAATTTTAAAAGTCAATCTCCTCTCCCATTCTCTCTTTTGATGGTAATCAGGGCCACATTTTGTAACCCAGCTGAAGCATTAGCTTTTGTCCCCCTAGGAGTTAGACTAGTATTTCTTTCTTTCTCTTTTCATCCTGATCAGTCTCACCATTTAGCATCTTTTGGGGCTGGAATTGTGCAGAGCTTTAGTCTTTAGGAGCAGGAGGCCCGTAGTTGATGGATTTGTTCCTGTGTTGACATCCCATCGCGGCACACGTGATCACATGTGATGGCCTGTCACCGCGTTGTTCCGTTCTCTGCAGGGCTCGGAGGGCCATCTGCACCGCTTCTGGCTGCCTTCCTTTGTCTGGGCTGCTCCTGCTGGTGGAGAGCGGGGGCCCTGGGGTCCGGCCCTGCTCCTTGCTCAGGCGGTGTTCGTTCTCTTCCTGCCGTTTAGATCTTCGCTGGTTCTGCAGTACAGACTTAGCCCTACTTACCCAAATTCTAAAGAATAAAACAGTCCAAAAAAGGGTCCTCTCTTCTGAGTCTTGTGTTTGCTGTCCCATAGGAAGCTGAAAACACTCTGCGCCTGATGCAGAACAAGCTGAAGGAGGAAGAGAAGCGCCTGCTCCGGAGTGGAAGTAAGGCGACGCTCACAGATGGGGCTGTTTCCTCTGGGCGGGCGGCAGTAGCCTTGAAAAATCTTTGTGTCTATTTTATTTATTTTCAAAAGGCAGTTTTCTCGCAAGTTTTCTATCAGGTACCGTTTTAATTTATGCAAGAGCTTAAGAGGCTGGTTCAAATTACATAACATTTAAAGCACTTTGGTTTTCTTGTCAACTAAAATACCGTTTTCCTGTTTAAATGATACTGTTAGTTTGAATTGCGTATAATATGTAACTATGAAAGAAAACTGGGTCTTGGAGGTCTGTAGGGTTCCTTACATTAGGGCAGACTGATAGAAAGCAAGTGTCGTAATGCTGTGCATGTGAATGGGTCCCCCTACCTACCTATCCGTCAGAGGTCCCCCAGTAATCCAAGATGGTTCAGTGAGGCTGTCGTCTGTGGGGAAATGGGGGTTACCTATATATAGGAGCTCAATGCTGGGGAGGACTGTTCTCCGTCGCTGGTTAGCGAGCTTCTCCTCGAACTTCACTGAGGTGTCAGGTCAGGCTCGGGAGCCGTAGCAGCGCACGGTCTTCATGATGTATTCTTCGTGCTGCGTGTCTCAGGGTGCCTCCTTCTCTTGCTTATTGCTCTCTTTTTTTATGATGAAATATTTTATTCTCTTGTGCTTGAGGATACTTTACCTGGAGCTTGGCTTGTGCGTGAGCTCTCTCTCTGTCTCCTTTTGCACTTGTTCTATGCCTCTCTCTCCTAAATCTCAGGAAACTCTGGAAGGAGAATAGGGACTGCTGGAAAATCCTTTAGGGGCAAGTTTAGGGAATTCCAAGGGCCTCTCTAGCCAAAGCAGCCCCTCACCTTTATGGTTCCAGGTCAGCCAGGAGAGCCTGAAGCAGCCCTAAGTGATAAGTCTGCATGGAGTTTATCCCCTCCTGAGAGGCCCGGCACAGGTAAGAGCCCTGATTGGTTAGCTGTACCCTGCTCCGTTCCCGGGCCAGCATGTAAGACCTTTCTCACTGATCTTGATTTAGTCTTCTGAACTCACACTTTAATTTTGTTATCCATAGGTTTGGGATCTCTTGAAGGGCAAGCATTCATAGGAGCATCTCTGATTTACTTTTTTTGGAAAAATAATTTCCAATTTAAACCAACTGAATAAAGATAGCACTTAATTAGCTTGGGGTGGGCAAAGAAGTTAGGAAAATATGAAGGACCATTCTCAGTTCTGTTCACCCTAAAGTTCTTAAGGTGTTCTGTCTTTCTTTGCTATATATGTGGGAACATTGACCAGAGAATTGGGATTGGGGGGAGATATAAAAAGGAAGACTTTCTGAAAGACTTCTCTGAACAGAAAAGCCTAATAGGACATGGACATGAATTAGGGGCAAGAATGAGCAAAATTCAGGAGGTGGAAGAGATCATCGTGTTTAGACCACTCTGCAGGCAGCTGATTTAGTGCAACAAAGCATTGTTGAATATCTCTTCTGGGTGCAAAGGATTCGTTAGTGGACAAAAGACAGGGACCTTTGCTTTAATCAGTCTACTTGCCAGTGAGGAGACAAACATCAAGCAAGCTGTAAGCAGAAGGTGAAAAATGCCCTGGTTGAGGGAGGAGGGGTGGCGGCGGAGGGGAAGTAGAGCAGAGAAGGGGATGGGGAGGATGGGATGGAATTGCATTTTATTTTATTTTATTTTATTTTTAAAGATTTTATTTATTTGAGAGAGAGAGTGAGAGAGAGAGCACAAGAGGGGGGAGAGGGAGAAGCAGACTCCCTGCTGAGCAGGGAGCCCGATGCGGGACTCGATCCCGGGACTCCAGGATCATGACCTGAGCCGAAGGCAGTCGCTTAACCAACTGAGCCGCCCAGGCGCCCTGGAATTGCATTTTAAATAGGGGGTCAGCGTAGGCCTCATTAGGAGATGCTATTTAAGCAAAGCCTAAGTAACTGGATCTGGGGAGAAAGGAGGTACCAGATGAGGAGAGTCCTGGGAGTCTGTAAGAGAGGATGGGAACCAGAGCCCAGTGAGGCGATGAGTTTTGCTAAATGTGTGAATACAGGACTTGAACTCAGGCAGGACAGACAAGCTGGAAGAAGGATCATGTGCCAGAGGCCTCCCATCTGATGCTCCTGTCTCCTCTGTTGAGCAGGAGGTGAAGTCACCAAATTGGCTTTGTGGGTTTGGAGGAAGGGACTTGAAGAAGAGAGAGAAAGTCTGAGTGCTTAGAGACAGGAGAATGCCCTAGGGGCCCCAGAGATTAAAAAGTATTTTGTTCAGATGCCCTGTAATAGAAGTAAGGGCAGCCTTCATCTTCCCACCATCCTTTTAAACCTCACTGCTGGTGGTAAATTCATAAAATGACCCAGAAATTTCTAGAAAGCACTTTAGTAACCTTGCTGTGGTTTTTATGGTGTAGTGAAGAGCAGATGTTCCTGCATTTACACTTATTTTACTGCATGCCTACTGCATGTCAGGCGTCGTGCCCGTACTCGGGACACAGTGATGGATGAGGTACTCAGGAAGCTCACAGTCTAGAACTGTGCCACCCAGTACCTAGCCACAAGCCATGTGTGACTCTTGAGCACTTCAGTTGTGGCTGGTCCAAATTGAGGTTTGGTGTTTGTGGAAAATATACACCAGGTCTTGAAGACTTAGTATGATAGAAAAGTAAAATTACTCATTAATTAATATTTTACATTGTTCACTTATTGAAATGATATTTTAGATATATTGGGTTAAGTAAAACATTGCTAAAATTAATTTACCTGTTCCTTTTTACTTTAACAGTTACTAGACAATTTTTTTAAAAAGATTTTGTTTATTTATTTGAGAGAGAATGAGAGAGAGAGAGAGAGAGCATGAGAGGGGGGAGGGTCAGAGGGAGAAGCAGACTCCCTGCCGAGCAGGGAGCCCGATGCGGGACTCGATTCCGGGACTCCAGGATCATGACCTGAGCCGAAGGCAGTCGCCCAACCAACTGAGCCCCCCAGGCGCCCGTTACTAGACAATTTTAAATTACATCTGCCACAGGCATTACATTTCTGTTGGACTGTGTTGATCTCAAAGGAGACACAAAGAAACTGTTTAAGTGGGTATGAAGTATCTCTCTTTGTGGTTTTGATATGAGTTCCTCTGATAGCTAATGAAATGGAACATCTTCTCTTTACTCATTGGCCATTCATGTAGATCTTCTTTGGAGAGATGTCTATTCATGTCCTTTGGACATTTTCAAATTGGGTTATTTTTTTATTAGTGAATTGCAAGAGTTCTTATATGTATTCTGGATACTAGATCCTTATGTGATTTGTGATTTGCCAATATTTTCTCTCATTCTCTGGACTATCTTTTCACTTTCTTGGTGATGGCTTTTGCTGCACAAAGTTTTAATGAAGTCCACACTATCAGTTGTCCTTTTGTTACTTGTGTTTTTAGTGTCATATCTAAGAAACCACTGCCTAATTTAAGGTCACCACGATTTATCCCTAGGTTTTCTTCCAGGACTTTTATAGTTACAATTCTTATTTAGATTTCTGATCCATTTTGAGTTAATTTTTGCATGTGGAGTGAGGTAGGGGTCCAACCTTATTGTTGGGCATGTAGCTATCCAGTTGTTCCAGCACCATTTTTTGGAAAGACTATTCTTTCTTCTTTGAATTTTATGGGCACTCTTGTCTGCCATACTTTATTTTATTTTATTTTATTTTTTAAGACTTTATTTATTGGAGAGAGAGAGTGAGAGCATACAAGCAGGGGCAGCGGCAGGCAGAGGGAGAAGCAGGCTCCCCTGCTGAGCAGGGAGTCCGATGTGGGGCTTGATCCCAGGACCCTGGGATCATGACATGAGCTGAAGGCAGACACTTAACCAACTGAGCCACCCAGGCGCCCTGCCATACTTAATTTTAATGCATCACTGATAACTCGGTGATTTCAGTGTCAGCATGCATTAATTTAGTGTATTGGCTGGAGTTTGTCAGAAGAAATCATGTTGAGCCTGAGAAACGTGTTGATATTTTAAAATTTGTAATACTTGATTTATATTGCATGAGGTAATGATATAATATCATAATATTCCTGGATGAAATAGAAAGTGAGCAAAGTTGAATAGTAATTTCAATTTATAGTCATGAATTTGTATTAATATTTCACCATATTCTCTGTATAGGCTTTTGTAAGGTGGTAGTTTTCAGATAGGTTGTGTTGAGGCCCGGGCAGGGTGCTCTTCCTCACACTTGCCCTGGCTCCAAGGTTAGCCCTTCCATGCTGGAGAGCACAGCTCTTCCCTCCATGGTGAAGAAAGCAGAGCACTTTCCCTTGGTGCCCAGCTAGATGCAGCTGCCATTTCATTACCCCCTATCACAGGGGCTAAGCGAAGCCTTTTCATAGATGCACAATTACTATCCTTCCAAACTGACTTCTGACTCGGTGATCAGAACAGCAACTGCAAACTCCTCCAGTTCCGTCCTTCCAAAACCAGTGTCACTCCCTGGTTGCAGGGAATCAGGCTGGTCAGTGAAAGCTTTTTCTCTCCACTGTGGAAACTCTCCTTCTATAGATTCACTGTAGGAAATGTCCAACCTGACTCCAGGAGAGTATTTAAGAAATTAATGTATAAGGCTGTTGCACTGAGAACAATCTCTGTTTATATTTGTTTATGATGAATTCTCTCCCGGAAGCAGTATCCTGAGTACCAGCTCTTGTTGCCACTCATTAGGTTGCCATCTTTCTCAGGCCAGCCGTGCTCGGCCATTCCTGGCCTGGTCTCCGTCTTCCCTGCAGGCTTGTTTGGCGCAGTCACTCACCTTTTCAGGGGGCTCCGCTTCCTCATCTTTGTTATCCACAAAGAGCTCAAGTTGGGGTAACATCACCTAATACTGAACAGAGAATGGTTTCCCCCCCCAACTAACCAAGAACTTTCAGCTACCTTGACAGCTGGCTATTCAACTTTTAGTTTCAGCTGCCAGAGTGTTTCTAATTGATATATTCTGATCCACTTTTGTCTTGCTTTGGAAGATTGTTTAAAAAAACAAACCAGTATATCATTGTCTACAGTAACTCCTAAGTATCTACAGGCGAATCTGAGTCTCTTAAAATCTAATGCACTAAAAGAAAGGCTGAGAAGTGTAGATGGTTTTGCACAAGAGCCTTGTGGATAGAAGCTGTTTTAGCGGTAATGATGGAGCTGCCCTTTTGTTTTGCGTACTTGTGTTCTCCCAGGTAATGATGACTCGGACATTGACATCCAGGAAGATGACGAATCTGACAGTGAATTGGAGGAGAGGCAGCTGTCCAAGCCGCGGACGGCCATGGAGGTGCTCATGCAAGGTACCGCGGCTGCTTTCGCTTGCCCTCCCTGCTGTGCCCTGTCACAGAACACTGGCCTCCTGTGTATCAGGATTCAGCTCTTAAACTGCTCAGTGGTCACCTTTGCTGCTAATACTCTTACCTGTGGTCCCAAGAATAGCTGATTCTTCTTTGTGGCCTGGGATTTCTCACAGAGGCCACGGGAATACACGGCTTCTGCCACGGAGCTGTGTTCTACCCGCTTTGGGTCCACACTGCTGTCAGTGCAGTAGCATCCCCTATAATCAGAGAACTAATGCACAGAGAAAGGACTCAGACAACCATCTCTGCCATTTAAAAAATCTTTTAGTTTCTACTTTTTCACTGCTAAAGACTCAAGCAAAAAAAATCTGTGGAGCAAATGTGGGTGTTCCCCGAGGGTCTTCTTCATGCCCCACTTTCCACCTTAGAGGGGTCCTGGTCAGTGGCTTGGGGATGTGTCCTTCCAAATTGCCTTTCCACACACATACCGTGAAATACACAAAGATCAGCTGAGACTTTTTTTTTTAAGATTTTATTTATTCATTTGAGACAGAGAGAAAAAGAGAGCATGAGCAGGGGGATAGGGGCAGAAGGAGAGGGAGAAACAGACTCCCCGCTGAGCAAGCCTGATGTGGGGCTTGATCCCAGGACCCCAGGGTCATGACCTGAGCCAAAAGCAGACTCTTAACCATCTGAGCCACCCATGTACCCCCCTAAGACATTTTTTAACTTAAATGGGACCAGACTCTGTGTATATTTCTGCAACTTGCTTTTTAAAAAAAATTATTATTAAATATATTAGAACAACTCCTCCCATGTCAGTAAACTAGAAATCTGCTTCGTTCTTTTTGACAGCTGCGTAGTATTCCATAGCATGACCGTACCCATGATTTACTTGGGCATTCCCATATTAAAAGATATTTTTAAAAAATATATATTTAAGTTATTTTCCTCTTTTCCTTGTATATACATCTTTCTGCTTATCTGCAGTGTTCATACCATTAGATGTGGGATTCTTAGGTCAAAGTTTATATAAATCTCTGTTTTGATAGATACTACTAAATTGCTCTATATTTGCCTTTAAAACATCTGTCTACCATCTGTTAATATTTGGAGCAGTTTGCATTTTTATATACATGGTACATTTCAGAGGCAAATTATCTTCACTTTATATTAAATTTTGCTAACTGCTCTTTTTTTTTTTTTTTTAAGGTTTTAAAATTTATTTTAGAGAGCAAGCGAGCACGGGATGGGGGACAGGGAGAGGGAGAGAGAATCTGAAGCAGACCCCACACTGGGTGTGAAACCCAACGCGGGGCTCGATCCCACGACCCCGAGATCATGACCTGAGCTGAAATCAAGAGACACTCAACCAACTGAGCCACCCAGGCGCCCCTTTCCTTTTACTTTTTAACAGGTTCATGATATAAATAGAGGTTAGAGGTTATGACTCCCATTCTATAGATGGGAGCTGAGGCTCTGAAAAGGTATGTGATTGGCTCAGGAGAACCTAATAAAGGCACTGGTGCTCCTAAATTCTGCTGACCGCTCAGCCACCAGAAGTAAAATCTAAGAACTATAAATAAGGGCTTTAGACAACATAAGGTTTGCATTTGCATTTTATCTGACCAAGGGAAGTCTATAATTAGCTCTTGGTGGTCACCCCAGGCCTGTCCTGAGTGAGCTCCTCTGTGAGCTCCCCTCTCTGCTTTTGCCCCTTGCGCAGCATGGAACTGGGTCCTGGGTGCTCCTTTCTCAGCCTTCGGGTGTGAGGGCAACTGTCTGCCTCCCGCCAAGGAAGGACAGCTCCTGGGTGTTTGCAGAAGTCACAGCCAGGCAACTGTGACTTCCAGAGGAGAGTGGAGAATCACTGAGATAATGTGGGTGTTTTGAAAGATGAACTAATGGTGAGCCTCAAAAGTTTTCCTCTTTGGAGCTCAGACATAGATTCAAATACAGGTAACATTGGTCCATGCAGGGAGACTGCATTTCTTTTTTCAGCAGATAGTAGAGCTGTTCTACCACATAGATAGAGCAGTATCCGGTGATTTTTTTTTTTATTATGTTAGTCACCATACAGTACATCATTAGTTTTTGATGTAGTGATCCATGATTCTTTGTTTGCAGATAATAACCAGTGCTCCATGCAATATGTGCCCTCCTTAATACCCATCACCGGCTAGCCCATCCCCCCCCACCCCCCTCCCCTCTAAAACCCTCAGTTTGTTTCCCAGAGTCCATAGTCTCTCATGGGTTGTATCCCCTTCTGATTTCCCCCCCTTCATTTTTCCCTTCCTTCTCCTAATGTTCTCCGTGCTATTCCTTATGTTCCACAAGTAAGTGAAACCACATGATAATTGACTTTCTCTGCTTGACTTATTTCACTTAGCATAATCTCCTCCAGTTCCATCCATGTTGATGCAGAAGTTGGGTATTCGTCCTTTTTGATGGCTGAGTAATATTCCATTGTATATATGGACCACTTCTTCATCCATTCGTCTGTTGAAGGGCATGTCGGCTCTTTTTACAGTTTGGCTATTGTGGACATTGCTGCTATGAACATTGGGGTGTATGTGGCCCTTCTTTTCACTACATCTGTATCTTTGGGGTAAATAACAGTGTGGAAGTTCCTCAAAAAGTAAAAATAGAACTACCCTGGGATTCAGTGATTTTTTTTTTTTTAACTTGTACAGGATGCATATTTAGTTTTCTGGTTTCTGAGTAGTGATTATATTTTATTACCCTTTTCCTTTTTTTCGAAGTGGAAATGTAGAAAATCCATTACTGTTTGTTGGCGGTTTTGATTATTTGGATGCGACTTAAGTAAATGTCTTAGTTGATTCTTGTTTTTCCCAATTTTCTAAAGGAAACAAGTCTTGAATGCCATTCCTTGCTTTTTCTTTCTTTTTTTTTAACAAGGTTTTCTTAATTTTTTCATGCTTTGGTTCTCCTCAGGAAGACCCGGCAAACGCATCGTGGGCACAATGCAGGGCGGAGACTCTGATGACGACGTGAGTCCCGACCAGCTCCCTTTAGCAGCTCTGTTCTTCCCGGTCTCAGGCTGGCCTCGTAGACTAGCTGAGCTGACAAGCTGAGTGCGAGGGGCTGCCTCTCAGCCTGGCCCGCTGCTGGGTGTGCTCCAGAGTTCAGCCTCCCAAGGAGCTGGACTCTTCTCTGCTTGTTGATGGCTCTTTTCTTTTCTTTTCAAATGAATGTGCTTGCCCTCCCCCCCCTTTTTTTTTCCTTCTCACTGTTCTTTCCATTCTCACTTTCTAAAGATGGAAGCAGCACCAGCTCTCTTAGGTAAATGCAAGAATTCCAGCTCCAAGAAGCAGGTTGGTTTTCTTTTTCATCTCGTGTGTGTGTGTGTGTGTGTGTGTGTGTGTGTGTGTGTTAGTTAGCCGGCTTAGGGCCCCCAGAGAGCCTTCCCCAGCAGTGATGCCTCTTGCTGGGCAAGAGCCACGCACAGCAGGCTTACAGTGAACGGTGCAGTTGCCTAAAGGTCCCTGGCAGGAGAGGAGGGTTGAGTGCTGAGCCAAGGTTATCAGGACCTTGAAGTATAACTTGGAAAAGAAGGGAACCTGCTGAGAAGGGAACCTGGGAACCCCAGGCCAAGACCAGCCCTCTCTTCAGTTCCATGCTGAGGAAGAAACAGGAAAGGGAGGCTCTCTTGAGACAGCTCTCAGAGAGGCTGGGCAGGAGGCTGCGACATCAGGCTGCTGGTGCCTTGAGTGTCCTTGAGGTAATACTGACTGGGAAACTCACTGGAATGGGCCCTGCTGCCAGGGCTGCCCCGTCCATCACCCTGGGTCTGCTTTCTTTGTGGCAGTCCCTGGCAAGCTGTGCCCACAGACCCCAGACCTCCTCATCAGGTCATCTGCCACGTGTGTCTGGAGCATGGCCCTAGTGGCTACAGAGGGGCAGAGCGTGAGCCTGACATTCTTGTACAAAAGATCCCTTTATTTAGTGCCAACAGTGGATTTTGTGACCAAAATCCACCGAGGGAAAGGTCACTCAGGTTTGCTGGCCAAGATGCACAGAGAAGATTGAGCCTTGAAATCACAGAAGGTAGTCTTAGAGAAGCAGAGAAACCACCTCAAACATTTTTTAATAGTCAGGGGTGGGTGGTTAGGTAGCTTCTGCCCATCCATCTTACCCATTCGAGGCAGGAGTAAGAAGTCTGGAGTGAGTCCTGGGGATGCCTGGACAGCACCATCTGGTCCCTCGTCTTCCGATCTGCTTGGTCATGCGCATAGCTTTCTCAGAACGAATGCCCAGGCTGCAGCTGACATCTCCCCTGTGCCTCGTGCCGCTTGTTTGCTCCCAGGAGGCTACCTGCACGCATTCCGCAGGCACACGGGCTTGTCCCCTGTGTGCTCACTCTGCCACTTGACAGATATTTACCGAGTGCCTGTTATGTGCAGGTGTTGTTACAGATTATGGGCAATACACCCCTGCCCTTAGGGAGCTTACGTTCTAGTGGTAATCAACTGGATACATCGGGTCATAATGGCAAGAAGAAAAAGCAGTTCGGGGAACAGAGTGACAGAGTTGAAGGAGGAGATTGATGTCTTTTGATCAGTCAGGGCGTGTCTCTCTGGTAAGGTGACACTGGGCAGAGGCCTGAATGCAAGGAGGGCTGTGGTGCAGGGAAGGGCATCCAAAGCCCAGGAAATGGGGTTCCTGCATTGGAGGACCAGAGATGGTGGCGTGACTGGGATGGAGTGGGCTGGGGGCAGGAGCAGTAAGAGGCAGTAGGGGCCGTGCAGAGCTTTGCAGGACGTGATGAGGACCCGGAGTTTTCTCTGAGTGCAGTGGGCACGGAAATCGTGAGCCCAGTAGTGCCAAGAGCTAACCGGCATTGAGAGACACCCATCAGGAGGCATTTGCACTGGTCCAGAGGTGCTGGCGGCTCAGCCTGAGGTAGTGGCAGCAGAGGTGTTAAGAAGTGGTCAGATTCTGGATGTTTCCAAGGTCAGAACCGTGAGGTTTTGTTAATTGGACATGGGGTGTGAGAGAGAGAAATGAAGGAGGCCTCGCTTGTGTCATAATGGGCTAATAGTATACATAGAGTTTGCATTTCCCTGAGATAGGGCAGGCCTGAGGAGGGGCTTGGAGAGCAGAGCAGGAGTTTGGTTTTGGACGTTCTACCCATGCATTGCCTGCCAGCCATCCACATGCTGCGGTTGAGTAGCCAGTTGGAGTTCAAGTCTAGAGCTCAAGGGTCAGGTCTGGGCTGGAGTTGAATTTGGGAGCCCTCATAATTAGGTGGTCTTCAAGCCGCAAGGATACATGTGATGGTGTGGGGGAGAGAGTAGCAAGAGAAGAGGAGGCCCAAGACTCTAAACTGAGCCAGTTGCAGAGTCATGGAGATGGAGGGTGTGGGGGTATGAGAGACAGCGAAGATGTGGAGTGAGGTGGGGCGAGTGCCCAGAGAGAAGGGTGCCCTGCAGCAGAGTGGTTTTCGAGGAAGGAGCCGTCCTGTGCCCAATGCAGCCTAGAGGTCACAAGACACCTGAGACTCACTCACTGGATTTGAATCCGCTGAATGTTTCAGTAGATGGGCAGGTGAAAGCCTGCTGAGTGTTTTGAGGAGGCAGTGAGAAGGGAACCAGCAAGGTGGTGGGTTCAAAACTCCTTCAAGGAGTTTATTGTTGGGGGGGTGGGTAGAAGAACAGGGCAGAGCAGCTGGGGAGGAAGGTGGGATTAACTTTGGGGTTTTTGTTTTGTTTTGTGTTTTTAAGAAGGAAATAGCAGCATGTATGTATGCTGGTGGGAATGATCTAGCTAGAGTGGCTAGCCATCTTGGTTTACCTGGGACACGGGACTTGCAGTTTTAAAACCTGGCTGAGTTGGTCACCCTAGATCTAGGTGATGGAGAGAGTGTTCCTTTTATTTTGCTCCTAATGCCCATTTCCTGTGTGGCTTTCCATCCCTAATCTGGTAAAAGGCAAAAAACAAACAAAAAA
This sequence comes from Phoca vitulina, assembly GCF_004348235.1. Lineage (NCBI taxonomy): Eukaryota > Metazoa > Chordata > Mammalia > Carnivora > Phocidae > Phoca > Phoca vitulina. Next base: position 111,260 of record NW_022589805.1, read on the forward strand.
ACCGAACCCTCCTAATCTCCAAGCCCCACCCTCCTTGCTGTCCCCTGGTGGGTGTCTGGGCCCCCAGGGGCAGAGCAGCCTCCGGTGAGCTGCGGTGCAGATCCAATGATGTTGCTGAGACCTCCGTGGGAAAGCCAGCCCCTGCAGCACCAAGCATGGCTACACACTGGTGTCTGAAAGTCACTGGTTAACTGAGCCAGTTATGTTTGTATTTCCGCCAGCAGTGTGGGACGTGGGCCCCCCTCTCACGCCCCCACAGCCTGACTGCTGCTCCGCCCAGCTCTTCCTTCACATGCGGGCGTTTCTCGTTACTGAGCTGCTGGTGAGCAAGGGTCTCGGCTGACAAGCTGTGGCTAGTGAGACAGGCCCTCATTTGTCTTTGCTATCTTCATGTAGGAGGACTCTGAGGACAGTGAGATTGACATGGAGGGTGATGAAGAAGACGACGATTTGGAAGATGAGAGTGTTGCTCTCTCGCCAGCTAAGCCCAGTCGAAGAGTCCGGAAGCCTGAGCCCCTGGATGAGAGCGACAATGACTTCTGACCCTCTTGCCCAAGGGACCAGACTGATTAAATCCCTCAGATCTATATAGGTAAACAGGAAGTTGGAAGGTTAGGAAAGAAACCTATTTTGTTCACTAAACTAGTTGGACTCAGTAATGAAGCAACACCTAGTTGTTCTTTAGCCTCCTCTGTGTTATTCCACAGAGCTTCAATAAGAACTGAAGTAAGCCCCAAAGAGAATGTGTTTTTTTGCCTTATTTATGTCCTGAAACTTAGGGAATGCATGTGTTCTTAGAGATGCACATGCACCCAAGGAGAAATAAGGGTCGGCCCCGTCAGGTCTTGGCTGTTGTTGTTGTGATGTGTTTGCCTCTCAGAGTTGGGGAGACCGACGTGGGGCTGGGCACCAGGACTCAGTTTAGGAATTGTGGGGGAGCGTACAATTTTGGACATTTACTGTATATCGGCTTTTATTTCGTTGTCTTATTTTCTTCTGTATGTTCACAATACCAAGCTTGTTCTGAATGAAAGTTAGCTAAGTCAGATGAAAACCCACTTTCGTTAAAGATCAGATAACAGAGAGATGCTCCAGAATATAAATGCTCCATTTTCTCTCAGAAGGTTGACATTCCTCCTTAGGAAAGCAAATTAAAGAAGAAATGTTGGTACACACTTGTGTTTCTGACTCTAAAAAGATGAACCAGAATGCATTAGGTTGAGTAGCACTAGAATAATTACCCTGATGTGAAATGAGAAGTAACAGGTGGAGTTGTTTTGTTTTTCTGATATGGAAAACAGAGCAGTTTTCATTTATTTTTCACTTACAAAGTCAGAAGACTTCTGAAGTTACTTGGCTCATAATAAATGTATTTAATTCCTTGTTTTTATATCATTAAATAAGTTTTACTTGAAAGTTTAATTACATTCTTTATTTGCACTTATAACAAATACTTGGGAGATGTTTATAGGTTACTATGGTACATGTAAATTTTTAGGATATGATGTGATAATTATTTCTATCTTTGCTTTTTTCTTTGCCTTTTCCTAATTCCTACATAAGAGATTACCCCCTTTTTTAAACATTCAGCATTCAACTAATTCACTAGCGATTTGAGATGTGCCATTGTTGAAATGATGACGTAAAAGGGAAATGGGAGTGTCAGGAGCCATGTCAACCCCCTCAGGTGCCGTGGCTTCTAAGGTGCAAAAGTCACTGCATCTTCTTGGATGTTCTAGTTTTGGTTTCCCTGAGTCTGACCTGCCTTATATTTAAAAAAAAAAAAAAATTTCCATTTTCTTTATGGGATGCTTTCTTCTAGTGGGCATTACCACAGGAGTGTGGCCCGCGCCGCGGGTAACCCCTCCACAGACAGAGGCATCCCTTGGTTACCTGTTGGGCAGTCTCACCATGGAATGGCACTTCCTTACTCGAGCAGCTTCTGTCAGCCAAGGAGCTTCAAGCACCTGATCGTAGTTACAAACATCTGTCTGTCACTACTGTGACAGACCCCGCAGTCAGGTGTGTGCAAGTGCCTTTTGACCTTGTGCCATTGGTTTTGGCCAAGCATCAGAGCTGACTCGTGCCCCAGAGAAGACTGTGTGACTAGGTCAGTGAAAAACCAGTCGTTAGATCATTGTCAACAGTTGTTACTGTTTTAAACTGTGTGATTAAAGGACCTCCTAAAATGCTTTACAACATGAATATTGACAGAAAATGTAAAGAGATTTTTTAAGTCCTTAATTTTTATTGGTGGCAGCCATGAGAACAGAGTCCAAGGACTTGCAGTGGGGAGTCCGAGGAACTGTCTCCCTTTTAGCCGGGACGGGAAGAAGACCTGCAAGCGCTCTTTTGTTAGCATTTTAAATTATACTTTCAGTGTCACCCATCTGAAAGAAAGCGGAGTCCCTTGATGACAGCAGCACACTGCATAAGTATCCCTGCTGTTGGATTGGCCCAGGGGACTCTTAGGTGCTGGAACCGGGCCTGGCAGCCTTGGAAGAGAACTGAAACTGGCCAGAGCAGAAGCCCTTCCTGGAGCCGGGAGGACAGAGTGCTCATCAGGGAAACATGTCACTGACGGGAAACCCGTGGGTCTGAGACACAGTGTTCTCATTTGACACCTCTGTTGGGCAGTCTGGAAAGGATTAAGCAAGAGTAACATAGAAAATTAAGTTTTTAAATGATGCGCTGTTAATTCTAAAAAGAATAATAAATTATATAGGAGAGAATGGCTCAGGAGTAATGAATACTAATCAAGTCATAAGATAAACACTAATGATTTAAACGAATATCATACTCTAATAAGTATGTTGGAAGGACGGACAAACAAAAAATGGGATGTAAGCTGATGGACATCCAAGTGCCCTTTCCCATATAGAAGTCAGCAGATAATCTCTAAGATGATAAGAAATAGCACATGTAGGCCTTTTAGTTTTGGGACTAGGGGTATTCGGGAAGGGGGTGGGCAAGACAGAGACTGCTGTTTTCCCTTATAAGCCTAGTAGTTTTTGGCTTTTTAAACTATGTGTTACTATGAATATTGTTTTCATGAATTTTTGAAAAGGTAAATCTATAGACAGGAAAAGGGTAAGGGCTGGAGACCGAGGTTTGAGGATCATTTTCTTGTGAGATTTGTCAGGGGAGAACATGTGGGATGGGAAGAGAGCCAAGGGTAGAAGCCTGAGAAATGCCTGTGTCTCAGGGGCAAGGGCCACAAGGAGCCAGAAGAAGAGACTGGGAAAGTATTTTCTAAGTTTTCTAAAGTGACTATACTTTACTTTAATAATTAGGAAAATGTTCTATTTTCGAAAGAGTGTTGAAGAAGAGGGGTAATGGAAAGGTGGGAGGACTGGAAGGTTCTGTTAGGGAAGCCAGAGCAGGGGAGAATCTCCAAAGAAGTGCTAAATCCTTGTCGTAAATGAGCTTGAGTCAGAGAGGCCCCTGGAATCAGCAGTTAGGAAATCTCTGGTGACCTTAGCCAGGAGCAGTCAGATAACTAGCGATGGGCTGAAGAGCGGTTCGACTTTGAAGTGAACACAGTGAGTATTGACGAGTGTTCAGAAAGGTGGGCGGTCACAAGAGGAAAGAGGGCATGGCCAGGGGAGGAACGTGTGGTCGAAGAACGTTGTGGAGGGGCGGGGGAGGTTTTGTTTTGTTTTTTGAGAGCAAAACTTGAGCATGAGTTTTCAGCTGGAGGGAACAAGCTTGTGGAAGGGAAGGACTTAAATCTATGAGAGTGTGTGTGTAATTGATGAAGCGAAGGTTTCATTAGGAGTCATTCTGTTTAAATCCATACTGTGTATTGAAGACATACGCACCAGATAACCAGCTGGGCTGACCCTACCATTTTTTTTTTAGAGACTTTATTTATTTGAGAGAGAGACAGAGAGAGCACAAGCGGGGGGAGTGGCAGAGGGAGAAGCAGACTCCCAGCTGAGCAGGGAGCCCGACGCAGGGCTCGATCCCAGGACCCTGAGATCATGACCTGAGCTGAAGGCAGCCGCTTAACCGACTGAGCTACCCAGGCGCCCCCTGATGCTACCATTTAGGGTAAGCTGGCTTTGGTTGATGTGACAACCTTTTACACCTGGATTTCTATAGTGTCTGCTGTAGATAAGGCCCCAAACAGTTTGTTGACTTGGGCATCAGGTAGAGTACCCAGAATATGGAGACATTGCCTCAGAAGTTGGGCCATAGTAGCCCTCAAATAAGGATGGCTGATCCTGGCTAACAAAACTTAAAATAGCAAGCTTTGAAAAGATCCAGCTGCTTCTAAGGCATGTGTCCCAGGATAAAGCTCAAGAATTGTAAGGAATATAAAAATCTAAGCCAAACAAGATAAAATTCCCAATATCTGGTGTCCAATCAAAAATTACCATAATGAGAAAAATCAAGAAACAGACCCAGAAATGACAGATGATAGACTTAGTAAAAAAGGACATTTCGATAGTTTTTAACTCTCGTCCCTATACTGAGATGGTGGAGGGAGGCATGAGCATATTAAGAAGAGAGAAGGAAGACCTAAATCTTAGGACTTCTAGAGATTAAAGAAGTGCGACAAAGACTGTGCAACACTCACTGTGGTTTGAGGCACCACAGAAGTGAACAATATGCTGACCGTGAAGACACAGCAAGAGGAACTGTTCAAAATGAAAAGACGAGAAGTCCCACCCCACTGGCGGGTTTATTGCCTCAGCTGTGCTCACCTTCTGGCCTGCCCTACAGTGGTAGAGCTAGTCCTTGTAAAACCTCTCTGCTTTGCCGGCTGGCAAGAGCGTGGGCCTTGTCAGTAGGCTGCTAGGGAGACTTTGGAGAAGGAAGGGGCTCTCCTTCCCTGTCTGGTGTGGCTTGCTCTTCAAGTCCCCAGAGAGCATGATTTTTCTCATCGCCCCTGAGGTTTCTCTGGTGCTGGATTCCTGCAAGGCACCGCTTTCTCCACCATTTGCTTACTGCAACTCTTGTTCCGTCAAGGTCGCAACTAGGTGGACACTGCCAGACGCTGCACGAACCAGAGGACAGGATAGCAGCATCTTGAAAGTACCAGGAGCCAAATACCAGCCTAAAATTCTATACCCAGCAAAAAAAGCTTTAAAAACCCAGCAATCCAAATAAATATGACACAAGACCCACGTTCAGATGTCCCCCATTTCCAAATACTTTTCTTTATAGCTGATTGTTTTTCTTCAGTTTTGGATCCAATTAGAGATCTTGCATTAAGTAGTTATGTCTCTTTAATCTCCTACAATTTAAAATAGTCTGCAGCCTTTTGTATTTTTCATGACATCAACATTTTTGAAGAGGTTAGGCTAGTTTTTTTTATTTTTTTGCAGAATGCCGCTCGATTTGGATTTTGTCCAATTTTTCCTTCTTGATCAGATTCAAATCAGTATTTTTGACACGGTGTGTCCTCAGTTCATCACATCAGGGGCGCATTATGTCCATCCGTCCCATTATTGGTGATGTTAAGTTTAATTACTTTGTTAAGAAAGCATATGCAAAATTGTCCATCTTTAAAGATAACCTTTTTCCCCTTCGTAACTATCCCTTGTGGGGTGAGATTTTGAGACTGGGTGGCTATCTTCTTCCTCGATAGAGTTTCATCCATGGTTTTAGCATCCATTGAGGATTCTTGCCTGAATACTCATTTTTAGAGGCATGTTTGGAACAAAAATGCTTCCTGTTCAAACTTTAAAATGATAATTATAATCTTCCTAAGCATTTTCCTTGGTTATTTAGTGGATGACAGCTGTGGTGTCCATTAGGATCTTTTTCCCTTCATCACAGACAGACGCCCAAGGGAACCTGTACCATATGGAGGCTCAGCTTGCTCGCCTTCATGGAGAAGCTGCAGGCGTAACAGTGGTTTGGGAAGCCCAATGTAGAATAACATTCCTAAGGCATCCACATTTAACGTGCTGTTGATAACCAGTGTGCCAGACCCCACGTAATATATGCCAGACATAATCCGTGCCTTTTGAGAGATTTTGTAATGGATAAAAGATGGCAAGAACCTTGGACACCTTTTTTTGTCTTTGTCTCTAGAATCCTGTCATTAAATCCTTCATTTCTCTTCAAAAAATTCTCATAATTTTTCCATGTGTCTAAGGATCATACTCCTAAGACCTTCTAGTCTTCTTGAGAAAAGAGAGGTCCCTTCTGTCACCAATGCCAAATTGATCCTCTATATAGGCTTGAAGATGGCAGCTCGTTTCAGAGTGAGGGGGATGATTTTAACCAGTGGAGAAGGGCAATAATAATAAAAGTTAGGGGCACATGAAGACCTCCGGGTATAAATAAGCTCACACCGGCTTCTTACCTGCTGAGCTTTAAGGCCTGTGTCCTTGGTGGAGACCTTCCCTTCTCTGTGCCGTAGCAGAGAATCCATCTCACCCCTGCCTGGACTGACCCGGGTCCAGGAGAGGTGCTCCTGACCTCTTTGGCAGCACCTTTCCTGCCTCCTTTTAGGAGACCAGCTTTTGTGTGGGTCAGCATCATTCCCAGACCACAGGAAGGAACCCTGGAAAATAGTCTTTCCGTTCAGAAGCTTCCAGTTGTTGCTCCACCTGTCCTCCCACCAGGTCCACCAGGAACTTGTTTTGCTCACATTTCAACAATGCACGAAGGAGCATTTGTCCTGATAGCGTCTGAGATCATCCTGGCACCAGATTCCCCAATGTGATTTCCTTGGAGACTACAAGAGAAGGATTAGGACAGGACTTGAGAGATGGGCTCAAGGCCTAGAGGCATGCAGGTTCTCTTTAGTAAAGAGCACGAAATGCAGAGCTCCAGCCAAGACCTTCATGCTTCCAGGATCCCTCCCACGGAGAAGGCCCAGAATGGCTCCCCCTTATACCAAGTTTCCCTGCAGAGCTGCTGAAAGACCCGGGAGTCAGCTGGCTCCGAGAAGCTGGGAGTTGTTCTAAGGATGAGCAAGAATGGCAGGGAAGGGCAGGTGCTGCTGAGCCCCACTCACTTGATATGCTGGAGGCCATGGTTTCCAGATAGTGCGGTGGCAATGAATATTGCCCCGTCCATCCCCAAGGAATTCTCTTGAAGACTAGGCAGAGAAAAGATGGAGACACCACCGTGAGCCATTCGGTACGTTAGAACCCGCCCCAGGAAGCAGCACTGCATTATCCTGGGGGGCCGTGGAGGAAATATGCACTTCTGGGGATGATTTGTCCACAGCAAGGGGGTGTTTACTCCTGAGACCAGTGTCTACAAGTAGCCGGGTGGTCCCATCCAAGTGCCATGGAAGGGGCAAGACCGAAAATGCAGATGTTAAGTGACTTAGCTCTGGCATAAGCTAGACAGAATGAACAAACCCATCTGCAAGAGGGACTCTAGTCATCAGAGCTATTTATATTCGGAAGGAAGCAGCTACGGAGGAAATCAAGAGCATCTCCTCTCATAGGGGAGGTTTCAGCAGAGAAGTCTGCTGCTCTGGGGCGCAGGTAGGTCTCTATAGCCACTCACTTGAGTCTTCGGAGACTTGAGTTCACCTTCAGAGCATTTGCCAAGGCTTTGGCTCCAGCCACCCCGATGGCATTTCCTCGTAAGCTGTCCGGAAAGATATGAAGCCTAAGGCACAGTGTCAGCTGTGGGGTGAAAACTGTACCTCTTCCGAGAGCATGGGCTCCTGGTAGAGGCAGTATGGACTCAGCAACCATGCGGGTGAGGTTGCTTCTTTCTCACTCCTGGGTGCAGAGTGGAGATCGGACAAATCTGGGTGGTTTGTTGGAGCCCTCCCCCTCCTCCATCCCAAAGAAAGGAGAGTGGGGCTGAGACAAGAAAGGCCACACTTCAGGGTGCCTGGGTGGCTCAGTTGGTTAAGCAACTCCCTTCGGCTCAGGTCATGGTCCTGGAGTCCCGGGATCGAGTCCTGCATTGGGCTCCCTGCTCTGCGGGGAGTCTGCTTCTCCCTCTGACCCCCCCCCATGTGCTCTCTCTCTCAAATAAATAAATAAAAAATCTTTAAAAAAAAAAAAAAAAGAAAGAAAGGGAACACTTCATCCAGCGGTCCTCACATCCTCAGCATCCCAGGACCACAGGAGCAGGGATGACTGGGACATGCCTGAGAGCCCCACTGAGCTTAATCCCCTCCCCCAGGAGTCTGGATCTTCTCATTGTCTGAGGTCAGTGGCCAGGGACCCCTACACAGGACCTTGGGACGTGGGCAGCCTAGGCAAGGCTGAGGAGAGCAGGTCCTCAAGGAGAGGAGGCCCAACAGTAGTGACTCCCAGGGAAGAGGTATGCAGTGGGAATGGGGAAGCTGGGGCATGCTTGATCTAAAGGACGATGTTTAAATGATTTGTGAGTTTCCATGTAAATTGACATTTTTTTTTCCTTCCATATCTTCATTTCAAATCAACAGCTTGGTTTCTTTGGGCAAGAGACTATAGCCAGAGACTGGAATACTTACTCGAGAATCTCCAAGGTTCTGTTCACAGCCAGGGCATCCCCTAGTGCCTGGGCCCCCCGGGAGCCAATGGAGGCCACCTGCAGACTGGAGGAAGAGATGCAGTCAATGCGGACAGGCCTCGCCAGCTCACACCCTGCCTGGCCCAGCATCCACACATACTTGTCCTTCCTTTTCACCACCCCTGGAATTAGGGCTGAAAGTGGCAACGCAGCACTGAAGGTTATTGGCCCGTGATCTGTCCAAGGAACGCTGCGCCCCCTGCGTGCACTGTCTGAAGCCTAGGACAGAGATCTGGATGCTCCAGATACAGCAAGGAGAGCTGGCCTCCTGGAGAGTTCGAGGGAGAACACTCCCCCAGCCCCTACTAAGAAGTTCCATATGTTCGATGTCCCAATTGCTAACACTAGGAAAATCAAACACACCTTCCTTGACTGGAAGGCAAAACTGATGTGTAGTGTGCGGGGCCGGCCTCCCGGGCTGCTGTGCACGTTAGCACTTACTAGAGCGCAGTGAGGGCCGTGTTGGCCTTGAGTGCGCTGGCCACTGCAGAGGCGCCTTCGTCCCCGATGGCATTCTCCTGTAAACTGAACACAGAGCGTGACCCCTGGGCTCACAGGGCACCATGCTAGCACGGTGGCAGGACACGCTGAGCTTGGACCTTCTAGATTTCATTCGGACCACACACACCATGGACTAGATTTCCCAGGGACCTAGATTTCCTTCAGACCACGCACACCACGGACTAGACTCCCAGGGACCTTCTAGATTTCATTCAGACCACACATACCACGGACTAGACTCCCAGGGACCTTCTAGATTTCATTCAGACCACGCACACCATGGAYTAGACTCCCAGGGACCTAGATTTCATTCAGACCACGCACACCACGGACTAGATTTCCCAGGGACCTTCTAGATTTCATTCAGACCACACACACCATGGATTAGACTCCCAGGGACCTAGATTTCATTCAGACCATGCACACCACGGACTAGATTTCCCAGGGACCTAGATTTCCTTCAGACCATGCACACCACGGACTAGACTCCCAGGGACCTTCTAGATTTCATTCAGACCACACACACCATGGACTAGACTCTCAGGGACCTTCTAGATTTCATTCAGACCACACACACCATGGACTAGACTCCCAGGGTTGCCTTGGGGATAACCGTCCCCAGGGCCTCCTACTTAACATGCAGAGGGCTCTGGGGTCTGCATGAACCTGGACCATCAGAAGCAAACAAGAAAAGGGATACATGGAAAAGGGACAAAAAAGGATGTGCCAGCCAGAGAATTATATCAAGGCCCTCAATCCCCGGCCATTCTTGCTGGTCAGTGTTTTACATCTTTTTTTTTTTCTTCCCTTCCACATTGGAATAAAGTAGTAGGTCCTAGGGCAGTCAGTGGTTAAGAGTTTAGTTCAGGTGGGCATCGGTGTGTTTAGGTGAGAGTTTGCGTTAATAATTTTAACAGACATTTGAGTGTGTATTGTGTCCACACAATTGTACAGGCCCAGGACCGTCTCAGGTGAGGAGTTGTGATTGAACGAGCAGGCACCAAAGGCCACGTGCCAACTGCACGGAGGACCCCAAGGGGTCTCCCACCCCTGTGTCGTCACAGAAACTGCCAGAAGAAATAGGTCTAAACCAAAACCTGAAGGATGGCATGGGGGAGAGGGTCTGGCACATCCGTAGAACCCAAATCCACTCGAGTTGCTGGCACATGAAAAGAGGCCAAGGAGGTACAAAGGAAGCAGGTCCTTGGGGCCTTCTTTGGAAGCCACGCTAAGGGTTGGCCTTCACTTGGAGGCACTGGGCAGCATTTAAGTCTCTCACCCAGGACAGGGACAGATTTACGTTTTGGAAAGATCTTTGGCCAGCAGTGTGAGACGGTGGACTGGGTGTAGAGGTGTCGCTGCAGTGACTCAGGTGAGTGATGCTGCTGGCCATGGGGGCAGAGGGAAACGGTGGGATGTTGGGAGGAGAGCCGCAAGTGGGAAGCGAGAGCAGAGGTGGTGTTTCTAGCTTGCATGACTGGCTGGTTCCGTTCATGAGGTGGGGATGGAGAAGCAGGCTTGTGGGCAGAGAGTTGGAGCAGTTTGAAGTTCCTGCAAGGCACCCAAAAGGAGATGCCGAGGGGGCAGGGAGGACATGGGTGTGGAGCTCAGGAGAGAGGTCTGGGGGAGAGATGTGGGGGTACCAGGGCTCTGAAGGCAAGGAGCCTAGGAGAGGAGAGCTTCTGGAAAAGAGAGATCATTCAAGAGAAGACGGCCTAGGACAGAACCCTAGGGAACACCAGGATGTCAGTCAGACAGAAGAACAAGCCAGAGGTGGGAAATCCTGGTGAAAGACAGAGTTACCCTTCGACCCAGAGGTTCAACTCACAGGTGTGTGACCACGAGAAGTGAAAGCACACACCCACACAGAAACCTGTGTACGAACGCTCACAGCAGTGTCACTAGCAAGAGCCAAACAGTGGCAATAACCCAAATTCCATCATTGGATAAGTGGATAAACCCAGCGTGGTCTATACACACAGTGGACTAGGATTCAGCCATAGGAAGGAATGAAGCTCTGATTCAAGCTGCCGCCCAGGTGACCCTTGAAGAAATGACACTAAATGAAAGACCTCGGTTGCGAAGGCACCTACGGTATGATTCCATGTGAATGAGACGTCAAGTGCAGGTGACTCCATAGAGACAGAGCAGACGTTTGGTTGCGAGGGGCTGGGGCGTGGGGGCAATGGGGAGTGATTGCTAATGAGTCTGGGGTGTCTTCTTGGGGTGATGGATTGTGGTGATGGTTGCACGACTCTGTGAATATACTAGAAACCAATGAATTGTGCACTTTATATGGGTAGTTTTTGTGGTACCTGGATTATGTATCAATAAAGCTATTAGAGCAGATGAGAATAGAAATGTGCCTGCTGGCCTTAAGGCAGAGGAGGCTGTGTGCTGAGGGCCTCTGGCCCAAGCCGTGTGCCTGGTGGACACCGAGGTCTCAAATGTCCTTGTTCCCCTATCCTTCCTGCAGCCCCTGCAGAGGCCCCACTTACTCGAGGCTGGTCAGGCTCCTGTTGAGCTGTAGTGCTTGTCCCAGGGCCTTGGCAGCACCGGCCTGGATGAAATTCCACTGCAGGCTGGGCAGAGACAGACACATGTGACCACGTGGCCCAGGGCAGAGCCCAGGAGGGTCTGGAGTCTCCAGAAAGAGGGGACTTCTCCCAGGAGGGTCTGGCAGTAGGAAAGGAGTCCTTGCAGGATGGGGTCCTGGCCACAGATGGGCAGATCTCTTGCAGCCCACCTCAGGTTTAGTCAAAAGGGGTCAACAAGCACTCTCTGGTTAAGGGTGGACACAGGGGCAGGCTCAAAGACTCCAAATGGCCCCTGCATGAAGCTTGTGACACTTGGAGGCATGGCATGGGTGCCCACCTCCCACCATTGGCCTCTCCGTGGATCAGCCCCAGGAAACAGAGCAGGGGGCAGGGCACAGCCTCCTGGAGGCCCCCAGGCTGTGTTGTGGAAGGGCCCCAAAGCCAGACTTATTCTCCTGCCTGAGCTGGTGTGATGGCCCTACAGCTCTGCAGAGGGGATGGGGGGGGGGGGAGGTGCCAGAGACTCACTGAAGGGACGTGAGGGCCTGGTTTTCTTTCATTGCCACCGCGATGGCCTGGGCGCCCTGGTCGTGGAGGAGGTTGGCTGTCAGGCTGGGAGGAGGGGAACAGGGGTGAGTAAGCAGGAGCTAGCTGGCCGTGGAGCCCCCATACTTACTAACCCAGGAATCTAGCCCCCCTCCTCCCTGAGGACCGGCCTAGCTCATGTTTATTGAGCACCGGTGTGTGCCAAGCATGTGTCTTATGCTGTTGTACCAAATCCTGGCAGGCACATGGAGAAGGGGCCCAGGTTCAGCTCAGTGAGGTTCCAGGACAGATCACCCACCTGATCCCTGTACTGCGCTGCCCCTGAGACCTGGGCCCTCCCACATCGCCATGGGTAGGGGGGCGAGGGGCAGGCAGCGTCCCCACGAACCTCATCCACAGGTAACGTAGGACATGAGAGTGGAGGAGTTGCCACCAGAGGCCAGGTGTCCTGGCTACCCCTCCCCAGCCAGGTCCTTCTCCAGCCTGTAAAGTGGCAAGGCCATGAGGATCTGCCCTCCCCATCCCCAGGGTTCTAGGTAGGCCAGGCCCTCGGCTAGAGGGGCGGTGGGAAGCACAGCCTGCACCCCACTCACGTACTCCAGGTTCTTCAGGGTGCTGTTGGTGCAGAGAGCTCGAGCCAGTTCCCGGGCTCCCTCTGAGCTGATGGAGTTTTCTCGCAGGCTGGGGAGAGAGAAGACCCTGAGCTGCTGACCAGACGTGTGGGGACTCTAGGGGAGACAAGCCCCAGTGCTCAGACCTTTCGAGCCCAAGGAAGCTCAAGGCCTCTTGAGTGATCAGGGCTGAGGTGTGAAGAGCCTCCAGCAAGCCGGACTCCCATGGCTAGCCAGCCAAGTGTCTCCCCTGTAGGACTGCCAACGGTGGGACCCGTCAGGAGGAAGAGGATTGGTTGACAGGTCCTCAGAGGTGAGGGGGCTGGGGGCAGGCTTGGCTGCCTCAAGGGCTGGGGTACCGGAAGGGAGCAGCAGAACTGGGGAGCTGAGGGCCCCAGCTGTCCCCTGCCCTCCTAAGAGAGCAGGCAGTGTGCGGGATGCCAGGGCCCAGAACCAAGCTGCCCAACCATAGATTATCTTCAGAACAGGCCCGCAGTGGGAGGTGTGGGCTTTTCTTCCAAGTCCCAAAGTGCTTTCAGACCCCTTGGCCAAAGGGAGACCCCGTCTGGAGAGGGAAGCGGGACTTACTTGAGGCTGACGAGGGTCTTGTTGGCGCAGAGGGCCCCCATCAGTGCCGCCACCCCTGCATCACTGATGGAATTGCTCTGCAGGCTGCAAACAGAGGACGGGGCACGCTTGGGGTGGCCGTCCCAGGACTCGCAGGGAGCACTGCTCCAGCCTGGGGACTGCAGGTGTCAGGTTCAACAGAGCTGGGGAACCCTGGGAGCAGGTGCCCCCCCACACTGCTCTGCTCATCATCCCTCCTTCCTGTCCCCATTCCCCACGTTCCAGACCTAGGTCAGGGCAGCTGGGTCTAGCATAATCAGCCTCAAAGCTCAGACTCTGCCTTGATTTGAGTGGCTCCAAATAGTCCGGGGTTGGAGTGTGTGTTGTCTGCAGCCCCCAGAGAAAGTCGTGCAGCTGAATCTCCCCATGTGGGGGCAGCACTGAGCCCCCTCACCCCCCACCAAGGCCACTGCAGCCGACACCCTCTTTAGCCACCTGTGCCAGCTTTTCAAGGGCACTCAGTGCTTGTCACTCTGAAAACTCCACAACCAACACCAACCACAACTGTCTAGGGAAATGGGTCTGGTGGGGTGGGATGGAACAGTGAGGTGGGCGTGGAGAGAGACTGAGATCACAGTATGCCCACTGTTGGTGGTTGGTTGGGTTCTGGCAAAGTTGTGGTCCTGACTGACAGCCCTCCTCCAGGACCCGCCCACCTTCTAGATGGAGAAACCAGGGGAGTCACCCACTGCCCACGGTCACTCCCGGAGGGTGGTCAGGCAGACTCACTCCAGGCTCTCCAGGCCCTGGTTCACCTTCAGGGCCTTAGCCAGGGCCCCGGCCCCTCCGTCGCCAATGCTGTTACTGGAGAATCTGTAAGAGATGAGACAAGGATGAGCTGGGTTTCTGGAGCAGCCTGGCAGGGGGGGCCTGGGATCAGGGTCAGGGAAGCGCTCCAGGGCTGTGCTTTCTCTGTTGTGTTAAGGGTGCCCAGTGCAGAGCTCGTTCGGCTTGAGTCTGTGGCTGGTTGCCTCTGCAAGTGACTCCCTATGGCCTGTAAGACATTGAGGTAGCAAAGTACTTGACTCCCTAGTGGGGGGCAGGGCCAACTCTTTTGTGATACTTTATGTGAAGGTAGCCAGGAAGTGTTGGGAAGGCAGTAAGTTTAAGTCTGAGACAGTCCCAATCCTGGGAATCTGGAGTCCAAAGCCAGCTATCTTGCACCCATACCACCATCCATCCGTCCATCCGTCTATCCATCCACCCATCCATCCATCCATCCATCGTGCTCACAAATATTTATGATGGGCTGGGCATTGTGCCAGTCACTGAGGATACAAATTTGGCCTTTCTGCATTTCTCACATGAGTTCCTTCAGACTCCTGTTCTGTTTCAGGGTATCTGCCATCTGCTGGGCTCCCACAGGCCCGATGGTATTCTTCTGTAGGCTGTGGGAGAGGAGAAGCGTCTTCAGCAAAGCTGGCACAGCCATTCCCACTCCAGGGACAGTCTGGTTCGAGGTGAGAGCTCAGAGACTACTCGAATGCCCTCTCCATTTATCACAGCATTGGCAGAGTGGTCTCTAGGAAAGGTCTGTGGATTGTTGCCAAAGTGATATCCCCAGACTGACATGGTTCTGGGGGCCGTCGGAGGCAAGGACAGCTTAGCCCTCCCTCGTCAGAAGCTGGGAAGTGATCAGAGGACACGTAATACCCAGCAGCCTCTCGAGTGGCGACTTCCACATACGAGTCCCTCCAGCTCCTCACCCAGTCAACCCTCCCAACACTCAACAGTCTACCTCCCTCTAGACCACCAGCAGCCTGCCTCCCAACCCTGCAGTCCTCCCTAAGGCAGACCTTCCATTTAGGCCCTTCTCCAACAGCTACGTCCCTTTATACTAAATCTGGAGGAGGAAGATGTTGCCAAGAGCCCCTGTGCCATCCTAGGAGGACAGGCAGGGCAGGACCTATCTTGTGTAAGGCTAAATACAATGTAAGCAGAAGGGAATTTTCCCTGGTTCCAAAAGGGAAAGAGACCTCCCTTTCCCTTACAGTGTTTCTTTGGGAAAACTTGCAGTGGTAAAGCTGTCCCTTTGAGAAGTATGTAAATCTTTTTAAAAGCTAAATAAACCTCTTGCCAGATTTACAGCTTATAGGGACCATGGAGCCATCTCTTTGAAATGTACACATTAAGGAAGATAGCATGATTCCAAGTTGTCATAAAGATAGGGGAAGTTTGGTTTTTCCTTTGGATAAAGGCAATTAGTAAACAGCTGGCCACCCCAGCTACCAGGTTTAAGAAAAACTATGTGCAACAAATGGTGCTGTCCAGTCCTCTTACTTGAGGACAAGTTATCTTGAAACACACATATCATGGGTTGTATCTGCTTGGCTGGAGAAAAGGATGAGATTTCTTTGTCTTTGCCGTCTCATTGGTAGGTAGCCAATGATGTACACTGCAGTCTAGTTGATTATTCAAATAATTAAACTGTTTCATTCTTTACTACATTTGTGGAGAGGATTCTCTGCATTGGCAGAAGGCTTTATTTTAAATTATTTTCCAACACCTGTTCTATGGAAAACAGTGGACATCAAAATTTCCAGGGGCCATCCAGACGGGTCAGAAAGCCTCAGGACATCTCCCCAATCATCCTTCCTTGCAGAAAACAGACAGAGAGACCCTTGGAGGAGGAGAGGAGAGAAGAAGGGTCTCTCTGCTGGTCAGCATGTCCACTTACTGCAGCACAGAGAGGGTCCGGTTGGCAGCCAAGGCCTCAGCCACAGACCTGGCACCGTTATCCCTGATCGAGTTGCTCTGGAGGCTGTGGAGCAAGGAAGAAGCGCATCAGCAAAGGCATACATGAGGGTGCCCAGTGGTGGCCTTAACCTCTACGGCAATGTTACGAAGGCCCAAGGCACGGACGGGGGGGCAGCTGTCTGCTTCATGCGCTTACTGCCCACCACACAGGATTTGGGAAGAGTTGGTTCTTTCCAGTGCTGCTCTGGCCTGAGGATTCCCTCTGGGTTTCTAAGCATTTGTCTGTTGACTGAGAACAAGGTGCCCAAGGCATCTGGATAACAATAACTAGGTTATCAATAGTCTTAATTACAGCTAAAAGCCACAGCATCCAAGTGTTGACAGGGATGTGGAAAAATTGGAACCCTCACCCATTGCTAGTGGGAATGTAAAATGGGGCAGACCTGTGGAAAACAATCTGGCAGTTCCTCAGAAGGTCAAACAGAGTTACCACATCACACAGCAGATTCCACTGGTCGGTGTCTGCCCCAAAGAAATGAGGACAGGTACTCAAATGTACGTGCATGAATGTGTGCAGTAGCATTATTCACAAGAGCCAAAAGGTGGAAACAACCCACATGTCCATCAACCGATGAATGGGTGAATTGTGGTCTGTCCATACAGTGGAGTATGACTCAGCCATAAATAGGAATGAAGCACTGATACCTGCCACAATGTGGCTGAACCTTGAAGACATGACACTCAGCGACAGGAGCCAGACAAAAGGGTCTTATTGAAGGATTCTATATATAGGAAATCTCCAGAGTAGGTAAACGTAGACACAGAAAGCAGCAATCCCTGGTGGCTGCTGGAGTGGCGAGGGGGACGGAGAGTAGAAAATGGGAAGTGATTGCTAATGGATACAGGGTCTACTTTTAGGTGATGGAAATATTTTGGAACCTGATAGAGGTGATGAATGAACAACTGTGAATATGCTGAGTGCCATTGAAATGTATACTTTAAAATGGTGAATTTCACCCCAGTAAAAATAAATAAATGAAAAAACAAATGACAATACACACTCAACTAAGGATGGATACAACTACAGGCCCCTAAAAGCACAGCAAACCACAGCAAACCATAGGAATATTCTGGAAGATGGGCTTTTCATTGTCCTAGAAAACACCTCAGGGGAACATTCTGACACCATGGCCTTGGGGGTTTCCCACTCAATGGAGGACCAGAGGTTTTCCTCATAGATTATCTTGCCTTTCCATTTCTGTACAACCCCATCATCCTTCTCCTCAATACCCTGATTTGGCTGTAAACACAGGGACAATGACCAGGGAAGAGCTGAAACCTGAAAGTTGTGTAGGATACAAGATCATGTAGTATCCACCTAGATGGGAGCCAGTATAGCATGCCCGCCATTTTGAATCATCTCCCACACCATGGTTGGCACCTGGGAGAGGGTTTTCTGGGTCCTCTACTGGTTACACCAGGACAGGGAGCAGATGGAACATACCTCAGAAAAGCCAGAGTGCGGTTAATCTTCAGAGCATCTGCCAAAGCCTTCGCCCCTTGAGGTCCAATGGAGTTACTGCGGAGGCTGGCGGAAGGAAGAGAGAAAAAGAACTGTTTTTTGTTTGTTTGTTTGTTTGTTTGTTTGTTTGTTTTAATCCAAGTCCCAGGGAGGGAAAAAAAAGAACAGAAATTACATGACCTTTAAATCTATGCTCCTTGAAAATAATGTACTGGGGTTTAGGATTTCATGTTTTGCCGAGATCCTTATTTAGGTGAACAAGTAAGGAATTTCTCAGTATGGCCCCATGTGATGGGGCGAAGAAAGAAGGATCTGATGGACTTGGCTTGGGCCAGGTGTGGAGAGCAGGGAGAATAACGCCAGCTTCAGGGCCGAAATTCTGGTGCCTCCCTGGGCTGGTCCCAACAGCTGAGGAGGAGCCAGGATTTTGCTTGCTCAGCTGTCCTTCCACCCCACCCCGGGGAGAGTGTGGTCCAGGTGACTTCATGAGATGGCTCACAAGCTGTCCGTGGCCCAATGGTGGAAGGTTGGCCTATGTGTCCTACTTACTCCAGAGCAGTCAGACTTCTGTTGACCAGGAGGGATCTGGCCAGAGCTTTGGCCCCTTTGTTACTGATCTGGTTCTCAGCCAAGCTGTGCAAGGAGAAGGAGAGGAGTGGTTATTGCAGGTCTGTAAATCTCATTGCCTCTTTCTCAACACCAGGCTTGTGATCCAAACCTCTTGGTTTCACCAGCATCGTGAGGCCCTGGACACAGGTGGAGATGAGGTGAGCCCTGGAGTAGAAGTGCCCAGCCCAGGAAAACCTCTGAGCCAGGTAAGGTAGGACCAGAGTGGGGGGACAGACCCTCACACGGGCAAAGAGTCACAGGGCAGAGTTTGGCCAGAATCTGGCACAGAAGCTTCTATACCAGCAGTGCCGCAGAGAGCCTGGACAGTTACAGAAATCTCCCGGGGAGATCCCGCACAGTGGTGTGCTGCAAGAAACAAAATACAGAAACACTGACGTGTAGCATTGGCCAATTTCCGTGGTGTAAACACTCTCACCACGGCCAATTTCAAGCACTCCCAGCTTACAGAAGTTCCTAAAACTTGAATAATCTGCTCTCATGAACCAGTGGCCGAATTCATAGTTCTGGCTCACCACTGGCCCCAGCCGTTTTTCTAATGCAAGAAAGGAAGAGGGTACTTATTACAGAACTAACTTGAAAGTAAAACAACCAAAAACCAAAAAACACTTGCGTCTGACCTAAAAGGGTGATTTCAGGAATAAGCTGGTGGGTCATGTTGCTTCATGGACCCAGTTTCAAAAATGGTGGCTGGTTGAGGTTCTCTACAGTTTCTTAGGCATTTAAAACTGTGGAGCATCCCCAAGGGATACAGTTAGAATCCCCAGTGCTTTTCAAGCTGTGTTTCAAGGGCTCCTGGTGTTCCTCAGAAAAGCCTCAGGAGCCCCTAGAGGCCGAGGAGGAACCAAGCACCCCTCTTATTTCAATCCCAGCAGCTCCCAGTTGCCCATCTCTTACTGGGGTCCTGCCTGATAGACCACTTTTAAAAAGGGTTCTGTTGCTTAAACTTTGAAGACCATTCATCCAGACCACCTTCTATATAAACGTTCTCGAGTTCTAGAGCACCTCTGTCCCCCTCCACCCAGGACTTCTATAAAGTTTTATAAGTAATATTTCATGAGCCATGTGTGTATTCTGAACGGTGCCTTGGGCATTTTACACAGGGATGTGGCCCTGAGGACCAACTACAGGGAGGTGAAGAAGAGCATGTGGCCATCGAAGAAATTTGGGGCTTTTGTTCAGAAAATATTCTGAGCGTTGTCCAGACTCCTTTATGCAAAAACACTGGAAGTTGACTATTTTGCTGAAGGCTCCCATGGAGGAATAAATAATGAAAAGTTGTCATTAGCGTGTTTCTGTCAAAGGGACTGCATTTATATCTCTGGCTAACAAGTCAGAGAATCCTGCTTAGAACGGCTGGCCCTTGTAACAACCCGAAGAAGTAGTTAGTGTGCAGGAAAGGGTTAACCTCGCCCCCAGTTCCTGAAAGCTGACCTCTGTTTACCAGGGGGACTTGGGGCCCCACAGTAACAGCTTGACCCCTGGAGGGGCTTCCCTGTGGGCAGTGAGGTATGTCTCCATGCCCAGCCCCCCATGAAAACTGCCCACAAGCCCGGGTGAGCCTCGCTGCTGGGGGCTTGGTGGTCACCGGGAGAGGGAGGCACTGTGTATATGACCACACCGGGCGGGACAAGTGAAAGCCCGCCTGGTCTCCCCCCGGCCTGCCCCACGCACCTTCCCTCTGCAGATTTTCATCTGTATCTTTTTGGTGTGATGAACCACAACCGTGGGTACAAGAGCTTTTCTGAGTTCTGTGAGTCCTTCTAGTGAATCACTGAACCTGAGGAGGGCCATGGGGACCCCTGGACTCACAGATACTGTTTTCACCCCATTTTATCCTCTTTAGGCAGGGAAGTGACAGTACAGGGCCATATAGGGCCCACCAGTCTCTCACCGCTGTCCTCGGTGACTTGTTTTTGCTCCTGACCCGTTCCATGTTTGTTTTTGTTTTCTCAGATAAAGATGATTTCAGAACCCGGAGGGAGGCTTACATGAAGATGAAGAATTCCTCTCTGGATCCTATGCTCCAAACTCATCTCCCTAGTTCTAGCTACCCCAGATCATCACATCAGCTCAGCTCCAAACCCAGGTGTTACTCAGACTCAGAAATGTTATCACAAGAAGAGATTTCACAAACACAAAAATCTCTTCTGCCATCAGCATATAGACTTTTGTCTATTTACAACATTAAAGATGCAGTGTTTAAATTGTATTTTTTGCATTCATTTAAATAAAAGTTTAAATTTAAACTCATTTTTTAAATTAAAAACTTCAAAATTTGATTTAAAGATGTGATCCCGTGCCTCTGGTACTGTTTTGGGGGCCAACTTTGAGAGGAGCTTGGAGAAGACTGGGCCTGGCACCACATCAGAACATAGAGTATTCAGAGACATGCTTCCATGTCCATGATAGCATCTGACCCTCACCCTATCCTTTCCCTCTTCTCACAGATGAGGTACCTGAGCCTCTGGAACTTTCTGGAATGGGCGGAAACAAGCAGCGTGTATCCTGAGCCACATGCTTCAAAGGCACCTCTCCTTGAAAGCACCCCTGGCCAGTTGAGCAGAGAGGAGGAGGGGAAAGGAGCCCCAGACCCTGTGCGACAGGTAAGCATCCCGGATCGGGTCTCCTGGGTCAGCGTTACCTGATCCTCTGAATGCGACAGTCCTTCCCACTCAGCACGCTGCCCAGCAGTTCCATCACGGGGTCCTGGAACTGGTTGTTGTCCAGCCTGCGGAAGGAAGAGCGATGATGAGTGGTATCAGTGCCCGCAAGCAGGTGGAGCAAGGCGCTGCAAAGGGCCGGCATCACGGCCACAGAGGCACCCAGGCCGACGTTTCCATCGTGCTGCAGCCCCCGCTGTGTGGCTCAGGGCTCTGTGCTAGCACACCCACCACGCTCAGTGTTTTCCCGTGAGGGACTGAAAGGCTCAGTGTTTCGAGCCCCAGGATTCCTACCCGGAGGGGTGTCTTCCCAGCAGCCCCTCACACCCTGTGAGTCTATGGGACACGAGTTGTTAGCTCTCCTCCTCCTGAGGACGTGGCACCTGCTCTCAGGTCCGGAATGGCCCTGGTCTTACAGCCTTCCTAAGGTCCAGAGCACTGGGTGGACTCTGGGCTGGGGGTGGGGTGAGTGGGTGTGGTGTCTGTCCCCACTGGGATGGTTCACAGGGTGTTGGAGGTTGAATTGTGTTCCCCAGAAAGATAGGTGGTTCTGACCCCCCAGTGCCTCAAGAATGTGACCTTATTGGAAATAGAGTCATTGCGGCTGTAATTAGTTAAGATGAAGTCATTCTGAGCGGACTAGGCCTGCAGTCCCACATGGTTGGTGTGCTCAGCTGAGGGAGCACTACACGAAGACAGAGACACAGAGGGCGAGTCCGTGTGCCACAAAGACGGGAGTGATGTGTGGACAAGCTGAGGATGCCAGCAAACAGCACACACTAGAGAGGCAGGAACCGTGTTCCCCTACAGGTTTCAGAGGGAGATGAGCCCTGCTAACAACTTGATTTTGGATTCTGGTCTCCTGAGCTGTGAGAGAGTAAGTTTCTTATGCCTTAACCCATCCACGTTGTGGTCCTTCTTTACGGCGGCCCCAGGATGCTGACCCAGGGGCGCGTGGTGGAAGGGACGAAGCTTCCGGGGCCTCTGCCCCCCCAGCCCGCACATATGGCGCAGCCCGGCCCCAGCGCCCACCTCAGGCTCCGGCAGTACAGCAGCTGCGGCAGCAGGCTCTGGAGGACGCCCTTGCTGAGGCGCAGTGACAGGCTGGCCTCCCGGGCGCAGGCGTCCGACACCTGCAGGAGATAGGCCAGGGCGGCGCGGTGCTGGGGGCCGGTCAGCGCTGCCAGGCCGCCGCTCTCCATGGCCGCCTGCACGCCGCGGGCCAGCTCCGTGTGCTGCAGCTCGTGCAGGCAGCGCAGGATGTTGACCGCCCGGGCACAGACGGCCACGTTGGGGCGTAGGCAGCCCTGCAGGAGCTCCGCCACCTGGGCCCGGTAGCCCTGCTGCTCCCCCTGGGCCAGCAGGGAGCCCGCCAGCAGGGCGTTGACCTTCGGGGACAGAAGTCCTGAGAGGAAGCGCAAGAACACATCCAGCCGCCCGTCCTCGGCCTGCATGGCCCGCTGGGCCGCACTCCGGAAATGGGTGAGGAAGCCGAGGCGGGGCCAGGACACGCCTCCCTCGGTGAAGAGGTCAAAGATGGCCCTCTTGGACGCGCTGTAATAGTACGCGGCTGCCACGAACTCCTGCAGGGACAGGTGGGTGAAGCAGTAGGCTGTCGAGGAGGCCAGGGTCTCTTCCCGCCGCAGGAAGCAGCCGCACAGGGCGCTCTGCAGCAGGGCGAGATCCACGCCAAACGCCTTCAGGTCCTGCTCGTAGAACACGTACTTCCTCCTGACCAGCCCGTGGAAGGCCAGCCGACCCAGAGTTCCCACCATCTTGCGGCTGCTGTGGGCCACCTGCTCGATGCGAGGGCTCGCCTTGCCCTTCTCCTGCCCGTCCCCACCGAGGGCCATCCTGAAGTACCAAGAGTAGAGCTCGCACAGGGTCCTTGGAGTCCACGGCTCTGCGTCCTGGGGCCCCGGCTTGCTGCGGCTCAAGTGACCCAGTGCCGACCCTGCGAGCCGGCAGAAGGCCGGGACCGTGCACATCAGGTACAGGGCCCTGTCTGCCTGCACCTGCCTCAGGACCCAGTCTGAGAGGGCGTGGTCCTCGGGGAACATCTCCTCCAGACACACCTTGATCTCTTCCTCGGTAAAGCCCCGGATCTCTGTCATCCGGTCCACCAGGCCCCCTGGGATCTGGCCAGCCACGCCGGGGCGGGAAGTGACCCAGACAGAAACTTCCGGGAAGAGGTTGCCTCGGATGATGTTGGTGATCAGATGGTCCACCTGGATCTCCTTCTTGGGGTCTGTGCACGCTACAGTGTTGGAGAAGTCCAGAGGCGTCTTACATTCATCCAGGCCGTCCAGGATCAGGAGGATTTTGGGTAGGGCTGCTGCCACCAGGCCAGACTCCCCAGTGTGCGGGAAGACGGAGCGGATGAGTCTGTCTGCAGACAGCTTCTCGTGGGTGTTGAGATCTCGGAAGGTCAAAGGTAGCACCAGGGAGAAGTCCTTGCCGACCTGTCCCCGGGCCCAGAGGTGGACAAAGTTCCTCACCAGGGTGGTCTTGCCCACGCCAGCTACCCCGATGGTGATGGAGATTCGGGGTGGGATAGACACCCGAGACAGAGGCAGGAAGAGTCTGTCCAGGGCGATGGTCTTGGCCGGGTGCCAGCCCCCACGTGTGGTCTCCACCTGAGTGAAGTCATGTTCCTTCAGCTGCAGGTCTGTGAGCCCCTCCACCAGCAGGAGATTGGTCAGCCTGGGCGAGGGGCCGCTCAGCTCCGGGCTGCCCTTTGCCCTGTTCAGCAGAGCCTCCTGGCACTTCTGTATCCTCGAGTCTGTGGGACAGAGGCCAAAGGGAAGGGTTGGGGAGGATGGGGGAGGGGAGGGAGGGGTGAAGGGGGAGGGCCGGGGGACACCCTCCCATCTTCCTACCATCACTGTGTGGCGTCCTGTCTGCGGTCTGTGGGGCCTGGGAGCCCTGACTGCTCTTCCCGGCCAGCAGGTCCACGAGGGCTTTCACCTGCCCTGCCGGGGAGCTGGGGCCTCGGCCCTGGCCTGCCTCCCCACCCGTCCGCACCTCCTGCTTCCTCATGGAGTCCGGGGTTGCCACCAGGAGCTGTGAAGAGAGGGCCTGAAGTGCTGTGTGCCGTGTCACCACCCTGGCCTGGGACAGGTGAGTGAGCCTCCAGGGATGGGGAGGCATCTACTCTCTGTCCTTCCCCAGACTGCTGGTGGCCCTCGGTCTGGCCTCCACGAAGGGCTTGGAAGTGCTGTTTGTTCCCAGATGGTGAGAGGGGCCCCTGATGCCAGGAGCATGGCTCAGACATGGGGGGCCAGTGGATCAGACCCAGGGCTAGTGGATCAGACCCGGGCCCGGGCTGTATCGTGAGCTCTGCCACTTACTGGCTGTGTGACGCTGGGCAGGCCGCCTGAGCTGCTGGTGCGGTGGTGTCCTCATTTGTGACCTGGAAATAGACAGGAGGGTAAGGGCAGTTCCGCTCACACGAAAGGGCGAATGAAGGGTGGATAGGTGGAGCCCAGGGGCCTCTTAGGACAGTGAAGCCACTGTGCACGGTCCTACAGTGGTGGGTTCGTGCCATGGTGCGCTTGTCCAAACTCCTACAGTGGACATCGCCAGGAGTGTTGCTGTTTATCTCAGTGTTTCCCTGGGTCTCCTGACCCTCAGCAGCGCTGTTTTCCACAGCCACAACGAGGTGGAGCACCTGCTCACATTCCTTTTCCTCTCTGAGGATTTGAGTGAATCCCGTAGCCAAGGCTGGCCGTCCCCATGTGTCCCTCCCTCAGCTAAGGTGGACACTGGAGGACCCCAAGCCCACCCTGCCCTCTTCCTCTCCTCACCTGCAGCGGGTGGGATGTCCAGCCCACGGCAGCCCCTCCGCTGGGCCCCACGAACTCAGGGGATGGGGGTCGGCCATCCCTTGTCCACAGGTCTAGGAGAGAAAACAGGACACAGCACTGGGCAGAGGTCCCAGCTAGTGCTCCAGGTGGCAAGAGCTCACTGAGATGGGTCTGACCCATGCCTCCCAGCCCTGTGGTTCTCTGGGTCTCAGTGACAGTCACTTACGAGGGGTCAACTGGCTGAGCCCCAAGGGTGCAACAGACTCCCTGACCTTGTATTTGCATTGGGCTTTCCTAGCGTTTTAACTCAGGATGAACCTTTTTACCTGGAAAATGCTGAAAGAAGCTCAGAGACAAGTAAAGTAGCATTTTCCAGCCATTCTGTTCATAGCACTGTTGAAGAACTAACTAGCGCAGTGAATTCAGGGTAGATGGTGTCCAGCCCAGCCGGGGGAATCTGGGAGCGTTAGTAGAAGGCCAGGCAAGGCCACGCTCCTTATACTTCCTCAGATCCTCTCGCTGTTCTCACGCTTTTGTTCTTCTAAGTGTCAAAACCGAGGAGAGTAGAAACCAGTTTTGGACTGAAATCGCGTTAATGTGTATAGACTGGTGTGGGTGTCATTGGTCTTCCTTTAGATCCTTTAGTAAAACTGTTTTCCCTCATGTGGATCTTGCCAATCCTATTTGTATTTAGATATTTTTAAAGATTTTTAAATTTTTATTTATTTATTAGAGAGAAGCGAGAGCGAGCATAGGCAGGCGGTGGGGGAGGGGCAGAGGGGGAAGCAGGCTCCCCGCTGAGCAGGGAGCCCGATGTGGGGCTCGATCCCAGGACCCCGGGATCATGACCTGAGCTGAAGGCAGACACTTAACTGACTGAGCCACCCAGGTGCCCTGAGGAAGGCTTTTTTTAAGCAAGACATAAAATCTTGGATCACAAGGGGAAGACTAACAGACTTGCCTTAATTTAAAATTTCCAAATAACACTAAAAGCCATCAATCAAATTGAAAGAAAACCTCAAGCCAGGAGTCAACCTTTGCAATATACATGAAAGAGCACTAATATCCATGATATATAGAGAGCTCTTGTAAATCAATAAGAAATTAATAAGTAAACAAATAGAATTATTTGGATACAGACAGATACAGACAGATAATTATGGACACAGATAGAAATAGAGAAAAGGATACAGATAATTCATGGAAGTATAAATGACCAAGACATTGAAAAGATGCTCATTTTCGCTAAAGATCAAGAAAAAAACAAAACAATGAACTATTTTTCATCTGACAAAGATTATAATGACGTAACAGGCTACATTGGTGAGAATGTGGGAGTGGTAGGAATCGTAACACAGAGTTGGTGAGAGGGTAAATTAGTATACGATTCTGGATCGTATTTTGCCATTATCTGTTGCTATTAAATATCTTTTGACCCAGAAGTTCCACTTCTGGGAATTTATTCCAAAGAAATAAGTGGATAAGTGCACAAAGATGTGACCACAAGGATGATCCTGAAGCATTCTTTGTAACAACAAGAAGTTGAATGGGAAATACCTAAATTTTTGTTCAAAGAGGTTTGGTAAAGTTATTGAGGCCCAATTATACAATGGAAAACTCTATGGCCATAAAAATTAATAAGGTCAAACTAGAAAAGTGTTCACGGTGTATGTTTTAGCTATTAATGTCATAAAGGTTTTAATCACCTTTTTGAGGTATAATTTATATACAAAAAATGCACCCATTTCAAGCATACAGCTAGATTAGTTCTGACAAACGTATACACCCCTGTAACCACTACCACAGTCAAGACCTTGAACAGGTCTTCCTCCAAAAAAATCCCCTTGTACACCTTTGCAATCTGTCCCAACCACAGCCCTCTGGCCCTGAGCCATCGATCTGCTCTTTTTCTCTAAGATTAGTTTTGCCTTTTCTAGGATTTCATATAAATAGAATCATACAGATCTACATAGGGTTTTTTTCATTTAAAAATTGTGATAAAATAGGAGTGTCTGTGCGGCTCAGTCGGTTAAGAGCCCCACCTCCAGCTCTGGCTCTTTAAAAAAATAAAGATTTATTTTTTGAGAGAGAGAGAGTGTGTGTGTGTGAGTGTGAGGTGGGGAGGGGCAGAGGGAGAGAATCCTCAAGCAGACTCCTCACTGAGCGCAGAGCCCCATGCAGGGCTCCATCTCATGACCTGAGAGGAACACAAGAATCCAACGGTCAATCGGCTGAGCCACTGAGGCACCCCCTTGCTTTAAATTCTTGAGCGTATACCCACAAGTGGAATTTCTGGGTCATATGGTAATTCTTTTTTTAATTTTTTGAGGAACTGCCAACTTGTTTTCCACAGCAGCTTTACCATTTTACAGTCCCACAAAAAGTGCATAAGTGTTCCAATTTTTCCACTTTCTCACCAATGCTTGTTTTTCCTGTGTTTTTGATAGCAGCCATCCTAATGGATGTGAGGTGGTATCTCATTATAGTCTTGATTTGTGTTTCACTAATGATGAGTGATGTTGAGCATCTTTTCATGTGCTTAAATGCCTAGTTGGATATCTTCTTTGGGAAAATATCTATTGAAATCCTTTGCCCATTTTTACATCCGGTTGTTTTTTTTGTTGTTGAGTTGTAAGAGTTCTCTATATATTCTGGATATTAATCCCTTATCAGATATATGATTTGCAGATATTTTCCCCCATCCTGTAGGGAAAAGTTCCCTTTTACTCTGTGTGTGGTGTCTTTTGATGCACCAAAGTGTCCAATGCTCATGAAGCCCAATTTGTCTATTTCCTCTTTTTTTACCTATATATACCTATACCTTTGGTGTCACATCCAAGAAATCATCACCAGATCCCATGTCATGAAGATTTGTGCTGTTTTCTTCTAAGAACTTTATTGTTTTAGGTCTTACATTTAGGTCTTTTATCCTTTTGGAGCTTATTTTTGTATATGGTATTAGGTAAGATAGGTAAGGGTCCAACTTCATGCTTTTGCATGTGGATGTCCAATTTTTACAGCACCATCTGTTAAAAAGACTGTCCCTTCCTCATTGAACAGCCATGGCACCCTTGTCAAAAATCTTTTTACCATATAAGTGAGGGTGCGTTTCTGGGTTCTCTGTTCAATTCTGTTGGTCTGTATGTCTGTCTCTATGCCAATATCACAATGTCTTGATTACTGTAGCTTTGTAGTAATTTTTGAAATTAAGAAGTGTGAGTCCTCTAGTTTTGTTCTTTTTCAAGACTGTTTTGGCTGTGGGGGTCCCTTAAGATCCCATTTGAATTTTAGGATGGATTTTTCTATTTCTGCAGAAAATGTTATCGGGCTTTTAATAGAATTGCATTGGATCTGTAGATAGCTTAGGGTAGTATGGACATTTCAATAATATTAAATCTTCCAATCCATGAACATGGGATGTGTTTCCATTTATTTCTTTAATTTCTTTCAGCAATGTTTTGTCACTTTCATTGTGCAAGTCTTTCACCTCCTTGGTTAAGTTAATTCCTAAGCATTTTATTATTTTGGATGCTATTGTGAATGGAGTTGTTTTTATAATTTCTTTTTCAGATTGTTTATTGTTTACATATAAAATTACAATTTCTATTTGTGTGTTGACTTTGTATTCTGCTACTTTGCTGAATTAATTTATTAGTTCTAAAAATTGTTTTGTAAAAGATCATATCATCTGCAAGCAGAGATGATTTTAATTCTTCCTTTCCAATTTGGATACCTTTTATTTCTTTTCTTGCCTAGTTGCTCTAGCTAGAATTTCCACTACTATGTTGAAGAAAAGTGGTAAAAGCAGGTATCTATATCTTATTCCTGATCTTAGAGGAAATGCTTTTAGACTTTCACCATTGAGTGTGATGTTTGCTGTGGGTTTTTCACATATGGCTTTTATTATGTGGAAGTAGATTTCTCCTATTCCTAGTTTGTTGAGTGTTTTGTTTTTTTTAAAGATTTCTTTACTTATTTTAGAGAGAGAGAGAGAGCACGAGTCAGGGAATGGACAGAGGGAGAGGGAGACAAGCAGACTCTCTGCTGAGCAGGGAGCCTGATGTGGGGCTCAATCCCAGGACCCTGAGATCATGACCTGAGTCTAAATCAAGAGCCAGACACTTAACCAGCTGAGCCACCAGGTGCCCCAGGGTGTGTGTTTTTTTTTTAATTGATTTATTTAAGTAATCTCTACACCCAATGTGGGGTTCAAACTCATGGCCCCAAGATCAAGTCACAAGCTCTTCTGAGTCAGCCAAGTGTCCCCTGTTGAGTGTTTTTATCATAAAAAGATATGTAGGGGCATGTGGGTGGCTCAATTGGCTGAGTGTCTGCCTTCAACTCAGGTCATGATCCTGGGGTCCTGGGATCGAGTCCCGCATCTGGCTTCTTGCTCAGCAGGGAATCTGCTTCTCCCTCTCCCCCGCCTGTGCTCTCTCTTTCTCAAATAAATAAATAAATCTTTAAGGAAAAAAAAAGGATATTCAATTTTGTCAAATGCTTTTTCTGTATCAGTTGAGATGATCATGTGGTTTCTTTATTCTGTTGATGTACATTACATTGATCAATTTCCCTATGTTGAATCATCATTGTATTCCAGGAATAAATTCCTGAATTTATTAAATGATTAAATTTATTAAATTCCTGAAATTTGTTTTTTGTTGAGGATTTTTGCATTAATGTTCATAAGGAATATTGGTCCATAGTTTTCTTTTCTTGTAATGTCTTTGGCTTTGGTAGACTGACCTCATAGAATGAGTTAGGAAGGGGTGCCTGGGTGGCTCAGTTGGTTAAGCCTTTGGCTCAGGTCATGATCCCAGAGTCCTGGGATCAAGCCCCGCATTGGGCTCCCTACTCTGTGGGGAGCCTACTTCTCCCTCTCCCTCTGCCTGCCGCTCCCCCTTCTTGTGCTCTCTCTCTGTCAAATAAATAAATAAAATCTTTAAAAAACAAAAAACAAAAAAAACAAGTGCCCTTCTTAATGCTCATTGCCCATGTAGCCCATTCCCCACCCACCTCCCCTCATCACCCCTCAGTTTGTTCTCTATCACTAAGAGTCTCTTATAGTTTGTTCTCCTCTCTCTCTTTCCCCCCTTTCCATATGTTCATCTGTTTTGTTTCTTAAATTCCACATATGAGTGAAATCATATGGTGTTTGTCTTTCTCTGACTTATTTCACTTAGCATAATACCCTCTAGCTCCAACCATGTCATTGCAAATGGCAAGATTTCATTCTTTTTGATGGCTCAGTAATAGTCCATTGTATATATATATACCACATCTTCTTTATCCATTCATCAGTTGATGGACATTTGGGCTCTTTCCATAGTTTGGCTATTGTTGATAATCTGCTATAAACATTGGGGTGCATGTACCCCTTCAAATCTGTATTTTTATATCCTTTGGGTACATACCTAGTAGTATAGTTGCTGGATGTGGGGTAGTTCTATTTTTAACTTTTTCAGGAACCTCCATACTGTTTTCCAGAGTGGCTGCACCAGTTTGCATTCCCACCAACAGGGCGAGAGGGTTCCCCTTTCTCCCCATCCTCACCAACATCAGTTGTTTCCTGTGTTGTTAATTTTAGCCATTCTGACAGGCATGAGGTGGTATCTCTTTGTGGTTTTGATTTGTATTTCCCTGATGATGAGTGATGTTGAGCATCTTTCATGTGTCTGTTAGCCATCTGGATGTCTTCTCTGGAAAAGTGTCTATTCATGTCTGCTGCCCATTTCTTAACTGAATTATTTGTTTTTGGGGTGTTGAGTTTGGTAGGTTCTTTATAGATTTTGGATACTAATCCTTTATCAGCTATGACATTTGCAAATATCTTCTCCCATTCCATAGTCTGCCTTTTAGTTTTGTTGACTGTATCCTTTGCTGTACAGAAGCCTTTTAACTTGATGAAACCCCAACAGTTCATTTTTGCTTTTGTTTCCCTTGCCTCTGGTGCTGTGTCTAGTATGAAGTTGCTATGACTGAGGTCAAAGAGGTTTCTGCCTGTATTTTCCTCTAGGATTTTGATGGTTTCCTGTCTCACACTTAGGTCTTTCATCCATTTTGAATTTGTTTTTGTGTATGGTGTAAGAAAGTGGTCCAGTTTCATTCTTCTGCATGAGGCTGTCCAGTTTTCCCAACATGATTTGTAGAAGAGACTGTCTTTTTTCCATTGAATATTCCTTCTTGCTTTGTCAAAGATTAGCTGACCATATAGTTGTGGGTCCTGTAGTTGATTTTTTGTAGGGAAAGGTTTAAATTCCTTTCATATTTTCTTTTGTGTATATATTATAGCTATTTTCTTTGTGGTTACCATGGGATAACATTTAACATCCTGAAATTCCAACACTAATTTGAATTTATACCAGCCTAACTTCACAACATACAAAAACTTTGCTCTTTTACAATTCCATCTGACCCCTTTTGGTTATTGATGTCACAATGTTACATCTTTATACATTGTGTGCCCTCAAACATAATGATTTTAAAAAATTCCTTAGTCTCTTTTCTTTAATTTTTAAAAATTTTTATGTAATCTGTACACCCAGTGTGGGACTTGAACTCACAACCCCGAGATCAAGAGTCACATGCTCTACCAATTGAGCCAGCCAGGCGCCCATTCTCTAGTCTCTTAAATTATGTAGAAACAAAATTTGGAGTTATAAACCAAAGTTACAGTACTACTAGCTTGTGCATTAATTTTTTTTCTGTAAAATCTGCTAATAATCTTATTGAGGATCACTTTATGTGATAGTTTGCTCTGTCTTGCTGATTCTAATATTTTCTCTTTGTCTTTTGAAAGTTTGGTTATAATGTGTCTTAGTACGGGTCTCTTTGAGTTAATCTTACCTAGAATTTGTTGAGCTTCCTGGATATTTTATAGTGTATTTTTATATGGAAAAAATTAAGGTATGGAGAATTATGATAGGATACCTTTTGGAGGGGGCGCGTTGTGATAATCAGATCCCATTTTTGTCTGGCGTTATATAGAAAAGCTGGAAATATAGGACAGTGTGATTAAGAAATTGTTTTTTATTTTGTAAATTTCTTTTTTCTTTTCTTTTTCTTTTTTTTAAGTAGGCTCCATGCCTAATGTGAGGCTTGAACTCACGACCCTGAGATCAAGAGTTGCATGCTCTACCAATTGAGCAGCCAGGTGCCCCTATTTTGTAAATTTCAGTTGCTTAGATTTTGCTAACAAACATTTATTACTTCCCCACCTCATTTAAATAGATTGCTTACAGAATTATAAAAGTAATACATGCTCATTAAAAACATTTAAATAATATAAAAGCAAGTAAAGTATATACTTCACTTTCATTCCCTAGGAGTAACCTTTTCTGGTTGATGTTTTGTTTCATTTTTTATTTTTTATTTTTTTATTTTTTTTTACTTGACAGAGGTAGAGAGCACAAGCAGGGAGAGTGGCAGGCCGAGGGAGAGGGAGAAGCAGGCTCCCTGCAGAGCAGGGGGAGCCTGATGTGGGACTCGATCCCAGGACCCCGGGATCATGACCTGAGCCGAAGGCAGTCACTTAACCAACTGAGCCACCCAGGTGCCCTGTTTCATTTAATTAGGTGCTAGTGCAATAGGGAAAATGAAAGAATAAAAGGTATCAGGATTGGAAAAGGAAAAAAAAACTGTCCCTATTCACAGTTGACATGATGGTATACATTGAAAATCCAAAGAATCCACAATTGATTAGAACTAATACATGAACTTAGGTTTCTGAACACAAGATCAATACATTAAAAGATCATGCAGGTGGCGCCTGGGTGGCTCAGTCGTTAAGCGTCTGCCTTCGGCTCAGGTCATGATCCCGGAGTCCTGGGATCGAGTCCCGCATCGGGCTCCCTGCTCTGCGGGAAGCCTGCTTCTCCCTCTCCCACTCCCCCTGCTTGTGTTCTCTCTCTTGCTGTGTATCTCTCTCTGTCAAATAAATAAACAAAATCTTAAAAAATAAATAAATAAATAAATAAAATGTTGAGTTATCTACTTTAAAAAAAAAAAAAAGATCATGTATATTTCTGCTTACTAGCAATAATGAAATTGAAAGTAAATTTTTTTTAAGATTTTATTTATTTATTTGACAGAGAGAGACACAGCGAGAGAGGGAACACAAGCAGGGGGAGTGGGAGAGGGAGAAGCAGGCTTCCTACTGAGCAGGGAGCCCGATGCGGGGCTTGATCCCAGGACCCAGGATCAGGCTCAGGTCATGATCTGAAGGCAGACGCCTAACGACTGAGCCACCCAGGCACCCCGAAAGTAAATTTTTGAAATATTTAAAAAGCAAATACCTAAGAATAAATTTAACAAAAAATCTGTAAGACCTCTACACTGAAAACTACAAAACAATACTAAGAGAAATTAAAGAAGACCTAAAGGAGGGATTTACCATATTCATGGATTGGAAGACTTAATATTGTTAAAATGTCTGTTCTTCCCAAATCGATCTATAAATTGAATGACTTCCTAATCAGAATTCCAGCAAGCTTTTTTGGTGAGGAAGGGAGGGTAGAAATTGGCAAGCTGATTCTAAAATATATATGTAAAGCGAAAGACTCTGGAGTAGCCAAAATTATTTTGAAAAAGAAGAACAAAGCTAGAAGACTTATACTACACAATATCAAGGCTTAGTGTAGAGCTTTAGGTATTGGCATAAGTGCAGACAAATGGACCAATGCAGTACAACAGAGCATACAGAAACAGACCCACGCGTGTATGGTCAGCAGATGTACAACAAGGCCTCCACTGTAGTTCAGCGGAGAAAGGACGGTCTTTATATTAAATCGTGCTGTTCCAATGGGATATTCTTATAGAAAAATGGACCTTGACCCCCTCCTTCCCACCATACACAAAAATTAATTCAAGCTGGATCATAGATCTAAATGTGAATGCTAACACAGCCAAGCCTTTAGAAAAAAGTACAGAATACCTTCAGGAATTTGAGCTAGGTAAAGACTCGATGGAGCACAAAAAAAACACTAACCAGGAAAGAAAAGAGTGATATATTGGGATTCGTTAAAATTAGGGATATCTGTTCAACAGAAAACAGTTTTAAAAGGGTGAGAAAGCAGACTGTCTCCAGTTTGTATAGGAGATGTCTCCAATACATTTAAAAATCAGTAAGAGACAGCCCAGTTAAAAATGAGCCAAAAAATTGAAGATATGTCACAAAAGATAATATCCTTAGTCATCAGAGGTCTGCCTGGGTGGCTCAGGTGGTTAAGCATCAGACTCGTGATTTTAGCTCAGGTCATGATCTCAGGGTCATGAGATCGAGCCCTGTGTCAGCCTTTGTGCTGGGCATGGAGCCTGCTTAAGATTTCTCTCTCTCTCCCTCTGCCCTTCCGCCCTCTTAAAAAGAAAAATTTTAAAAATAGTAAAATATATATATAATTAAAAATATATATATAATACCCTTACTTATCAGAGAAATGCAAATTAAAATCACTTTGGAAAAATGTTTGGTAGTGATAAGACTAAATATGCCTATTTTTGTGATCCAGCCATTCTCTGCCTGGGTATATACCCAACAGAAACAAGTGTTTATATCCATCAAAACAGTGTATCAGAATATTCTAGCAGCTTTACTCATGGTGTCCAAAAAAGTGGAAACAACCAATATCCATCAACAATGGAATGGGATTCCTTTTTTTTTTTTTTTTTTTTTGGTACATTCATACAATCAAGTCCTGCATACTAATGACAAAAAATAAACCACTGACACACTCAGCAGTGTGGCTGACTCTCGCAGACATGTGGAGTGAGAGAAACGAGAACATACTCTGTGATTCCACTTACGGGGAGTTTAATGTCAGGCCCAACCAATGAGGCGATTGGAGTCAAAACAGTGGCTGCCCTTGGGGGCGGTTCCAACTGGGCAGGGGCCTGTGGGAGTTCTGGGGCACTGGAAACCTCTACACATTGATCTGGATGATCAGTATGATCATTGATTGGTACGGACACACAGATGTATACATATGTAAAACTCCACTGAGTTCACTTTACTATCTGTAAGTTATAGGTCAGTTTAAAAATGGTCATGGGGCACCTGGGTGGCTCAGTCGGTTAAGCATCTGCCTTCAGCTCAGGTCATGATCCCAGGGTCCTGGGATCAGGGAGCATCGGGCTCCCTACTCAGCGGGGAGTCTGCTTCTCCCTCTCCCTCTGCCCCTCTCCCCCTGCTAGTGCACTCTCTCTCTCTGTGTCAAATAAATAAATAAATAAATAAATAAATCTTTAAAAAATAATAAAAATAAAAACAGTTATGCTAGCAGCTATCTACAAATGTAAATGTGCCTAAACCCAAAGGAAGCAATGTTACTGCGGCCTCTTAGTGCATGAGGCCAGGATGCTAGGGCCTCTGTCCGGCTGTTGGCCCAGGGCTGGACTCCAGAGGCCCCCACGGGTGACAGACTGCTGCTGCTGGGGGTGGGGTGGTGGCTGGGAGTATGAGGGGACCATGGTGAAGAAGGGCCAGGCTCAGAGCCTCTCTACTCTGGCAGGACAGTGTCTAGAGCACTATTTTTTAATTTAATTTTTTATTAAAATATGTACAGCATAAAAATTGCCATTGTAACCATTTTTTAAGTGTACAATTTAGTGGCACTGAGTACATTTACAATGCTGTGAGACCATCACCACCAACTACCTCTAGACTTTTTCATCCCCCAAGCAGGAACTCTGCCCCTACTAAGCACTAACTTCCCGTTTCCCTCCTCCCAGCCCCGGGCACCCACCCTTCTACTTTTTGTTGCTATGAATCTGACTACTCTAGGGACCTCATATAAGTGAAATCATATAGTATCTGTCCTTTTGTGTCTGGCTTCTTTCACTGAGCATGGTATTTTCCAGGTTCATCCTTGTTTTAACATATATAAACATTTCATTCCTTTTTAAGACTAAATAATATTCCATTTTATGGATAGACCACATTTTGTTTATCCATTCATCCTTCAGTGGACATTTGGGTGGTTTCCACCTTTTTTCTCTTGTGAACAAATGTTGCTGTGGACACGGGTGTGCAAATACCTGTTCACATCCCTGCTTTCAGTTCTTTGGGGTATATGTACTCAGAGGTGGAATTGCTGACATACTGTCCTTCTATGGAGCACTGTTTTGAAAACGCCTCTGCTTAGCACAACCACCTAGAGATGTATTTGGTGTGAGGTAGGGCCTCAACATGGGTGTAGTTTAAAGCCACCCGGGTATTGTAAGGAGCAGCCAGAATTGAGAACCGTTAGACCAGAGAGGCTGGGCAAGTGACAGAGGAGGGACAACAGCACACAAGAGTGAGGGGAGAGGAGATTGGACTGAGTCTGTATGGGAAGGTGGGAGGGGTGAGCCTCTCCGTGTTGGAAACCAGTGCTTCCTCTGCATCAGACACCCATCTTTGTTGCCCTGCTGACCTCAGGGCTAGAGATCCAGATTTAGCAAATTAAGATACAGGACACCCAGTAAAATTTGAATTTCAGATAAACAGTGGTTCTTTCAGTATAAGTATATCCCAAGTATTACATGGGATATACTTATACTTTAAAACCCAGGGCCTATATCGGAGGCTGACAAAAGAGCTCCCCTCATGGGACAGCTACCTGGCTGCTCATGTGAACAGGGCCTGTGTGCAGCCCAGATGCTGCCCTGCAGGGTGGAACTCGCCCCAGACCTCTGAGTGGAGTGTGATCTGGTGGCCACACGTCCACCAGGGACAGTCAGGTCCTGTCCAGTGTAGACA
Organism: Phoca vitulina; assembly: GCF_004348235.1. Lineage (NCBI taxonomy): Eukaryota > Metazoa > Chordata > Mammalia > Carnivora > Phocidae > Phoca > Phoca vitulina. Next base: position 147,615 of record NW_022589805.1, read on the forward strand.
GCCTCTAGGGAGAGTGGGAGGAGGCCCCGCCAGCCTCAAGGGGGGGAAGACGGGGGGCGGGTGGGCCTTGGGCTGCCTTGGGGGATCTGAAGGCCAGAAGTCGGTCAGTATGAGAAGGTCGTGGGCAGGGCCAGGCCAGACAGACGCCCCTCCCCAGGAGCCTGGCTTCCCCTTGCTCATGCGTCCTCCGGAGCCTCATCCATTGGGTAGGACGCAGCAGAGGACCTGTGCTCCCTGGTGTTGCTGTCACTCAGGTTCGACAGCTGAGCTTCAGTCTCATCCCTGAGAAGACACAGGTCCCGACTGACTCATCGTCTCTGCCAACAGGTCCTGTCTTGTCCTGCGCTCCCCTCCCCCGGGGCCTGAGTCCTAGCCATCTGTGGCCCGTGCACGACAGCCAGCCTCTCTCTGCCCGCCTGCACGCCGCGGCTGCAAGGGTCCTGCAGTGCTGACCTCCTGCCTGGGCTGCCCTTCCCTCAGGCCACGGCCTCTTGGGTGCTCCTCTCTCCCAACTCCCTGCCCCCACCCTGCCTCCCAAGGCCCAAGAGGGCAGTCCTCAGCCCCCTTGAGGTAGCCCAGCACCATGGCTACAGACCACTTGAAACCAAACAGCCTTTTGCAGAGGTGGGAGCAGTGGTGCCTTTGCCGCAGGACATGGCCTCCTGCCACTGCATTGCCCCTGGGACAGAGGAGGGCAGCTAGCCTGCGCCCCCACCTGGGAGCCAGCCATAGGGTGGCCTCTGATGGCCAAGAGTGAGACCCTAGCTCAGGGAAAGCCTTGCCCCCATTGAGGAGACCCAGAGGAGCCCTGGGAGCCCAGGAGCCTGGCCATGGGGAGGACCCCACGGCCAGCAGCCACCCCTGGCCCACCTCAGTGGCACCTCTTCTGAGAAGGCCTCTGTGGTTACCATCTCTGTCAGAATGATGAGCCTCATCTCCATCCGAAGGTGTGGCTGGAAGAGACCCTTCAGGGCTGCTCACCCAACACGAGGGTGGTGTTTGTGCTGGACCCCAGCCTTCCTGCACCGTCTACCCTTGGCCCCTCAGGACCCTGGGGCAGGTCTGGTACTGTCCCCCTCATCTTACAGGTGGAAATGGGGTGCCAGGAATGGAGCCCGGGTCTGCAGGTTCCAGGTTTCAGCCCTGGGCTGCCCGGCTCAACCTCCCTTCTGCCTGCCTGCAGCACTTTCTGGTGACTTCCTGCTCCTCCTAGCCCATCATTGGTACCTGGGGAGCTGGGCTTTGTCCCCTCGGCCCATCATGGGCTGTCCTTGGGCACATGTTTATTCCACACGGTGAACTAGTCCTGCTCAAGCAGCTCCCAGCACCCATGGGGACATCTCAGTGCCACCCAGCCACTGCCCCCTAGAGAAGCTCAGACCTTAAAAGTCACGGTCCTTCCTGCCAGCAGTCTCTTCTTCCTCCCCCGTCCTGTGCTGAGGCAGCCTGGGCTTGACTTACCTCCCGGGCCTCGTGGTCCTAGGGATGCCGAGACTGGGGGGCTGGGGATGCTCCATCCCGGTGCTCCCAGGCTCAGCCCTGCTCCAGTGGACGGAAGCAGCTGCGTGGTGGTGGGGATGTCCTGGGATTCTCTGTGGCCAGTCAGCTGGGCCCCGAGCCCTCAGGATCTGTGCAAGGCAGGAGCAAGGTCCTGTGGGAAGGGATGGGGAGGTGCTGACCGTGCAGAGCAGTGGGGTTGCAGCCCGCCGGCTCCTGCAGTCCCCCAAGCCCACCAGCTGTCATGGCAGCTGGGGCTCCTCACCTCTTCCTGTGCCTGGCTCCACCTCAACCCTCCTTCCTGTCTGATTTCAAAAGCCAACAGCCTCTCAGACAAATCAATGAGCCGCGGCTGCCCAGATTGGCTCTGTCACCGCCCCGTAAGTCAGAGAGGCAGGGGGTTCCGCCAGGATCTGGATTTGAGGACCCCTGTAGACGTCATGCTCAGGAGAGGGGTTCAGCCAAGGCCACAGAGGAAGACAGTCTCACCACCTGCAGACCTTTACTTTTGGGGGGCTCTAGGGAAACTAGACTACCTGCAGGGACGTTCAGTGACTTGCCCAAGGCCACACAGCAGGAAGCTGGCCACTGTGGAGCAGAGTCCTCTCACTTCCAGGCTGGCATGCTCTGCTGTGGCCGAGGCCCTCGTCATCCTGTCTAATCCCCCGTGCTTTGCTCTCTCTAGCACCCAGCAGGCACCTGCGACCCAGCTGTACCCCACAGTGTCTTCCCAGAGGCAGGCCGGCTGCACCCTGAAACAGCAGAGTGTGGCAGTTCCCTCAGGCCCCGGAGGTGGGCCTCAGCATGTGGGCGGCACTGAGAGCAAAGGGGTGAAGGGGAAGGGCATGCCCAGAGTGGACGACAGGAGAAGCACGACAATAGAGGAAAAGTACAGGACATCCTCCAGTGACAGGGAGCAAGCCATGGAGACAAGGTGGGAGCCAAGGGATGGGTGCCTCACTTTTCCTAAAAAAGTCAACTGGGAGCCATTGATGGTTATAGAGCAGGAGGGTAGTGGGTTCAGATGATGTGGCAGCTTATGGATAAAGGGCGGTGGGAGGGGCTGTGTGCTTCTATCAGCCTGTTCTCCGGAGCTGTGTGCAAAGGAGTGGGGGCAGAGGGGCTGAGGTGGCAGATTAGAAGCACTCTGTGCAATGACACCCTTCTGTGCCCCCCTCCCTGCCACCCTTCCAGCAGTGCCTTCCGAGTTCCCAGCAGCTTGCCAGGTGCCAGGTGAGACGCATGGGGCTTGCCCTTGAGAAGCCTGCTGCGGCTGCAGGCCGTCAAAGTGCACTGTAGCCACGGCTGTGAGGTGCACTGAAGGCGTCTGAAACCAGGCCGCCCACAGGATGTTGGAAGCCGCAGGGGCCTGGTACGTATCCGTCACATGAAAGAGGCCAAGAGGCCCGCTCTGCTCCCCCCTCCACAGCTCAGGGAGGGGGGATCCTGAGCACAGGAGGAAGCAGCCTCCTCCATGGGGGTCTCGGGGCACTCTCCCCTGCAACTTTGGCCTCCACCTCACACAGATGGCCCATGGCCAGACAGGGCTGGTTCCTGGGCTCCCGCCGGGGGGCCGTCCTCCTGACTCTCCTGGGCGTTTGTATGTTTGGGGCACGGTCTCCCACGGTTGTTCTCACTCTGGGGCTCTCTGTCCACCCAGACCCGTGACAGCCAGACAGGCAGTGGCCTCGGCTCTTCCCAACTCAGAGACAGCTCGAGGCTTCCTGCCTTCAAGGGCGGGGGCCTCCCTGGGGGTTGTGCAGGCCCCTGGTGGCCCCCTTGCCTGGGCCCTGCTCGAGCTGGTCTGTGGCTCTCCTGTGGTTGCCTGAGTGACCATGGCCGGGCTGGCCACAGGAAGGGGACAGGCCTGGGAGGTCTCAGCACAGCAAAACCTGGGTGCCGCATGGCTTTCCACTGCTCCGGGGCTCAGCATGCTCTCTTCTTGTGCTAAGGACCCCTCACAAGGCTAGGCAGAGCTTCTGGAAAGGAGCATCTGCTCGCTGTGCAGCATGAGGTCCACTGCGGGCCCTGGTCCTCCAGCCTCACCACAGGTGCTGGGATGGGGCAGCTCACCATTTTCCTTCTCAACCAGCAAGCTGGACCTAATTTTCCAGTTACCCAGTTCAGTAGGTCTGGCTACTGTGGAAAGGTCAAGGACACTGCCAGTTCTCTGGTTGTAGGGCCGTCTTCACTGCAGTGCCGGTTTTTAACCCCTTTGCCTGCCTTGCATATGGGCTCAGGCCCTGGCCAGGCCCACTGCTGGCCCCTGGGGGCACGCTGCCCAGACCTGACCTGGCCAAGGCCCTCAGCCACCAGGCCTCGATTTCCCCCCCACCTTTCCCTGGCCTGCGGCTTTTACCTGTTTCAACCCCTCCCCCAACATCTTATCAACCTGCAGGTGGTAACCTTCTGCTAGTCTGGGCTGCCTTCCAAGGAGCAAGGGCTCCCAGTATACCCAGAGCTGCTCGTCTGAGTCCAGGGTCTCCACAAGGAGCCAGTGAAGCCAGGTAAGGGCTCCAAGTGGCCTCCCACCTCCCAAACCCCACCTCACATCCCTGAAAGTCCATACTAGGGTAGGAGAGCAAGTCCTTGGTATAAGAAACACAGGCCAGACTCCATCTTCAGTGTCCTGTGCTGTTAGCTGTGAGATCTGAGCCCTGGCATCCCACTGTTCCCTCTAACCCGTCCCTGGACGGTGTGCACAGGCAAGGCCCGGCCCTCTCCACCTGGTCATAGACCAGGACCCACAGCATGTGTTCAAAAAACCCTATTTCACCTCCCTGGATGCTGCGTGCACCTGAGGCCCAGCTTACAGTCCCCCTCTTGCAGGAGGCTGTCCCTTGAGGCCATCTGAGCACCAACCCTCACATCCGGCACAGGGACAGGCCAGTCTGGCTGAAGACTAGAAGCACCAGCTGATTTCTGACCTTTCTCCACGGGGCCTGGCACACAGGACAGAGAGGGCTTCACAAGTTCATCCTGTTAAAATGCAGATTCTGACTCAGTAGGTCTGGGCAGGCCCAAGCCGTGTCTGTAACAATCCCCAGGGTCACGCTGCTGGGCCCTGGGCCTCATCAAGGGCTGGAGCTCAGTGCTTGGTAGGGCTGTCTTAATGTGGGGCTACAGATTCACAAATATGGATGAATGGATGAACACACATCTCTTATCTATGAACCAAAGGGACATGAGGAGCCAGCAGGCCCGTCACCCTTTGCAATGAAGGACAGGCACAAAGGCCTTCTGCAGACACGGCTATGGGGGCAGCAAGGGAGCTGTGGGTGAAGCTCCCAGCCAGCTTCCCTCATTACCTTTCTGCAGTGTAGCATCTGGAAGATTTTTATAAAGCCTTTTTGTTTTTATTGCACATCATAGAAAATGGACTGCCCTGTATTTAAAACAGACGAGACATTCACAAGGATGTAGAGAGCCCAACTTTTCTTCCTTTCTGGCTGTCACCTGTGCTCCACACTGCTCCTGAGGCCGAAGACAACCTTACCACACCAACAAAGCCGGTTAACGAAGAACATGCGAATTCTGTGTGCGCCCTCCTGCACTGCCCAGTTTGGAAATTGCTGGTGACAAGGACAGGTGTCTGGGCAGGATGGCTGGGCCAGCAGAGCACCTGAGGCGTGGCAGTGTGAGAAGCTCGTGGACACCTGGTGTGCTGGCGAGGCTGGGATTACAGTCCAAGGGCTGAGACGGAAGTTGGGGCAGGGGCAAGCTGGCCCGGGGCATCCATCTAAGGCGAGGACATGTGCCTGACAGACCCCGCCCTGGCCAGCTGGTGGCTGCCCGGGGCCCTTGTGAAGCACCCGGGGGCATGGTGGGGTTAAAGGGAGACGAACTGTGGGCGCCGACAGAGGGAGGGGCCGGGGCCCTACATCCCGGGGGTGCCACGCTCCGAACACTACTCCGGGAAATGGAGTTGGGGACAGCTGACCCAGCTCGGTGCCATGGCCGGCCCCTCTCATGGTGGCTGGATTTGGTCCCCAGGCCCAGAAACACCCATGGAGGCCTGGCTCGCTGCCGGGGGCTGCGGACCCTCACAGGCTGCTGATGGCCAGGGGTGGGGAGGGGCGGACAGGCCTGGTGGCTCGGCCCCGCTTCTTGCCCACAGGCTGCCGTCTCTTCTGGTGGAGCTTCTCCTTCCGGGCTGCGGCGGTGGTGAAGGTGATGCAGTGGGCGTCCAGGAAGTCCAGCAGCTTCGCCGTGGCCACGCGGATGCCGTGCTGCTTCAGCCCGGCCTGCAGCTCTGCCAGCTCGAAGGGCTGGTACAGCAGGACCTTGCGGTAGAGGGCCGGCCTGGAGCGGATGTAGCGCCTCACGGCCTCCTCCGTGGCTGCCGTGTGCACTGCCGCCTGGGACGCGCTAAGCTCCTCTTCACCCTCTTCATCCTCTGCAGACTCAAAGGCCGCTCCAAACTCACAGGAAGAACTGAAAAGAACCAGACCAAAACATTTTGTGACGCTCCTTCTCTCCAGCACCCGAGACCAGGAGCCCCTTTGATGGAAGGAGTGTCTGTGTCCCCTGCGGAGCCCGACACCAGCTTGGATGGCCTCCCCGGGAGGCGGGAAGCTCCAGGCTGCCGTGCTCCTGGCACCCCAGCTGCCAGCCCCCTCACGAGAGCATCCTGTGTGGCGAGGACACGGGAGCTCCAAGGGTCTGCTCAGGAGGCTCACAGGGGACTGTCCTTTGCCCCAACTGGGTTTCCCACAGTTCAAATCCAGAAGGCAACGGGATTTCTCAACCTCAGCATTAGGCCTAGCTTATGCCAACTCACGGACCCGGGGTCAGAGGACCTATGAAGCCACTGGCCCTGTCCTCCCATCCCGTTACCTTTGTGAGCTAAAGGAGCTGTCACTGCTGTCCCCAGAGGAGGCCACCGATTCCTGGGATGCTGGGAGCTGGGCATCCCCATCAGGGTCTGGAGGCTCCTCATTGGCCTGTGACATGCTCATCGGAGGGATGCTTCCACCAGGCTGTTTCTTTTGCTGTCGGGGACCCTTGGTCTTAGTGGACTCCTTGGACCTTTGAGGAAGAGGGCCAGAAGTGGCCTCCAGCCGGGCATGGCCAACGGCCCTGGGAGCCTTGGAGGTCCTGCCGGCGTGGGTCTGGCTGTGAGGAGCCTCCAGGAGCACCTGTGAGGACTGGCTCTCATTCTCCGAGTCGGACTCCAGAGTCTGGTGAGTGTACTGGAATATCTCCTTCAGTTTTAGGACCATCTGGCGTTTGGGTAGAGGGCGGACCCCAAACCTGAATGGGGAAACAGGTGAACTTCAGCACACAGCAAAGAGTTATCAGCAAATTAATGGCTTTGTGTAAATGAAATCTTACATGCCTGACTTTTGTGAGCATTCAGAGGTGTCTATTCTGCATACCAACTGAGCTTACTCTGAAGAATACTCCAGAAGGGCCATTCCCAGGTTTGGCGATGTTGGTAGTGATAACACCTCCAGGGCCCAAGGTAAAGAGCAGCACTGATTGGGATGTGACAGTTTTTTTGATGTTCTTTTAAAAAAATCAGGTCTCCTTATTCAGACTATTAAGGCAAGGGCCCATCTCCATCCACTGGGCACATGGAGATCTATCAACTGATGGGTGCCTGGAGTCTCATCTCTTAGCTTCTCAGGGAACTGGTAGTTTGGGGAAGAGCTGTCACACATGCTCCCGTCCCCCAGCGGCTCCTGTTACCAGAGCCCCACGGCCAGTCCTTCAGCTCCCAGCCCCACTAAGCCTGGACCTGCACAGCGGGGAGTGGACCACCCCTGAGCAAGTTTTCAAGAACACCACCCACCTCTCCAGTTCTTTCTTCAGTACCGGAGTCTCCATGATGGAATACCTTGGCATGGGTGTTATGGGCACTTTCGGGGGCAAGTTCTTCCGATTAGCACCTTCTAGGTAGAACAAAAGAAACGTTTCAGCACAAGGATCTGGACTGACCTCTTCTTCTTCTTTTTTTTTTTTTTAAGATTTTATTTATTTGACAGAGACACAGCAAGAGAGGGAACATAAGCAGGGGGAGTGGGAGAGGGAGCAGCAGGCTTCCTGCTCAGCAGGGAGCCCGATGTGGGGCTCGATCCCAGGACCCTGGGATCACGACCTGAGCCAAAGGCAGACGCTTAACGACTGAGACACCCAGGCGCCCCTGGATTGACCTCTTCTGAGCTCAGCAATAGCACCAAGAGAAATAGGGCGTTTGAAGAAAGCCCATCCACCATTCTGCTCCACCTTTCACCGCTGGACGTGAGAACGGTCTTCCCGTTGGAAAGAATCACACACATGTGGCCAGGGCCACGGCCCCGTGCGGTGCCAAAGCTGTGGGAACAGGGCCGAAAGCAGATTCGTGGCTGCCAGGGGCCGGGGGGAAGGGGCACCGGAGTGACTGCCAGTGGGTGCGGTGAAAATGTTCTGGGACTAGCAGTGATGGCTGCCGAACACCGTTCAGGTAGGAAAAACCACTGAACTGTGTGGTCTGGCTTTTGTTTTGTGGCTACCATCTGTCACCCCATGCTATGATACCACTGTCCGTATTCCCTGCTGTGACTTACTCATTCCATAATTGGAAGCCTGGATCGCAACCCCCGCCCCCGCCCCGGCCCCGTTGTTCATGTACTAAAAACCACTGAATTGTATATTTTAAAGGGTGAACTTTATGGTATGTAACAGCTCAATAAAGCTGTTACTTTAAAAAAGAAATTAGTATTTTAAAGCAAATGGAACAACTCAGGAATATATGGACTTTGGTTCTTATCCTTTTTATGAGCATGGAGCCCTTTGAGACTCCAGTGAAAATAGGCTATCTCCTAAAAAAAGCACAAAATTCTTTATATAATTTGAGAAAAGTTGTCACCTCCTGGAAGTCCACCTCAAGTTTCAGACTAAGGTCCCTGGTCTGAAGTCTGGTTCTCATAGCACCACCTGGGAACGGGTTAGAAATGCAAATTCTTGGTCTCCGCTCTGGGGTGGGGCCTGGCCACGTATGCGGGAAGCTCTCCAGGCAGTTCTGATCCCCACTCAAGGCTGAGAGAGCCGGTCAGTCATGCCCAGCTGGTCTTGGATTTTGGGAGGAAATGCAACACCAGGTCGCATGCAGATCCTCTGCCCACAGGCTGCTTCCCTGCGACCAGCCACTGCTTTGCACAACCCTGCCCCTTCCTGGCTCTCCCAGCATCTGCCTGGCAGCGGAGCAGATATGGGCAGCAGCACCTCAAGGGGCTGACCCTCGAGACCCTGATTCTCCTTTATGACTGACATGAGCTGGGAAACTACACCCTTCCATGGGCTTGGGGGGGTAGATGAGGGAGGACCGAAACTCACAGCCAACACCCCACCCTCACCCCATCTGCTGTTGTCTTAAAGCAAACAATTCAGAGGCACTTAGTACATTCAGTGTCCTAATTCACTGCAACCACCACCTCTAGCTCCAAAGCATTTTCATCACCCCCAAACGAGGTTCTGTACCCAGCATGCTCCCCGTTCTCCCCTGCCCCCTGTCCTGGCAACTGCTTGTCTACTTTCTGTCTCCACATATTTGCTCACTCTGGACATTTCAGATAAATGCACTTGCATGCTGCGTGGTCTTCCGTGACTGACGTCTCTCACTGAGCGCCATGTTTTCGAGGTTCATCCACGAGGTGACATAGGTCAGTACTTCATGCCTTTCTATGACAGATTATACTACACTGTACGAATGGACCACGTTTTATTGGTCCACTCATCAGCTGATGGACATCTGGGTTGTCTCCCCCTTTGGGCTACCGTGAGTACGGCTGCTGTGAAATCTGTCCGTCCTGATCTCCGTTATTCTGGGAGCGCTCACAGGAGGGGAGCAGCTGGGTCCTCATGGCAACGCTCTGGGTAACTGTGTGCTGTGGAGCTAGAGGTGGTGGTTGCAGTGAATTAGGAGATAAGGACGGA
>NW_022589805.1:157428-404519 GCF_004348235.1 Phoca vitulina
GTTACACTGCTTTACGCTAAGGGGCTAGAGGGGAGCAGCTGGGTCCTCATGGCAACGCTCTGTGTAACTGTGAGGAACCACGCTTGCCCGATTTTAAGTGCACCTGAGGTGCTTGCCTTGGCCTTTCAGAAGCACTGGTTCAGTATTCTCGAGTGGGGTCCACAGATGGGGGTTTTTAACAGGGGCCCAGGTGAGCCACGGGACCCAGGCAGGTTGAGGAACTGGCTAAGCAGCACGTCTAAGGGCAAGCCCGTTCTCCCTCCGCAGGGGAGGGTGGGGAGGAGGCTCGCCGCAGCCCAGCAGGCCCTGCAGCCCCACCACCCCGCGCGGTCTCTACTGCCCCCTCCAGCCCCTTAGCGTAAAGCAGTGTAACAACTACGCTCCCACTACTCACTTGGCGACTCCAGCCCTTCTGAGTTCAGAGCGGCGACATCAGCACTCAGCCCCTGGGCCGGAGGAAGGAGCTCTGGTGACTTCTGCTCCTCTCCATCCCAATCGTCCCACAGAGCGGAGTTCAAAAAGCTTGGCCTGCTGCTCCCAGGCGAGCCGGCCCGATGGGCCTTCTCTTGAGACTCTGTGCGGCCGGCGCGGCTTCCTGGGGCGGGGGCGGTGCCCGGGAGGCGGGGGGAGCAGCAGCTGCGGCGGTCTGGGGCCTCCCTGGCCCTACTGCCCGGACCGCTGGTGCTCAGGGGGCCGGTCCGCTCGAGGTTCAGGCGGTCAATGGGAATCGGTGAGAGGGGCTCCACATGCCAGTGGCAACCGTCCAGGGGGATCGGAGGGTCGCCGTCCAGCAGGGGGCTGCTGCTCGCCCGACGGGAGGCCGCCTCCTGCTCATCTTCGCTGTCTTCCACCTCCACCACCTCACTGGTGATGGCCTGGCTCAGCAGGCTTGGCCCGGGGGGTGAGCGCTTCTGGGGCTGCCCGCTGAGATCGGCGAGGCCGCCAGAGATGGGACAGGGAGCCAGAGAGCAGTGCTGGTGGCGCCCGGGGTGGGGCCTGGAAGGGCTCCTGCCATCAGGGCTGCCTGCACGGACGGGGACCAGGCATGACAACGACATCTGGGGTGTGATGACCGGAAACTTACTTGCGGCTTCGGGGCCACCCCTGTTTTCTAACGGGGCCCAGGGCTTGACCTGAGCCATGTGATCCACCGAAGCCCTGGACCTGAGGCCTGTTATCTGCGTCTGTGAGGAAGAGTCCCGGCTTCCGCTGGCCAGTGGCGTGGCGGGCACGAGCCATGAGGTATCCGTGGTGCTGTCCTCCTCGGGGCCGCTCTCGGGGTCACACGACAGCCGAGGGGTCCCTCTGCCCCCCACAGAGCCCCAGTTCCCTGCCGGCCCCTCCTCCCCACCCTGCAGGGAAGCCTCTCTTCTTGCTGGGCTTTGGAAAGGTTCTTGATCTGCATCGACATCGATGACAGAAAACAGCTCAGAAGACTTGGGGCTAACTTCTAGAACTTTCCTTTCTTCCAGGGGACCATTGAAAATGGACTTTATTTTGGTTTGTTCTAGCTCTAGCTCTTCATCTGAATCCAATAAAAGGATAATCTCATCTTCTCTGTTCTTGCTGGATGGAGTATTCTGAGATCTGGAGCTCAAATGTCCAGGTTTTGACTGGGTTAGGTCGATGGATGGAGACTTTTCTGGGGAGACCAGAACCCCTTTATTTCTGCATTCCAATGAGGAACCACGTTCTTTGTCCTTCTGGAGGCCTGGATCTTTAAGTAACGTGAGGAGGCTCCTGCCCCTCCTCTGCTTTGCTGGGGAGTCCTGGGCGGCCCCCCTGGAAGCTCTGCCCTGCAGCTGGGGCCCTGGTGAGGGCGACTCACCCCAAAGATGAGGACGAGGATGTGGCCGGCCGGGACTCCGGCCCCCAGGGGGCTGTGACAGGCATGGGCGCCATGGGGGTGTCTGCCAGCGAGCAGGGGGAGAGGGGCTCCCCGCCCTCTTTCCTGAGACGGTGCCGCTGCCTTCCTGGAGATGGCTCATTATCTGGGACAGTCCACAGCATTTTCTGGGAGTTGATGAAAATGGCCAGGCCTCAGGAGCATCTGCTGAGCACAAAAACACGCCTTCCTTTCTCCCTGCCTCGCAGCCCCCAGAAGGGCGAGGGGATCTGGAACGACCCAGTGCTTCCTCTGGGGACCCTGCTTTCTCCTCGTCCGCACACTGGCCCTTGAGTGGCAGGGGCGTGGACTGTCTCACGCTTTTCCATGTGGCTGGGGCCTCTTCTCTTCCCTCACCAGACGGTTCCATCTGTTCTGCATTTTCTGGCTGTTGGCTAACCTGGCCACTCACTAAGATTTGCGCAGATGCTGGACCATCGTCCCCGAACTGGTCAGTTTCTTCCTTGATCTCTGGAGCTCCTTCCCCCTGGAGCAGCTTTCGCTGAGTGGCTGCAAATTCATAAATTTCTTCCATTTCTGCTTCATTCACTTTTTCTCTGTCTTCTTCATGGCTCTCAGATTTCAACAAAGCCTCCGCTTCTTCCTCTTCATCTGTCCACATGGACCTCAAGAGTTCTTGGAAGTTCTCCGCGCGGCTTTCACAATCCTCATCTTCCTTCTCCTTCCACGGTCTGTCCTCTGAATCGCTCACGTCAGGGGCTTGTTCACACAGAAGAACAAGCTCACTAACACCAAACCTGCAACAGGAAATGCCACGCATCACTGCCCTGCAGAGGCGGTAGCCAGACACCCCAGCACAGGCGAGGATTGGAGCACAAGTCCTGGCAGGGAGGACAACCGTGCTCGGTCCTGGCCCTTCCCCTGCTCCCTTGCAGCCACAGTGCCTGTGCTCCCAACCAGCAACACCCCAGGCTGCTGAGCTCGAGGAGAGACTCGTGGACCTTCAGGGCAGGGTTCACTACCTCTACTGCCCAAACACAAAGGGGTGCGTCGGGCTGAGCTGAAGGTGACAGGAATTGGTGATGCTGCAAAGCTGGAGAGCGTGCTGCCCTGAGAGGCACCTGAAGCAAATCCCAAAGACCAAACCTGTCCCAGTCAGCCCGGGCCGAGGGGTACATCAGCCTGCCGCCTCCGTGAAGGCTCCCTGGTCTGAAGGCTACACTCAGGACCCCAGAGGCCGAGCTGATCCCTTCCTAGAAGTGCACCGGAGGGATGACAGGGCCTTGGGCGAACACGGTTTTATCCAAGGGGCCCTCAGCCCTGTCAGGAGATAGAATGTGCGTGCAAACCCACGGGAGTTACACTAGGCATTACACTCCTGTTGACACTCCTATTTCCTGGGACCTGGGAAAGAACAGCCACCATTCAGCTTCTGTGGCCGAACGACCAAGGAGTGGCAGCACCTGGGGGCAGCTGAGGCTGAGGACCACCCCTCATCACACCCAGGGAGCTAAGAGCCACGTGACCTGGCAGAGGCCATCCTCAGCCAGCACTGGGCTCTCCTGCCAGTGTCCATTCTGGCCAGACTGCCAGTCACTACGTCCCAGGCAAGGTCACCACTGAGCATAAACCCGGGGTTAACAGGTACAGGAAGGACTCAGCCCTGAGCCCCCTGCGAGCCATCAACCTGCTCGTGCTCGTCGTTAATGTCACACGCTAGGAGGTCCATGGAAAGAGCCGTCAGACCTGTGGGCCAGAGCGCCCAGGCTGGGGGCCAGCCGGGGAGGCACGCTGGGGTCCGCGGCATACAGGTAATGCAGGAGCGCCCGGGTGGCCTCGGTGCTCACGTCACTCAGCAGCACACGCTGGCTCCGCACATCGCCATCCTCCACGGCGAAGAAGCCCTCACTGTTCACCTGAGAATGAAGTAAAGTGCAGAAGGTTTACAACCTCACAGACGTGATGTGGGGCCGCACAGAGGTTCATGCTGGGCTGCTGGTCAGGAACTCTGCGGTCAGGCCCTATAACTTCTCTCTTGGCAAAATCGGACTGTGATAGAGGTTCAAGCACCCAGCTGGTTCCCTCTTGACAGACACATCAGAGGCACGAGAACTTTCTGGGAGAGACCAGCAGCAGTTTCCCGGATTCCTGCAGCACGACATTGAAGTCCAATGCATGTTGGCACAGGTCAGCATAGAAATGTCTGTCAGCAGGTCGATTAGGACTTCATAATTACAGAAATAGAGGAAAAGGGAACAGTTCTAGGGAAAATGGATTTTTATTCAACCGATCAAGAAATCTGATGTTCCCCAATCCTCAGCTCATCTCCTCACAGCACTTCCTAACCTCAAACGTGTCCGGACGGAGGCAGGTACACTGACAGGGAGGGAGGGAGGCGGGTGCATGTGTGGGGGGCGCGGAGGGGAGCAAAGGGGGCAGGAGGCCAGAGGGGAGTGTGAGAAAGCACACGCAGCGGGAGGGAGGAGGGGCGGGGGCCGTACTCACATACTGCATGAGAAGGGGGCATCGGGCATAAAGCACGAACTTGTGGGCGTAAAGCACGTCCCCACTGTCCGTCTGCAGCTGGACGTCACTCAGGTGTGGGTTATTAACCATGGCTCTGAAGTCGGCCAGCAGCAAGCCGAGGGTGAGCTGGAAGGAGGGGAGCACACGGGTCTCACAGCAAGTTCCCCAACTTCAGGGGTGCTAGCTTCTTTCTCAAATTCTCCATTACACTGAGTCCCCTGGCCTAACACGGGGCGGGTGGGGGGTGGTGAGCAAGGGGAGGCACGACAGCTGGGCCGAGCGCTTCACGAGCGCCGTGTGCGGCCCCGGTGTGACAGGCAGGGACCCCAAGCCCACGCCGTTCGGGTACCCGGCCGAGAAGAGTCTCGGTCCTTCTCTGCCTACGCGCCGCGGTCATCCGGCAGACCTTGGGGTGAAGTGTTTGGCTGATACCGATATACTAACAGGCTGACATCCACTCTGAGGAAAACCCAACTTCCAACCCAGCGTCACTGACACAGAACGTGAACCCTTACTTGCAGACCAGCTGGGACCTGCACGTCAGAGGCGCACAGCTGGTCCTGAACGAACGAATGAAACTTTGGGGCATGAGGCCACCTCACAGAGCAATGGGGATCCCTGCGGGCTCTCAGGACAAAGCAGGCTCCTGGGGCCGGGCTACTGAGGTGCCCCCAGAGTTCAAGGACAGAAGGGACAAAAGCCTCGTGGCAGAGCCCTAGAGGGGAACAGGAGGCTCCCGTGGGCTCTCGCCTGGCTTAGCTCAGAGGCTGTCGAGGGGGCCAGCGGACTCATGCGAGGCTCTGGAGGCCAGCTGGGAGCTGACCATGCGGAGCAGAGGACGAGCTCCGGTGGCCAGGACCACGGAGTGGGGAGCAGGGCCAGCCTGCACAGCCCACAGCAAGGAGCCCCGGTGCTTACCGAAGCTTGGCTGTCCCTCTCTGGGGGCTTTTCCTTAGGTGGCAGGACAAACCCAGTCGGTGGAAGGCCAGTGGGTGACACATCCATCCCTGAGAGAAGGATCCACAGGTTAAAAGAACATCACCTCCCGGCAACGTCAGTCTCCGAGAAAGAGCATCAAGTGTCTGTCAGCCGACCCCACGGCGCCCAGGAGATGCTCTTTACCCGAGGGCTTCTTCACTGTGAGTGAACCACCCACTGAGTTTTTCCCCGCTCCCCAGAGGGACACAGGTAGTAAAACCAGAGAGTCTGCACAATCACTGGCTCTGGGCAAGGGTTTTGTCCTTGGTTAAAGTTGTGACGGACTCACCTGTATGACATCCATCTTTGAGGAACAAAAGGAAAGCACTTACAGAGACTGTGTTCTCCCCATCACATGGGGACAAGCCAGGGCACCTCGGATCTCAGCGGCTGTCCCCAGGCCCCAGGGACTAGCTGGTCATGGCCACCGCCAGAGGGAAGGAGGGCCGGGAGGGCGGGGCTGGCCCAGGTGTCCCATCCAGGGTCTCACCTGTGGCCCCTCCTGAGCTGGCCAGGCCCCCACTGCAGGGCCACGGGGTGGCACTCAGCCCCTCTCCCGCCAGGTCCACAAGGTCCTGCAGGGCCTGGTGCTCTCTCTGGCTGGCGGAGGGTGAGGGGTTCCCAGGGCCATGGCCCGCAGGCGGGGCACTGGGGAGAGCAGGTGGTGTTCGCACACCCAGCTCTGGCTCGTCAGGCAGCACTGGCGGCAGCGTGGGCTCCTGGGTAAGACCCTGAAAGAAGTCAGGAAGCCACGTGACTGTGTGGCCACTGCAGCAGCCACCACACAGAGGGCCCCTGAGAGTGTCAGCCACAGCCCAGAACAACCCTGGGAGGCTTTCTCCCATCACCCTCAGCAGGCTTCTCTGTCACGGTGAAGGCCATGCCTGTTGTGTCTACATCAGCAGAAAGGTCCCTGAGGGGCCTGTCCCCCTAATGGTATCTCAATGGCCTCAAGCATGCAGTGACTCCAGGCCCACCTGCAGCAGCCTGTCTGGTTCCTGGGCCCCGCCACACGCAGATTATACCAGCCCCCTGGGGGTGGCGCCCCGGACTGCATTTCAAACAAACCCTCCAGGAACAGGATACATTTGGGAACCAGCGGGCCTCCCTGTTCTTCCCAGGAGAGCCGTCAGTTGCCGCACAGAGAAACACGCTACAGCACGCGTGCCGGACTTCCTGCCCTTCCCTCCTTTTCGGACTTTCTGTTGATGCCCAGGCCCGCCGTCCTGACTGCCGCCTCTGCCCAGAGCCCCCCGCATGCCTAGAGGGGAGGACCCACCTTGGCGGGCCGCTGGGGCACCATGGGAGGGACCAGGCTTGCGGTGTAGAAGGCTTCCAGAGCCCAGGCCCCAGTCAGGGCGCTGCCCTCCCACAGAAAGTTCTGCTTCAGATGCTGGCTGGCCTTTTCCAGCTCTTCCTTTACCATCCTGCTCGCAGGAAGTGGCGGCGTGCTGGACAGCTCCATCTCCTCCGCGAAGAGCTGGGCCACTCGGTCCTCTGTCTGCCTCCGTGTGGTCTCCGGGTCCTGGACTAACAACGGGGGAGGGCATAAAGGTGCTTTCCTCTTACGACTCTTCTTTTCTGAAGGTAAACAGAAACACAGGGTCAGTGACAGAGCTGCCACACACCCTGAGGCCCAGCAGTGGTCACCTTTGGCCAGCAGCGGTGTGGCAAGGCATTGCCAGCCAGGGGCCACACCTACCTGCCCCCAGTCTTATCCTCTCAGGGAAAGCGCTTTCTAGCCTGAGCACCGTGGGCACGGCCTCCCGCTCCATCTCGGACTGGGACAGAGCCATGGCCACCAGCAGGTCCTCGGACGGCGCCTCGGGCTCTTTGACCTTCCGCTTCTTCTGCAGCTCCTTCCTGTTGGTGGCTCCCTTCCGCTTCAGACCTCCAACATGACTGCTGAAGCTTAAAAGGCAGCCAAACAGAAAAGTTAGCGAGGCCAGAGGTGTGAGCACTTCCTGTTCTGAGGGCATCCCTGCTGGACCAGAGAGGCCTGGACCCCTTCTCCTCTAAGGTAGGAGAGAAAAGGGATAAATGTGGACCCGTTAGACAGAGGCTTTGACTGCTTTGGGCATTCACTGTGCTTATCCTATTGCCTCGTGCAAGCTCACACCATCCTGGGCCAAGTGCAGTGCAGTCCAGAGAGGTGACGGTCTGGGTCCTTCTACGTGATGCTACCCTGCTGAGCCAGCTGTTGCCTGGTATGAGTGGTTAGCTGTGAGCGGTCCCTGCACACCCAGCTGTGGCCAAACCCTTCCAGAGGAGTCAGCACTCAGTGGCTCTGAGTCAGCTTCCTGGATTCCACCAACTTCTGCCCATTGACACTTCAGATGCCCCTCAGGCAGTCCTGGCCACGTTGGCCATGACAGGATCCTTTCCCCTCCCGCAGGGGTCTGTGGGCATTTCCTCTGCCCAAGGCCCAAAGGAAAGGCCTCCCAGGTTCGACCACCAACATGGTCAGCCGGCCTGGGAGTCAGTGTACAGCAGCATTTGGCTTGGAGGAGATTTGCTTAAAGGATTTTCCAGCTGGAGAACCTAGATTGCCTGGTGAACCCCAACAGGCTGAGCAAGAAATAGGAGGGCAAAGGCGAGAGAAAAACTGGGAGCTCAAACCCAGCTGTGGGCGTGCTCTGGAAAGCGCCCTTTGCCAAAGCTCATGCTGTCCCCTGGGCCCGGGATGGCTCAAGAACCTCAGGTATCAATTCGGAAGATCTAAGCAAGGCCTAATTGAGTTCAACTTCCCGGGAACCCCACACGATAACTACAGCCTCCCAGAAGGCAAGGAGCTGTCCCAGCATCTGACTACCCCAGAGTTCCACACACCCCAGGCTTGGCCTTTGGGCAGAGAGGAGGCTCAAAGCCTAGGTGAGGGTGTCCATTTGCTAGAGTTTTCTACTTTATCAACCTTCTAGGACCCACACACATCTCGTTTCTCTTCTCAGGTATTGAAAAAGCAGATATATTTCATCTGAGTAGGTGGTTCCCATCCAGTCCTGGCAAAAGGCAAGCAATGGCTTAGATAATGTCTATGCTAGGGCCTTAAGGCTTCCAATTCTGAGATGCTAGTGTTGATGTGCTATGATATAGACAGGCTCACCAGCTAAGAATCCAGCTCTGCCCACCCAGTCTCACCACGGGCCCAGCTCAGATGCCCATAACCTGTGTGCAAGGCAGTGGCCAGGACAAACAGAGCCACCACCCTTGGCCTTCCCTTTGCTCTTGACAGCTGTCAAAGGAAAGAAGGCCCAAACCTACAGAAGTCCAGGACCTGCACTAGTTTGTTCCCTGTAACGTGGCGTCCACAGAGCCAGGGGCAGTACGGAGGGGAGCGGAGCTGCTTGGCCTGTGATTTGCACGCCAAGGACTTGTTCCCAGCTAGGAGCGAGGCCTCCTATTGCAACACCTAAGCATTTAATTCATGCACGTTAAAAAAAAAAAAAAGGCCTGTGGTTCTGTCTTGCCAACTCTGTGAACTGTGCAGAGTCCTCTTCCGTGGACAGTAGGAGACTCGGGCCGCACAGAGACGGAAGCCATGGCACGCGACACCGGAATGGATGAATGGACACAGTGAAGTGCGTTAGCAGATTGCTCGCTGCTCCAGGGGACACCGGTGGGACCGCGAGAATGGAAAAATCTCAGGAAGGACCTTAGGAAACCAGTCCAACCAGTCCTTTCTGCAGACACGCCCACATGGACCATTTCGAAGGTACAGAATCTTTCTCCTCCTCAGTCCCGGTGGAGACTGCCTGATTTCCTCCTCAAATGTTTCATTTCCAGAATCAAGGAGGGTTCTAGGGCTCTACTGTTCTCTAAAGCTACAAAAAGCTTTAAAAAGAAAAAATCAGAGTATTTCTCAGGTTTTCCTCCTTTCCACCTGACTCACCTCGATGCCAGCGTGCCCCAGGCCCCGCCAGGCTGAGCTGTCTGCAGCCGCACAGCCTGGAGCAGGAGCTGCGGGCCCACATCCATCTTCACTGCGCACTGTTTCAGGTGGCTGATTCTGCTCTTTGGGCTGACAAAGGGCTTGCCACAAATTGGGCACTCGGGGATCCGAGGTGTGGACGGTGTCACTGCCTTTTCAGCCTCATCCAAGCACCTGGAGGAAGAGAGGAAACACGCGAGAACCCTCTCCGCTGGCACCATGCGTCCATGTCAGCAAGGACGGGTGTGGGCTCCAGCCTGTTCTCCCAAAGCCAACTCCACACAGCCTGCAGTCAGCCTCCAAACCCTAAATTTTGGTTCTGCTAGCGAAGGTGGCTAAAGAGAGCAAGGACACGTCAGACAGTGGCAATCCCACTCCTGAGTCTGTACCGCAAGGAGGTGAGAGCAGGTACTCGAACTAGTACGAGAAACACATGGTCAGAGCAGCTGTATTCACAACATCCAAAAGGCAGAAGCAGTCCATAGCCATCAACGGATGAACAAGACGTGGCCTACCCACAAGATGGTATTTTTCAGCCATAAAAAGGAACGAAATTCTGATCTGTGCTCCAACCTGGATGAACCTTGAAAACACTACACTGAGGAGAGGAAGCTAGACACCAAAGGCTATGCTGTGTGATTCCACTTACGTCCTGAGCAGACAAATCCGCAGAGGCTGCCAGGGGCTGGCAGGGGGGGAATGGGGAGTGAGCACTAATGGGGACAGGGTTTTACTGGGGGTAACGAAAATATTCTAAAATCGACTGTGGTAATGGCTGCACAGTTCTGTGACTATAGTAATTAAAAGCCATTGAATTGTTAACTTTAAGAAGATGAATTGTGTAATATGGGAATTATCTCTCAACAAAACCGTTTAAAAAACCAGTAAGGACAGGCTGACACCAACACTGGGGTGCTATGGTCACAGTCAGGATTCCCACTGCAGATTCCCCTGGGTCTGTCACACCCATGGAAGAGGTGACCCCAGAGAGGCGAGAGTCAAGCTGCTCCTACCGGTTCACGTGCTGCTCCCTTCGTGTCACGTTCATGGCTGAGAGGTTCTTTTGACAGATCTGGCAGAAGAACAACCCCGTCTCCTCCAGGTTAGCCTCGTGTGTGGGTGCTCGCTGCTGCCCAAACTCATGCTGCAGAGCCAAGGCCACCGCAGCATCGCTCTCTGTGGCAGGAAGCCCGGGCCCAGACCCTGTGAGGAGGCATGGTCTCCATGAGGATGAGCGCACCCTCAGACCTCTGCACCGCCCGTCAGAGCTCACAGTGCACAGACAGCAGAGGGAGCACGGAGAGAGCAGACCCAGCACCGCTCTGCCCCCTGCCAGTACCGTCCAGTGAGGGTGGACACAAACAGGGCTCCCGGGGCATACTTCTCCAACTGTAATATGCATAAGAACCCCCAGGAAGCTTGTTAAAATGTAGGTTCGCATCCCAGTGGTCTAGATGGAGCTTCCTGAGATTCCCCATTTGGGACAACTCCCAGGGCAGGAGACTGCCGGTTCAGGACCCCTGTTTGAGTAGCAAGGTCCTAGAGAACGAGCCTTTCATTTTACTCATTTCTGCTAAAGTCGTCTACCTCCGGCGTTCCAGGCTTACAAGACTCCTATTCCAATAAGTCTAGGTTTTCTCTTCAAAGCTCAGCCTTTCCTACTGCTAGGACCTTTTGTCGCCCATCCTAGAAGAACCAGGTCAAAGTGAAACCCCTTTCTTAAAACGCATTCTCCTTCCCACAGCAGACAGAAGGATGGACTGACTGACTCTAGTGTGGAGGTGGTTCCCCAAGTGGCCAGGCCCACCGCTGCGGCCCTCTGTCACATCTGATATTGCTGGAGCACACCCTCAGCACTCACGGGGGATTCGGAGAACTTCATACATCCCCAGTTCTTGAATATTCCTGTGGCCTAGCACTCTTTCCACTGAAGCCAGAAAAGCATCACACTTCATTTTGGTGCCCCATTTTTTAAAAAAAAAACCAAAGAAATGGTTTCTCTGTCCTGAACACTGAGCATTACTGGGTATCCCGTGAAGCTCTATGGAAACAGTTGAGGCACGTGTAGGGCAGGTGCTGAGCTCGTGTCCTGGCTGAGCAACTCCGATGCACCCCTTTGGTGCTGCAGGGACTGACGCCATGGCAGATGTCCCACCACTGCCTGTGTGGACCTTAGAGGCAGCCTGAGAATCCCAGAGTGCAGTCTGCAAACGCACTACCAGGGGACTACAGACTTGGTAGCCGTAGGGCCGTCAATACAGTTTCTGCCTATTTCTTCCCCTTTGGTATATTTTCACCAGAGATGAGGGCTTATGTCGTTTAGGGGGTAAAGAAGAGAACCAGGGATCTGACCTGCCTCTGGGGTGGTACAATGTGCCCTGCATAGCACCTGCACTGTTGGCGCCAAGCTATCTTCACCTGGGGCCACCCGGCCTTCTGGTTTACTCGCCTGTGATGCACTCCAGGGGCTATAGGAAGTGGTTACGCAACACCACGAGGAAACAATCAAACAAATCTACAAAGTGGGAAATTCAGAAAGACAATTGCCCTGGACTCTTCTGAAAGTTGGAATCATGAAAAAAAAACAAACACAAACAGGACAAGACAAGGGGACTGTTCCAGAGTCTAGACTTTAAGAGACTATGGACTATAGCATATGCAGTGTGTGGGACTTACAGTTCTGGCGGATCCTTGCTCAGGAAAAAAGAAACCAGCTATAAAGCTGTCCTTGGGACAAGTGGGGAAATTTTTATATGAACTGGACACTAGGCAATATTATGGAATTATGTGTGACAAGAGCACCGTGATCATGTAGGAGATCTGTGGGGGGAAGTATCATGATGTCTGGAACTTACTTTCGAATAGTATAGAAGAATCATATATATTTAGAGATATAAAAAATATATGGCAAAATGTTAACAATTGTTAAGTACAGGTTGAGGTTATGGGGATTTATTGTAGTATTTTTTTTTTTTTTTTACCTTTCTGTATGGGAAAAATTTCATAATAAAAAGTCAAAATAAAAAGAGGAAGAGGTACCTTGTCAAAGAAGCTAAGTGACCTAAGCTAAATGACCCCAGGGACCCTTCATTCTCTGGCTAGATACTATGAAGTGGCCAAGGTACAGTGCTAGGCAGAGCACCCACCCCCACCAGCAACTCAAGGAATGCGGGTTCCTTCCTCTCCCCCTTTCTCCAGAGTCCAAACTTAACCCTGATGGGAATATACAAAACTCCCATCATACCATTCCCTGCTGTCATCTCCTCTGGAGGGCCCTCTGGGGCCTTTTCTTCAAGTGTAGCCTCCAGAGAGCTCCCTTCCGAAGCATGCTGCAAACGCTTGGGGTCTGCTCTCTTGAACTGCTGCATTCGTTGTAGGACCAACTCTGCCGTCCGGGGTTTGGAGGGACTTGGTGCCGTCACTGTCAGACAGGAAGGAGGGGGCTGGGAGTTGCTGTCCGGAGCAGCCTCTGGCAAAGAGGAAAACATTCACAGCCATCTGTTCTAGCTGGAGAAACAAAGACTCTTCCATCAGATACAGGTTAGACCCAAGTTTCAAGGGGTCCCTTACCAACTAGTTGAGGTTTAACTCTCAAGTGTGAGAGGACTGATTACTGGTAGCTTCACCGTTGGAAGTAATATAAATAGACCTGTCATAAATATCTGTGACAGGAGGGGGCACAGGGAGTGACTGCTACTGAGCACAGGGTTTATTTTTGGAGTGATAAAAATGTTCTAAAATTAGCCAGTGGTAACGATTATACAATTCTGTGAATACACTAAAACCACTGAACTGCCCACTTTAAAAGGGTAAGTTTTACAGAATGTAAATTCTTTCTATTAAGCTGTTATTAAAGAAATATTAATGACAAACATTTTTATCTTCCTAGGTCATAAGTTCTCCTCTAACTTGGTGTCCACAGGTGGCCTCTGGTGGGGATTCGTGAAGCCCCTGCAGGTTTATGCCAATTTCACAGGTGTGTGTGGGGGTGCGGTTTTCGGGGGAATCATGCATAGCTTTCACTGCTCCCAAAGGGACCTGAAGGACCAATGATGTTTTAGTAACACTACCGAAGCCTTGCAACAGTCTCTGCGAGCTAATTCTTTACCACTATTCCACTGAGAGATCATGCTGACCACACTAGTAAAAAATACCATTTAAGATCAGGAAGTGAAGGTGAGAAATATTTAGAAACAGAACACAGGAGCCTAAAGATCCTATGCAAGGCTGGTTCTCAGTTCTGCTTGAAGAATGCATGTTAAACATATGGTTCAGTACACCAAAGGCAGCAGGGTAAGAAACCTGCTTCAAGCAAACAAAGGAAAAGAAAAGAACAAAGGTGTTAGGAGGAAAAAAGGAAGGACCTAAAGATTCTCCTGGGATCTAAACCTATCTGGCAGCTTCCTACTGCCTTCTGAGCAGCCTTACCGAACTGGCTGGCACCACTGCAACTTACCCACTCTGGAAGGAATTCAAGAAAATGAGAGAAGCAGCATTATTTTCATGTTCACATTACTTGTGTCAAATACATAATGTAAACATTAATAAGAAATTCTAAAAGGGCACAGGGCCCCAAACATAATCATGTAGAAAATTCACATAGGGGTTATATTTTTTATGATCACTGTTTAAAACAGGAGTTGGCCAACTATGGTCCTCAGGGAGCTGCCTGTTTTTCTTAATGAAGTTTTGTTGACACACAGCCCATTCATTTGCTTACAGATTGTCTAGGGAGTTGATAAGTTGCAGAGACCAAGGCTGCAGAGCCAAAATAATTTGCTGTCTGGCCTTTTTCAGAAAGTTTTCTGACCCCTGGTTTAGATCAGTACAGTCACCTCTGGTTTCCTCTCTGGAAACATCCTGGCAGTGGTTCTGGCCCAGTTACCTGTCTGGGTGCTCTGCACACCCTCCTGGAGCACAGCAGAGGCAAGCACACTTCCCTCTCCGTTCTCAGGGCGAGTGGGTTCACTCCTCTGCCACTTGCGTGCCCCTTGCTTTTTAGTCCTCGGGGCCTGGCTGCCAGACTGAGTTTTCTTCTCCCTGGGGCCTTGAAGGGTTTTGCCTTTGGTAGCAGTTGGTTTGGTCCTTTTCGGTTTGCTTATCTGAGTGCTGTTGGAGGCCTTTTGTGTCTTCCTTTCCCCCGACACTTCCTTGGTGACATTCTTTTTCACCCTTTGGAGAAAGCTGGCGCAGAGTTCCTTAAAATCATCATCTGACTCATCCATCATCTGGCCAGCTTTAAGGCTTGCAGGTGGTCTTCAGAGGTGTGAGGTCTATCTGGGGGGCCTGAGAACGAGCCTAGCAGGCCTCATTCACACTTGCAGCTCCATTAAGGCTCCTCTCTGATTCTCACTAGGACACCTGGAGAGTTTGCACAATTGAGCAAAAAGTAGTGCCTTCCCCTCCATAAGGATTTAAAATGCCTATCTTCACATTGAGTCCCTGTTAAACAGCACGTTTAAAGTTCACATCTGAGAGCTTTTGTTGTCCAACAGATGCCTCTGAGATAGGATACATAGGAACTTCACACTCAGGTGATTCTCCAAGATCTCCATAGTGATGAAACACATTGGTTCATTTAATGTCACATCTGTGGAAAACAAAAAGCATCTAAACGTAATTAGGCAGACACCACATTTTATGCCATTTCTTCCAGGAAGGTACAAGAGGATGTGGGGTATGCGCAAAGTCCTCAGAGTAACAATATCTGTGTCAAATACTCAGGTACGGCCTGGTTAACACAAACTTGTGGTCTTACAGGATATCACAATACAACACAGGGGGAGGGATCTAAAAACCCATCAGAGAAAGAACGTGAGCATCTTGGAAGAGTATTGTTTTTACTGAAATCTGGGGAATGAATCCCATGAAGGGCAGTCACCACAGAAACAAGATGATGGCTAAATGCAGAAAAACTCTTTCTTAGGCCCTATCAACAGGCAACTTAATGTGCAGGCAACTTAATGTGCAGGGCAGCCAGTGGAGAGAATACGCACTTGAATGCTTGGGAAGAAACAAGACAGGAGAGGCTCATCCTTCACTGGTATGAGCAATGTTTCCAAATCAAAAAAGGGCCACTTTTCTCCACCCTCTCTCACTTCAGCAAGAGCTCTCCAAACTCAAGTGACTGGAATGGTGACCACCGCAAAGCCTGGGCCTTGTGGGCGTAATTATTTACACTGGCACAGTTTAGTGGGATTCAGAATTCAAAACTGAATGACCCAGTGACAGAAAGTGCAATCTCCTCCATTGGAGTAGTCCAATTAATCACCTATTTTTGCGGAGCCGGGCAGACAGGCATACCTGTAATCTACTTCGCATGGCCAGCCCATCCTCCTCTTCCATGTCACCTCCTTAGAGAAGCTTCCCCTCATCCTTTATCCAAGTGGACCCCCTCCACTCCCATTATTTTCCATCATCACACATTGTTTTCACAATCACACTTACAACAAATTACAATCATTTGTTATAACATATCTCGAATGCTTACGGTATGCCAGGCATGGGTCTAATTGCTCTGTGAGTCTAACTCATGTAGCTCTTATGACAATCCTATTCCGTAGACTCTACTGTCTTCCCTTTACAGCAAGGAGTCAGGTCCAAGAATGAAGAACTGGCTTAACTTTACACAACTTTTGAAGTGGCAGGGCTGAGATCAAATTCAAGCGGGTGGTTCTAGGGCATCTACACCTACATTTTTATTCACTTATTTTCTGTCCCCTACTAAGGTCAAAACTGAAGGAGGGCACAGGCTCATCTATTTTACTCCATATTCTCTTTGGCTGATCAGACACCTGATTTGTAAAACAAACAAAAAAAAATGCTCGACATTTGTTCAGTCACTCAACCACAAAGACTTTTTGGTACAGTGGGAGAGGAGGCTGCAGGGATCAGTGCAGGGACCGGTGTCCGGGCGCCTGAATCGAGCCCGTGGGACGTGGGGAGCTAGAGCAGATTCCACCCTCCACACCCCGCGGCGTCTCCACGGGCCTGTGACGTTAGTCCGACAACAGCCCACCTCCTATACGTGCTCGCTCAGTATTTGCCGAAGGACGCAGCAAGTCTCTGGAGGGCTGGGGACTTGCGTCTACGCCGGCTTGGTACCCGCCGGGCCGCCCGGCTCGCAGCTGGCGCGGAATGAATGAGTGGGCAGTGCGGGGCGGACCCTCCCGCTCCCCCTGACCCTGTGACACACACCGCAAGCGGGCGGGGGGCTAGGTCTGGGGGAGGGCTGCCAACGACTCTGGCGGCTACGAAGCCGGACGGCGATTTCCGATCGCCAGCCTGACCCCCGGGCCGTGACCCGGTGGGTACCCGATACCCGCCTCACCCTTCCTCCCTCCAGGCGCCCTCAGCCCCCTCCACCCGAGCGCGGCTCCTGCCGCTACACCGCGAGCGAGAAAAGCTCTTCTCCCTCACCCCGGCAGCGAGAAAGGCCCCAGGTGACTGGACCTTCTCCAAACTGCACACTCCCAGCCCCAAAGCCCGACTCCTCCTACCTCCGGCGCCGCCGAGGCACCTTCTCAACGGAGAACCTCGCGCCTACGCATGCGCCAACCAGCGCCCCCCGCGGAGGATAGCGCCCGCGCAGGCGCGGAGCGGCCCGGGAGGCCCGCTTCCCGTCGTCCTCCGCGGCCCAGGCGCGCGGCTGGAAGCGTTTCCGGACGGCTCGAGGCGGGAGCGGCTCGGCTGAGGGCGGCGCTCGAGGCCCGAGTGGCCCAAGTGTGCGCGGCGCCCTGCGAAGTCTGCTAAGTGTTGAGGAACAGGCAGGGTAAGTTAAGGGCACCGCCGCAGTATTTAGTCGAAGTTTGGGTCCACCATGGTTCCCACAGGAAATGTTTGCGGAGGCAGGGACGGCACCTCGGAGCGCACCTGCCCGAGGGAGGGTCTTGGAGACGCGCCGAGCGCGGCCGGTCGGGGCGGGAGAACCCCTTGGCCGAGGTGGTAGCGAGCGTACGGAGGCCGGGAGGTCGGGTGGCGGTGGCCGCGTGAGGGAGCAGCCGCCCGCCCTCGGTGCTGGCTAGTGCGCGCGGTCAAGTGCCGCTGGAGGGGTTCGCCGCGGGCTCCAGTTTGAGGACCTTCTAGCTGCCGGTAGTGCTTGGAGCCCCGGCGCACCTGAGGAAAGATCTGGAGAGGCAAGACTGGAGGCCGGGGGAGCCATTGGGAGAAGGCTGTGATCCACAGGAGAAGTGAGCGTGGCCTGGAGTGGAGGTTGGAGCGGAAAGGATGGAGAAGTACTTAGGCGTTCGCGTTAAGATTTGTAGCTTTCTGGCTTGAGCGTCTGGAGTTGGAGTGTGGTTCCATTTACTGAAATAATGAACACAGGAGAAGGAGCAGCTTTGGAAGGACGAGAATACTTTCAGCTGGGTTTGTTTTCAAGACGTAACACCGTAAGATTCACCTCTTTAAAGTGTACAGTTCATTGGTTTTTCGTACATTCGCAAGGTTGTGCAGTCGTCACCATGTCATTCCCGAACATTTTGTAAATCCAAATAGAAATCCCTCTACCCAGGAGCAGATACTCCCCCTTTCGCCTTCCCCTCTTCCCTAGCACCCTGGCCCCAGCAAGCGACTGTTCCTGTGGATTTGTCTGTTCTGTTCACTTTTTATAAATGCCATTGTGGCCTTTTTTGGTCTGGCTTTTACTTAACAGAATGTCTTTAAGGTCCATTCATGTTGTAGCATGAATTGGTTCTTCTTTTAGTGGCTGAATAATATTCCCTTGTATGGATACTCCACATTCTCTTTATCCGTTGGTGGACTTTTTTGGCTATTATGAATAATGCTGTGAACAATGTTGTAGGAGTTGTGTGTTTTTAGTTCTCTTGTGTGTATATCTAAGAATATAATTGCTGGGCCATACTACCTTTAGTTGCGAGTGTTGAGTTTCAAATGCTAATAGAACTCCCAAGAGCTTTTTCTTTATGGTTTTGGAAACCTAGAATACTTTGTAATATGGTTTCCAATTGGATTAGTTCAGTGAACCGCACAAGAGTAGTGGCAGCACAGAGGCATGGTTGGAGTGGAGTGTCTCATTTATACCCGCAGGGTTTTAATTTATAGAGGTGACTGAGTGACAACATAGGCCAATGCCATTGGAAGAATTTGTTATATTTCCAGTTAGAAGAGGGTATGCCATGCCACATGGGGCCACAGGGAAGGTTTTTTGTTTTTTTTTAAAATATTTTATTTATTTATTTGTCAGAGAGAGAGAGAGACAGTGAGAGAGGGAACACAAGCAGGGGGAGTAGGAGAGGGAGAAGCAGGCTTCCTGTGGAGCAGGGAGCCTGATGCGGGGCTCGATCCCAGGACCCTGGGATCATGACCTGAGCCGAAGGCAGACGCTTAACGACTGAGCCACCCAGGTGCCCCCACAGGGAAGGTTTTGATCAAGAGGCAGAGCAGGAGACAGGGGGAAAGCCTAGGTCAGAGCCTTCATTTTTGAGAAAGGTAAGGCAGGCCAGAGGAAACAGTCTAGGCTAGTTTCAATAATTCTGGTGGGCTTTGGGCTATAGCGGTGGTCTCTAGTTGCCTGGTCCCTGGCCCTGGGATGATTTAGGGCAGAGAAAATATTGGTTTGGTCTGTGAGCATTAAAGGAGTTGATTGGTTTGGATGTGAGAGGCTGCTCCCAAGTAAGTTGATTACCATCTTTAGGAATTAGCTAGCCCTGGGATGGGCAGTCTCTCCCCACCAGCAAGGTTTTTAAGATGTCAAAACATCGTAAGACACAGAAAATTTTAAAAATGTGATTAATACTCATGACTGGGTTGATATGAAGGCCAGCTGTAAGGGTGGTGCTGATTTTTGTCTAGTTGTATTGGAAATGCGGGGCCTGAGCCCAGTTTAGGACTCAGATCTCTTAGAGGCCCCAGGGAAGAAAACCCTCCCCCGTGGGGAAAAAAAAAAATCTGGCCATATTATTCTCTTAAGGAAAATTAGTTAGTCAAAGTGTATTTTAGAGAAGGAAGTGTTCTTTAGAAGATTTAGATTCTCAACTGAATTACCTGTGGAATATGTTAAGCTGGAAATGCTTGGATACCACTCTTTGATCTGCTGAATAAATCTTGGGCAACCCTTCCAACCTGTAGCTTTTGAAAGTTTCACAGGTGATTCTAATGATCTTTAGATTAGATACTGATGATCACTATATTTAATTGATACCTACTGATCCAATCTTGTAGGCTAAGTGTAAAAGAGATACCAAAAGCTGGGTGAGAGGTTATTGGGATTTAGAGTTAGACATAGTTTCTCTCTTCAAGGAACAAAGTTCTGGGGCAACTTTCTCTTTGGCCCGGGGTGAACCATGGGAGCTGCCTTGACCTGGACCCTATTGTGACTTATCTCCAGCAGAAGCTCTGAGGTTCACACTGTTCCACTGGAATTGGGCAGAAGTAGCCTGTGACGAAGCTGAGAGATGTGTCCAGAGACAATGTTATTATGTCCATGTTACTTCATTGGGAATACCACATGTTAACTGCCAGCCTTTGTGGCAGAACTGCACTGCTAAAACACTAAAACCAGGGACATGAAGGAACATTTAATATATTAAAAGGTTATGTTTAATAAACCTTACAGAGTTTATCAGAAAGAGAAAATGGTTGCAGAAGTGTATGGAAAATTTTAGACACAGGGTAAGGAGTGTTATTCCAAGTAGAGGCTCTGCTTTCAAAGCCTTTAGGAGTAGATCATTTTTGGGTCCAGGGGAAATAGGCAAAAGTTGAATATGCTGATTATCACTTCCTTACTTTCCTGGAATGTTTCCTTTTTGGAAACTTTGAGCATCTTCCACTGAGTTAATGTTTTAAACAGTTCTGTGGAAGAAGTGAAAGGCCCTTGTCCCAGGTCTGTGGTTTGGTTATAAATCACAAAACCAAAACCTACCCAGCTCCCTCTCATTTATCTTGGCAGGAGTTGGGGAGAGAGCAGATTGAACAAAGGAGACTTGTCTGTCTCCTCAGTTCTTTGGTCACATAAACTTTGATTTACTCTTGTATAATCCTGTTTCCTACACTGCTAAAATTGTTGAAATCAGATGGAAGGACTCTTTTTACATTTCAGAGTGTACAGAAGTCATTCTGGGTTATGCTGCATTTCTCCCAGTCTACCACTGCTACCTTTTGTGTGATGTAGTTCTATTAATTTTGTTAGATGAGTTTAAGGGGAGATTCCATGCAGATGTACTGCCCTCAACTGCAAAACAGCATTTTCTCCAATAAAGTTGATAATGACATTTGTAATTTTGCTGTTAAGATTAAGTCATCTTCCACTTAATATTAAGATGGCAGTACTCCCCCAAGTAATCTGTAGATTCAGTGTAATCCTTGTCAAAATCCCAATAGCCCTTATTTTTTTGCAGAAATGGAAAAACTGATCTTAAAATTCATGTGGAATTGCAAGGAACCCTAAATAGCCAAAACAATCTTGAAGAACAAGGTTGGAAGATGCATTCTTCTGATTTCAAAACTTACTATAAAGCTACAGTAATCAAGACTGCCTACTGGCCTAAGACTAGACATATATGTATCAGTGGAATAGAGAGTCCAGAAGTAAACCCACACATTCATGGGCAATTGGTTATTGACAAGAATGCCAAGGGGCACCTGGGGGGCTCAGTCGTTTAAGCGTCTGACTTCAGCTCATGTCATGATCTCAGAGTCGTGGGATCAAGCCCCATATCAGGCTCCCTGCTCAGTGGGGAGTCTGCTTGTCCCTCTCCCCCTCCCCATGCTCGTGCGCGCTCTCTCTCAAATAATCTTGAAAAAATAATAATAATGCCAAGATCATTCCTTGGGGAAAGAAGAATCTTTTGAATGAATGGTTCTGGGACAACAGAATATCCACATCCAAAAAAATAAAGTTGGGCCCTTTAGATCATATACAAAAGTTAATTCAAAATGGGTTAAAGACCTAAATGGGAGAACAAAACCATAAAACTTTTAGGAGAAAACAAATCATGATCTTGATTTGACCATGGATTCTAGAGATGACAACAAAAAGCATAAGCAAGGAACAAAAGACAAAAATAGAAGAATTGGACTTAATAAAAATGTAAAATGTTTGTGCATCAAGGACCCTGTCAAGGGATGGGGAGGACAACCCACAGAGTGGGAGAGAACATTTGAAAGTTGTATCTGATAAGGGTCTAATATCCACAATGTCTAAAGAACTCTTACAACTCCACAACAGAAAGACAATACCCACTTTGAAAATGGGCAAAGGACTTGAATAGACATTTCTCCAAAGAAGAGATACGAATGGCCAACAAGCACATGAAAAGATGCTCAGCATCATCAGTCATTAGAGAAACGCAAATCAAAACCACTGTGAGATACCACTTCACATCCCATAGGACAGCCTGAAAAAGAAAATTCAAAAATCCCAGAAAATAAGTGTTGGGAAGGATGTGGAGAAATCAGAAACCTCATACATTGCTAGAGGTCCATAATGGTGCAGCTGCTATGGAAAAACAGTTTGGTGGTTCCTCAGTAGGTTAAACATAGAATTACCGAATGACTTGGGAATTCTGTTCTTCGGTATTTGCCCAAAAGAATTGAAAAAAAAAGTTGTTTAAACAAAAACTTGGATGACTCCTGATAGCCAAATGATAGAAACAACCCAAATGCCCATCAGTAGATGAATGGATAAACAAAACATGGCATAGACATGTGGTATATCCAGTGGAATACATGTTACAATGTGTGTTTGCTTATTTTTAATGATTATACTAATGGTATAATTAACCTTTGGTTGTATATGGTGTACATATACACCATATAAATGGTATAGCCTTTTATTTTTTTTAAAAGTTTGCCAGTTCTTTGATGCAGCCAGAATCCTTTCTCAGTTCTTAGGGGAAAACACTCAAGACTGAAGGCTGGTTCTTCACTTTAAACAGTTTTTTTTTTTTTAAAGATTTTATTTATTTATCAGAGAGAGCGAGCCAGCACAAGCAGGGGGGAGTGGCAGGCAGAGGGAGAAGCAGGCTCCCCGCTGAGAGAGGAGCAGGATGTGGGGCTCGTTCCCAGGACCCTGGGATTATGACCTGAGCCAAAGGCAGACACTTAATCAACTGAGCCACCCAGGGGTCCCTCACTTTAAACAATTTATTGTGAAACATTGTATACCATAAGAACATAAGTAGTGTAAAGAATATTGATAAACAGAATACTGACAAACACAAGTGTATCTACCATCCAGCCTAAGAAATAGAGCATTATTTTCAGTATTTTAAAAAAATATTTAATTTCTACACCCCATGCAGGACTTGAACTCATGATCCCGAGATCAAGAGTCAGCTTTACTGACTTAGATAGCCAGGAGCTCTTATCTTCAGTATTTGTAAATTCCCAGTAAATTCCCTTTACTGCTACACTTAATATTTCATTGAGTCAGCAGATTGGTTATAAATATAAGGAAAATTCATAAGAGTGGCTTTCAGCAAATTTACATGTCATACTTATCATGTGTCATATTCATTTGCCCATATCATTTATCACATCATTTAGTTACATTCATGTAAGTGGGTAAAAACATATCAAGATTGAAAAGCTCTGTATAGGGGCGCCTGGGTGGCTCAGTTGGTTAAGCGACTGCCTTCGGCTCAGGTCATGATCCTGGAGTCCCTGGATCGAGTCCCGCATCGGGCTCCCTGCTCTGCAGGGAGTCTGCTTCTCCCTCTGACCCTACCCCCTCTCATGTGCTCTCTCTCTCCTCTCATCCTCTCTCTCAAATAAATAAATAAAATCTTAAAAAAAAAAAAGCTCTGTATAGTTAAGTTTTTTGGTTTTTTTTTTTTTTTTTAAGATTTATTTGCTTGAGAGAGCGTGTGCGACAGGGCGGGGGTGGAGGGGTGTGGGCAGAGGGAGAGAGAATCCCAAGCAAACTGCACTGAGTGTGGGGCCGGATGGGGCTCAATCTTCCGACCCCGAAATCACCACCTGAGCTGAAACTGAGCCCGATGCTTACCAAACTGGGCCACCCAGGTGCCCCACTAGCAAAGGAAACTTTTAATTTGGAACCTGAACTTGGCCCTGAATAAATACTGAGTTTTACCTCTAGGAAGAAAAGAACATTTATGAGTTATGTCCTAGGCACCTTCTTTGGCCTTTTCCATCCATTATCTCCCTTAATCCTCTGAAAAACTATATGAGATAAGTATTATTGTACTAACTTATAAATGAGGAATTTGGCTCATGGTAAATAATTTGCCCAAGGTCACGAAGCTAACAAAGCAGATCCAGGACTCAGCCCAGATGTATCTAAATGCAAACTGACCACCTCACCAAATTATCTTCCTTCCCCAAATCCCAGGGAACCTGGAGTTTACATTTGGGGGATTGGCTACTGTTACTTCTTTTCTCTAACCTTGATAGGAACTTCTAGTCCATTGACCCCATTGCCTTTCTTCTCCACATTTTTATGCATCTTGTGGGCCGTTATGCCTAGAATATTCTTACCAGTACCCTGCCTTAGTCCCCTTAGTTTTAGTCTTGTACTTTGAAAAAAATCAATATGCCTTTTAAATCTCTTAATCTACATGTTTCTCCTCAATCCCTTTATTTTCCTTATATCTGCTGAAGGACATTGGCAGGTTGATTTGTAGAGTTTTTCAGGTTGGATTTTGCATATTATATTTGCATTACAGTTCGACATGTTCCTCTGCCCTCTGTAATTCTTGTAAATTTATAAGCTGGACGCAAGAGACTTTATCAGGCTAGGATTTAATCCTTTGGCAAGATTATAGATAGTGTCTTATCACTTATCGGGAGGCATATAATGTCTGGGTGTTGGCTTTTTAAAAAAGAATAGCCATCGATGCTCAATGGCTAGATCTATTACTTCTTTGGAGATTGCATGATTAGTGATATTCTAATTGTAATTTTGTTTTCATATATTAGCTGGAATCATTTTATAAGGACAGACTTCCCCTTATGTACTGGTTGGTAAATCTTTGATTCCTTCATCTAGTTTTCAAAGTAATGAATTGGTTCTCTTTTGTCCTCAGAAGGTGACCACTTAGTTTTCTTTTTTTTTTTTAAGATGTTCTTTTTTTTTAAAGAATATTTATTTATTTTTGTGTGAGAGAGAGCAAGTGAGCACACAAGTGGGGGGAGGAGCAGAGGGAGAACCAGACTCCCCACTGAGCACGGAGCCCGATGTGTGGGACTCAGTCCCAGGACCCTGGGATCATGACCTGAGCCAAAGGCAGATGCTTAACTGACTGAGCCACCCAGGTGCCCCAGTTTTCTTTTAATATATTATCATCAGGGCGCCTGGGTGGTGCAGTCAGTTGAGCCTCCGACCCTTGGTATCAGCTTGGGTGGTGATCGTGGGGTGGTGGAATTGGACCTGCATCAGGCTCCACGCTCGGCGGGGAGTCTGCTTGTCTCTCTCTCTGCCCTTCCCCCCTGTGTGTGAGCGTTTTTTCTCTCTCTCAAATAAATAAATCTTGAAAATAAAATATCATCAACTCATGGATTTTAATTATTCGATGGGTTTCAATTCATTGAAGTTACTGTTCTTATTGAAGCCCAATTAATCCCATCTTTGGTCAGTGAGACCCTCTAACTTTGCCTCCTGAGTCCTTTTGACAGAGTCCTAGCAGTCATTGAGTTTTCTTGATAACTGGTGTAGGGGAAGCAAAATTTTACCTCTACCCTCTTAGGGTTCTATTGGCTGGGCCTGAGAATTAAATTGACATAAGACACATCAGCAGGAGAAAGGCATATACATTTTTGTAATAAATTTTATTTTACTTTATTTTAAAAATTTTATTTATTAGATTGTGGGCATGTGCCGGGGGCGGGGGGGAGAGGAAGAGGAAGCAGACTCCCTGCTGAGCAGGGAGCCAGACATGGGGCTTGATCCCAGGGCCCTGAGATCATGACCTGAGCCAAAGCAGATGCTTAACTGAGCTACCCAGGCACCCCGTAACACAGATTTTAAATGACACAGGAGCCTTCATGAGGAATGAAGACCCAAAGAAATGATGAAACTTACTTGCTTTTGTATTAGGTTGAATGAAGAGGCAGTTGTGAAAAAGTGACTAAAGTGTATGGTGAGGAAGATAAGGAACATAATTATTTTTAACAAAGTTTGTTATAGAACTCTCGGTCTCAACTTTATCCTTGATAACAATGTTACTCTCCGGGCGCCTGGGTGGCTCGGTGGTTGGGTGTCTGCCTTTGGCTCGAGTCATGATCTCAGGGTCCTGGGATCGAGTCCGGCGTCGGGCTCCCTGCTCTGTGGGAAGCCTGCTTCTCCCTCTCCCACTCCCCCTGCTTGTGTTCCCTCTCTCGCTGTGTCTCTCTCTGTCAAATAAATAAATAAAAATCTTTTTAAAAAAAAGGCCACTCATTAAAAAAAAAAAAAAAGAATGTTACTTTCCTGATACTGAGAGGACTTCTCTTATATGGGAATTACATCTGCTTTTAAGAAAAAGAAGGTAGGTTAGAGTGTTTTTCTTACATTTGCTGTTTTCAGGTGCCTTTAATTCAAAATAGTCAATATGCCAAAGCAGCTTATTTTGGGGTGGCATGTTCTGAACTCTTCCATTGGTATGTCAGGATGTTTCAGGCACATTTCCTGCACCCAGATGTGGATTCAGCTTTTTCTCCAGGAAACCTAGGTTTCTTTTAGTGGGAAATGGTGTTTCAGAATCACAGCCTTGGTACTAGGAATGGTCTTTGGTACCAGTTTGGCCATTGTTTCCAGCCTTGTCAGTGATCAGAGCTAGGAAGTATATATATTTCAGAGAAAATATTGTGAGTTCCTGCTTTTTCTGTTTTTTTTTTTTTAAAAAAGATCTTATTTATTTATTTGAGAGAGTGAGCTGAAGAGAGAATCTGAAGCCGACTCCACACTGAGCCCAGAGCCTGACACGGGGTTCCATCTCACAACCCACGAGATCATCACCTAAGCCAAAACCAGGAGTTGGATGCCCAACCAACTGAGCCACCCAGGAGCCCCCCTACTATTTCTTTTTTTTTTTTTTTTTTTAAGATTTTTTATTTATTTGTGAGAGAGACAATGAGAGACAGAGAGCATGAGAGGGAGGAGGGTCAGAGGGAGAAGCAGACTCCCTGCTGAGCAGGGAGTCCGATGTGGGACTCGATCCCGGGACTCCAGGATCATGACCTGAGCCGAAGGCAGTCGCTTAACCAACTGAGCCACCCAGGCGCCCCGCCCCCCTACTATTTCTATTTAAGTTCAGGACTATAGGTTTTGTGGGTTTTTTAAAGATTTTATTTATTTATTTGAGAGAGAGCATGCATGCATGAGTGAGGGGGAGGGACAGAGGGAGAGGGACAAGCAGACTACCTGCTGAGCAGGGAGCCTGCCCTGGGGCTTGATCCCAGGACCCTGGGATCATGACCTGAGCCAAGGGCAGCCGCTTAACCGACTGAGCCACCCAGGCGCCCCTGTAGAACGTTGTCATTAAAACCTCTTTTAGGGTAGATCTTCAGCTACGTTTTTGCATTTCCTATATAATGTAATAGTCTTTTGAGCCTTTCTAAACTTTACTGAGACATCTAGCAGTCTCCTCCACCAGCTGGTAACGGAGTTCCCTCTCTACATTCAGATCCTTCACCCTCCAGAGTGAAATCTGATTCTCTTCACACGGTCTGCTCACGGGATTCTTATCAGTGCTTTACATTCACCTCAGTTAAATACTGTTTTTGCCTTTCCCAAAAATACATTTGGCTTTTCTCTTATGGAACAGAAGTGATTAATGCTTTTATTTCCCTAACTGCATGTCTTATGGGAGTAGAACTTGATTTGTACAGAACCTAGCATCATCCACGGTTTGTTGTCTCGTAAATACTTGGGATGAGATATGGAGTAATCGGGGGGAGGGCGGCAGCAGGAGAGGGAATGGTTATCCAGTGACCTGCTGCTTCCCCTTTGTGAATGTTATGAGTGGCTGTGCGCCTGGGCTGGCTGGGAGTGGGCCCAAGGTAGTTCAAGGCCTTAGTTCTACCCTCAGTCTGTGTAGGTGGCACTTAGGTGTGTGTTTCTTTTCTGCTATCATACACAACACTGCAGTGAACATGCTTACCCCTGCCTCCTTGCTCACGTGGGCCAGTGGAATTGTCATCCCTCATGGGCTCTTGCCCACTTGCTCAGAGAACAGAGCGGGAGGACCCAGGAGGCTCTTGTGCTTCTAGCCTTGCTTCTTGAAAGGGACCTGGTGGTGCATGAGATACATTCAAAAGTGGAAGAGTGAGAGCACTGTCCTGCTGAGGGGCTGGTTATCCCTGATGAGCATAACTGAACTAACTCAGGGCCTATTGATGCAGCTTATTTGAATTTGGAGAGAGTTCAGTGTTCTCAACTCCCCATGCCTTCTGAGACCCAGACGTAGAGATCAGGAATCTCCTCTGTTGCTTCCCTCCGTCCCTGCCAACCCAGGGCAATTGGACCCTCCTGTGAAGAAATGTCATATCTCCCAGTAGCCCCATATCCTGAAATGCTGAAATGAGTTTTCACCATTGATGTGTTCTGCAAGATTCTCCACTTGTGCCCCCAGAGGGGTCTGGAGCTGTGGTCAAAAGAGTCATCTGCCATTGAGGGGTACGGCTAAGTGTCCCTTCTAAGATTGTACAGTAGGTGGTTGTGACTATTTTTGTGACACCTCTTGGGCTAAGCAAGGTCCCTATTAAGTGTAACACAGAAAGGGAAAGAGTAGATGAGAAAGAAAACAAAGGAGCCCCCAAAAGAGGTGTGATTTAGGAGTCATCAAGTGCCATTGTCCGTGATGGCTTCAGCTATCCCTCAGTGGTCCCTGGGCCACAGGAAGCAATCCTGGATGTGGTACTCTTCACCTGAAACTCCTGCTTTCAGCATTTGCTCCATTAAATGGCAGTAAGGGCAAACATGCCCTGTAGCAGAACATGCCAGGTGAGGAGCTGTCAGCAGGCTAATCACAGTGCTCTTTGATCAAAGACGGCTCTTCCGCCAAAGCTGTCACTTTCATTTGGCCACACACTCCTGTGTGTGCTCAGAGAGTCTCCAGCTGTCCCTTAGGCACACAGAACAGGGTAGGGGGTAAATGAATAGTCAGAAATGTTTAAGATATTTGCCAGCTATGTTTAGTTCTTTCATTGAGAACATTTTTTGTACCAAGTGGTTTAAAGAAGGGAAGGTGTTTTTTGTGTTTGTTCAGGCCAGCATGTATTCAGCAACCCGTATGTTTGTGAGAAGGTTGAGTGATCTGGCTTATGGAGGAACTAAAAACAAAGCAGGTTTTATGTTGAATTTTTGCTCTTTGTACTTTATGATAAGCTTGTGCAGAACTATTTAGTGTAGAAATCAGCTGAAGGTTAGCTGGATCCAGTTCTTCCTCAGGCCAGCCATTTTCTGTAGATCCCTTAAAGGAGGCTTTAACTCAATCTCCCAATAAATGTGATCTTTATTTTTTTTATATATTTTTTAATTTTTTTAAAGATTTTATTTATTTATTTGACAGAGAGAGACATAGCGAAAGAGGGAACACAAGCAGAGGGAGTGGGAGAGGGAGAAGCAGGCTTCCCGAGGAGCAGGGAGCCCGATGCGGGGCTCGATCCCAGGACGCTG
The DNA here is from genome assembly GCF_004348235.1 of Phoca vitulina. Taxonomy (NCBI): domain Eukaryota; kingdom Metazoa; phylum Chordata; class Mammalia; order Carnivora; family Phocidae; genus Phoca; species Phoca vitulina. The sequence continues at coordinate 186,283 of NW_022589805.1, forward strand.
GGATCATGACCTGAGCCAAAGGCAGATGCTTAACGACTGAGCCACCCAGGCACCTCTAAATGTGATTTTTAATATCAGTACTACCATAGACCTACTTACATGAGGTAGTTGAATCTTACCAACAATACAAGTATTATACCATATTGTAGTATGATCACAGTATATTTCAGTTTCATTACAGAACAGATGAGTATGAATTACTGAGGTGTTTGCTTTGTCTTCCAAACAGAATTGACCCTTGTCTGTATGCCAGATATTATCATGAGCAGGCATCATTATAACTGACCATGACTCGGTTATTCTGGATTCTACGTTAATTGGGTACAAAACCAGCTACCCCATCTCAGCTCATTGGCTTGTACTGAGACTGGTCTCCATTGTGTGTTATATAACAGGGCTCACCTCTCTCTACAGGGAGGATCCAAGTGCTATGTAGAATATTTCTTAGACCTGCTAGCTATACTACGGGATACATCTTATTCTGACCTGTTCTGGGATGAGGGTGGTCACACGCATCAATGTAAATTACAAGTGCCCCTAGAGGGGAGCACAGTACAGTGTTTCTCACTGAAAGTGAATTCAGCTTGTCCCATGATGCCTAGATTGGCACTTACCTCCCCTAAGGCCCATTTCTGTCTTGTGGGCCTGTGTTGTTTAGTTCACCAGGCATGTTGTTGCTACTGTGTACCAATGGCCTGAGTGCAGTTAGGATCCATAAATCTGTCTATAAACTAATCCTATTAAATTCTGGCCCCATTGAAGGAATAGTTTCTGAAGTCAGTGTTTGACATTTCTTCTCACCCCAAGACAGCTCCTCCCACCTTGTGTTATTTCCCTGTTCTCTCCTGTGAACTAGCTGGCCTGTGGTTTAGCCTGTATCTTGAGTCTCCTCCCAGCTGCCTTTTATCACAACCTCCACTGTTTTCGAGATCCTCTTGGGGCTTGAACATCTTCACCCTCTGATGTAAATGAAGTCAGTTCCTGAGGAGCAGTTTAGGAGCTGATGCTTTCTGGCCTGTTTCTATACTAGGTAAAAATCTCTAAGCCAGAACTGTGGAGCTGGGTAGGCCAGTGGTAAGCTTTTCTCTGAGTGACACCCCATTCTCAGTGCTGGGCCAGCGGGGGAGGGGAGGCAGCAACCTGAGGTCCACTCAGCTTCTCCTGGCATGGATCTACCACATCACAAGCCGAGACAAAGGTGGTCAGGATCCCCAGTCCTCTCAGATCATCCTGCCCAAGATAGAGCCTCCCTTCCATGAGTTAGGGGCTGGACAAAAGAAGGTAATCCCCCTCTTTACTGCATTCACCTGAGACTTAGCTTCAGGAACAGGCTGCTGGGGGCCAAATAAAACTCTGAGGTCCTGCTCTTCCAGGGAAGAGAGCCCTCTGTCTGGGTACTGTCTTGATGGCAGTAGTCTGGAGAGGGAGTGGAGTCTCCACTTGCTGCTGAACTGGGTTGGGGGAGGAAGGGAGGAGTCTTGGTTCAGATACCTCAGACTCATGCCTTTCTTATCAAATTTTGAATTTCCTTGGATTTTTTTTTTTTTAAGATTTTATTTATTTATTTGACAGAGAGAGAGAGAGCGAGAGCAGGAACACAAGCAGGGGGAGTGGGAGAAGAAGCAGGCTTCCCGCAGAGCAGGAAGCCCGATGCGGGACTCGATCCCAGGACCCTGGGATCATGACCTGAGCCAAAGGCAGACGCTTAACGACTGAGCCACCCAGTCACTCCTCCATGTATATTCTTATTTGCTGTTCACCTTTAGGACCATTTCCAGACACTTTAGAGAGTTGTGTTTTATGGCTTTCATCAGTTTTACTGGGGAGCAGGTCAGCGTAACTCTTCATGTTGTCATGCCAGAAGTCAGTCTTACCCTCATTTTAGTTTTGAAAAACTAATAGACTATATTTTTTAGAGCAGATTTAAGTTTATTGAGAAATTGACCTGAAAGCACAGTTTCCATATACCCCCTCCCTTCCCCCCACCACATTTTCCTCTAATTTTGATATCCCACATGGGTGTGCTACTACATTTATTAGAGTTGATGAGCCAATATTGATGCATTATTAACTAAAGTCCAAGGGGCGCCTGGCTGGCTCAGCTGGTAGAGTGTGTGACTCCTGGTCTCGGGGTTGAGTTTGAGCCCCATGTTAGGTGTAGAGTTGCTTAAAAATAAAATGTTAAAAAAAATAAAAGTCCATAGTTTATATTAGGGTTCACTCTTGCTGTTTTACATTCTGTGGGTTTTGACAAATGTATAATGATAAGTATCCATCATTACAGTATCATATAGAGTACTTAAGAATGCCCTTAAAAAAAAATAGGGCCCTAAAAATCTCCTGTGCTCCACCTGTGCATCCATCCCTCCTTCCTTGAGCCACTGGCAACCACGGATCTTTTTATTGCCTCTATGGTTTTGCCTTTTCCCACATACATAGTTTGGATCATGTAGCATGTAGCCTTTTCTGATTGGCTTCTTTCACTTAGTAATATGCATTTAAGGTTCCTAAATTCATCTTTTTGTCCCTCCAACTTTGTGGGCAACAGTTTGGCCTGTGTCCTCCCCTCTCATGGATCCAAGAAGAACTGATTTTTAGTCAGCTGTTTTTTACTACTTGTTAGGATGGCGTGGCAATTTCCAAGCTCCTTGCTTGTGGAACTGGAAGCCAGAGATCCCGTTGCCTAGTATACATTGGTTCCCCCTTATCTGTGGGGGATACATTTCAAGACCCCGAGTGGGTGTCTGAAATCACAGTTAGTACTGAACCCTGTATGTGCTATGTTTTTTCCTATACAGACATACCTACAATAAAGTGTAGAAAATAATTTGACTTTATAGGCAGGGGTTTGTTTCTGGGTTCTCTATTCTATTGTTCTGTATGTCTGTCTGTAGGCTCATATTACACAGTTTTGATTACTGTAGCTTTGTACTAAGTTTCAGAATCAGGAAGTGTGAGACCTTTATCCTTCTTTTTCAGGATTGTTTTTGGCTATTTAGGGGTCCCTTGAGATTCCATACAAATTTTAAGATAGGTTTTTCTATTTCTATAAAAAGGATTATTGAGATTTTGGTGGGGATTGCATGAATCTGTAGGTCACTTGGGATAGTAGTAACATCTTAATAAGTCTTCCAGTCCATGAAGACACAATGTCTTTGCATTTATATATGCCTTCTTGAATTCCTTTCTGCAGTGATTTGTACTTTTCAGTGTATATCTTTTGCCTCCTTAGTTGTTTATTTCCAAGCATTTTACTCTTTTTGATGCTATTGTGAATGGAATATTTAAGACTGCTGTTTTAAAGTCTTTGTCTAGGGGCGCCTGGGTTACTCAGGCAGCTGAGCATCTGCCTTCAGCTCAGGTCATGATCCCGGGGTCTTGGGATCGAGCCCTGCATTGGGCTCCCTGCTCTGTGGGGAGCCTGCTTCTCCCTCTCCCTCTGCTGTTCCCCTATTTGTGCTCTCTCACTCTCTTTGTCAAATAAATAAAAAGTAAAGTCTTTGTCTAGTAAGTCTGACGTTTGTGCTTCCTCGGGAATGGTTTTTGCCAATTTATTTTTTGAATAGGCCATATTTTCTTCTTTGTATACCTTTTTTTTGTTGAAAGTTATATATTTGAAAAAACAGCCACCTCTACCTATCCTTGCAGACTGGTTCTGTGCCTGGGCAGTACCTTCACTGATTTGGGTGGACTTGATCTGAGCTTAGGCATCAGCCCAAGGTGAAAGTTTAAGGTCTTCTCTGAGGCTGTGTTTTGCCTGAGTTTGTGTGTGACTTTTTCAGTTCCTCCATATACACAGCTGTTTTTTGTTTTTTTGTTTTTTTTAAAGATTTTACTTATTTATTTAGAGAGAGAGCATGAGTGGAGGGAGGGGTGCAGGGAGAGGGGGAGAGAATCCCAAGCAGACAGAGTAGACATTGCATGATTTTTATTCTTTTAAATTTCTTAAGATGTATTTTATGGCCCATATGTGGTCTGTGTTGGGGAATGTTCTATGTAAGCTTGAGAAGAATGCACATTCTGCTGTTGCTTGATAAAGTAGTATCTACATGTCTGTTATATGCAGTTGAATGATGGTGTTGTTGAGGTCAGCTGTGTTCTCACTGATTTTCTGCCTGTTGGATCTGTCCATTTCAGATAGGGGGGTAGTGAAGTCTGCAACTGTAGTGATTTCATCTGTCTGTTCTTGAAGTTCTATCAGTTTTACCTACATGTATTTTGAAGCTCTGTTTTTAGATGCATACACATGAAGGATTATTATGTCTTCTTGAAGAACAGATCCCTTTATCGTTATGTAATGCCCCTCTTTATGTCTGATAATATTCATTGCTCTGAAGTTTTTTCTGTCTGACATTAATATGCGTACTCCAGCTTTATTTTGATTAGTGTTAACATGGTATGTATTTATCCATCCTTTTAGTCTATATCTGTATATTTTTTAATTTTTTTAAGTTTTATTAAAGATTTTTGTTTTTATTTTTGGACAGAGAGACAGCAAGAGAGGGAACACAAGCAGGGAGAGTGGGAGAGGGAGAAGCAGGCTTCCTGCTGACCAGGGAGTCTGATACGAGGCTTGATACGAGGCTTGATCCGAGGACCCTGGGATCATGACCTGAGCCAAAGGCAGATGCTTAACGACTGGGCCACCCAGGCACCCCTATATCTCTATATTTAAAGTGGGTTTTGGGGTGCCTGGGTGGCTCAGTTGGTTAAGTATCTGAATCTTGATTTAGGCTCAGGTCATGATCTTGGTTGTGAGATCTGGCCCTGTGTCAGGTTCTGTGCTGAGCATGGAGCTTGCTTGGGATTCTCTCTCCCCGCTTCCTTCAGTCGTTCCCCACCCCCTGCTCACGCTTTCTCTCTCTTAAAAAAAAAAAAAATTTAAAAAGTGGGTTTCTTGAAGACATCATATAGTTGGATAGTATTTTTTGATCCATTCTAACAATCTTGTCTTTTTTTTTAAGTTATTTATTTAAGCAATCTCTCCGTCCATTGTAGGGCTCAACTCATGACCCCAAGATCAAGAATTGTGTGCTCTTCCAACTGAACCAGCCAGGTGCTCTTGACAATCTCTGTCTTTGAAATGGTGTATTTAGATTATTGACTTTTTAATTAATTAATTTTTATTTATATTTTAGGTAGTTAACATACAGTGTAATATTGGTTTCTGGAGTAGAATTCAGTGACTCCTCACTTACATACAACATCCAGTGCTCTTCATAACAAGTGCCCTCCTTAATGGCCATCACGCTTCCAGCCCATCTCCCACCCACCTCCCTCCATCAACCCTCAGTCTGTCATTAAGAATCTCTTATGGCTGTGCGCCTGGGTGGCTAAGATGGTTAAGCGTCTGGCTTCAGCTCAGGTCATGATCCCAGGGTCCTGGGATCGAGCCCCACGTCGGGTCCCTGCTCTGCAGGAAGCCTGCTTCTCCCTCTCCAGCTCCCCCTGCTTGTGTTCTCTCTCTGGCTGTCTCTTTCTCTGTCAAATAAATAAAGTCTTAAAAAAAAAAAGTCTCTTGGGGCACCTGGGTGGCTCAGATGGTTAAGCGTCTGCCTTCGGCTCAGGTCATGATCTCAGGGTCCTGGGATCGAGTCCCGCATCGGGTTCCCTGCTCAGTGCAGAGCCTGCTTCTCCCTCTCCCTCTCCCTCTGCCACTCCCTCTGCTTGTGCTCTTCTGTCTATCTCTCTGTCAAATAAATAAATAAAATCTTTATAAAAAAAAAAAAAAGTCTCTTATGGCTTGTTTCCCTCTCTCCTTTTTTTCTTTTCCCCCTTCCCATATGTTCATCTGTTTTCTTTTTTAAATCCACATATGCGTGAAATCATATGGTATTTGTGTTTCTCTGACTTACTTCATTTAGTGTAATACACTCACACTCTAGCTCCATCCATGTCATTATAAATGGCAAGATTTCATTTTTGATGGCCGAGTAATATTCCATTGCATATATATATATATATATATATATATATACACACCACATCTTCTTTATTGTTCATCAGTTGGTGGACATTTGGGCTCTCCACGGTTTGGCTATTGTTGATAATCTGCTATAAACACTGGGGTGTATGTATCCCTTCAAATCTGTATTTTTGTATCCTTTGGGTACATACCCCATAGTGCAATTGCTGGATCAAGGGTAGTTCTACTTTTAGCTTTTTGAGGAACCTCCATACTGTTCTCCAGCGTGGCTGCACCAGTTCTCATTCCCATGAACAGTGCAAGAGGGTTCCCCTTTTTCCACATCCTCGCCAACACCTGTTGTTTCCTGTGTTGTTAATTTTAGCCATTCTGACAGGTGTGAGGTGGTATCTCATTGTGGTTTTGATTTATATTTCTGTTGAGCATTTTTTCAAGTGTCTGTTAGCCATCTGGATGTCTTCTTTGGAAAAGTGGCTGTTCATGTCTTCTGCCCGTTTCTCAACTGGGTTATTGGTTTTTTGGGTGTTGAGTTTGCTAAGTTCTTTGTAGATTTTGGATACTAACCCTTTATCAGATATGTCATTTACAAGTATCTTCTCCCATTCCATAGACTGCTTTTAGTTTTGTTGATTGTTTCCTTTGCTGTGCAGAAGCTTTTTATCTTGATGAAGTCCCAATAGTTCATTTTTGCTTTTGTTTTCCTTGCCTGTGGTGATGTGTCTAGTAAGAAGTTGCTATGACCGAGGTTAAAGAAGTTTCTGTCTGTGTTTTCCTCTAGGATTTTGATGGTTTCCTGTCTCACATTAAGGTCTTTCATCCATTTTAAATTTACTTTTATGTATGGTGTAAGAAAGTGGTCCAGTTTCATTCTGTTTGTGGCTGTCCAGTTTTGCCAACACCATTTGTTGAAGACTGTTTTTTTTCCATTGGATATTCTTTCCTGCTTTGTTGAAGATTAGTTGACCATATAGTTGGGGGGTCCATTTCTGGGTTCTCTATTCCATTGATCATATGTGTCTGTTTTTGTGCCAGTACCATACTGTCTGGATGACTACAGCTTTGTAAAATAGCTTGAAATCCGGAATCATGATGCCTCCAGTTTTTTGTTTTTCAGAATTGCTTTGGCTATTTAGGGTCTTTTGTGGTTCCATAGAAATTTTACGATTGTTCTAGCTCTGTGAAAAATGCTGGTTGTATTTTGATGGGGATTGCATTAAATGTGTAGTAGATTGCTTTGGGTAATAAAGACATTTTAACAGTGTTTGTTCTTCCAATCCATGAGTGTGGAATGTTTTTCCATTTCTTTGTGTCCTCTTTGATTCTTTCATAACTGTTTTATAGTTTTCAGAGTACAGATCTTCTATTTCTTTAGTTAGATTTATTCCTAGGTATCTTATTTTTGGTGCAATTGCAAATGGGATTGATTCCTTGATTTCTTTTTCTTCTGCTTTGTTTTTGGTGTGTAGAAATGTACATTGATTTTATATCCTGCGATTTTGCTGAATTTATATATGAGTTCTAGCAATTTTCTGGTGGAGTCTTTAAGATTTTCTACAGAGTATCATGTCATCGGCAAATAGTGAAAGTTTGACTTCTTCCTTGCCAGTTTGGATGCCTTTTATTTCTTTTTGTTGTCTGATTGCTGAGGCTAAGACTTCCAGTACTATGTTAAATAGTAGTGATGAGAGTGGATATCCTTGTCCTGTTCCTGACTGTAGGGGAAAGGCTCTCAGTTTTTCCCCACTGAGGATGATATTAGCTGTGGTCTTTTGTATATGGCCTTTAAAATGCTGAGGTATGTTCTATCTACCCCTGCTTTGTTGAGGGTTTTTATCAGGAAAGGATGCTGTATTTTGTCAAATGCTTTTTATGCCTCTCTTGACAGGATCATATGGTTCTTATCCTTTCTTTTATTAATATGGTATATCACATTGATTGATTTGTGAATATTGAACCACCCCTGCAGCCCAGGAATAAATCCCACTTGATTGTGGTGGATAAGTGTTTGAATGTACTGTTGAACTCAATTTGCTAGTATTTTATTGAGAATTTTTACGTCCATGTTCATCTGGGTTATTGGCCTATAATTCTCCTAAAAGTGGGGTTTTTGGTTTTGGAATCAAGGTAATACTGGCTTTGTAGAATGAGTTTGGAAGTTTTCCTTCCATTTCTATTTTTTGGAACAGTTTGAGAAGAATGGGTATTAACTCTTGTTTAAATGTCTAGTAGAGGGGTGCCTGGGTGGCTCAGTTGGTTGTGTCTGCCTTTGGCTAGGGTCATGGCCCCGAAGTCCTGGGATTGAGTCGCCCAGCGGCCTCCCTGCTCAGTGGGGAGACTGCTTCTCCCTCTCCCCCCCACCACCTCATGCTCACTTGCTCTCTCTCATAAATGAATGAATGAATGAATAAGATCTTTTAAAAAAATGTCTGGTAGGCTTCCCCAGGGAAACCATCTGGCCCAGGACTTCAATTTGTTGGGAGATTTTTGATTACTGATTCAATTTCTTTGCTGGTTATGTGTCTGTTCAAATTTTCTATTTCGTCCTGTTTCAGTTTTGGTAGTTGTAAGTTTCTAGGAATTTGCCAATTTCTTCCAGGTTGCCCAGTTTGGTGGCATATAATTTTTCATAGTATTCTCCTATTTTTTTAAAGATTTTTTTGATTTATTTGAGAGAGAGAGCACGAGCAGGTGTGCAGAGGGAGAGGGAGAAGCAGGCTCCCCACTGAGCAGGGAGCCTAACATGGGGCTCTATCTCAGGACCCTGAGATCATGACCTGAGCCAAAGACAGATGCTTTATGGACTGAGCCACCCAGGCGCCCCCATAGTATTCCCTCATAATTGTATTTCTGTGGTATTGGTTGTGATCTTTCTCTCATTAATGATTTTACCTATTTGGGTCCTTTCTCTTTTCTTTTTGATAAGTCTAGCTAGAGAGTATCAATTTTATTAATTCTTTCAAAGAACCAGCTCTTAGTTTTGTTGATTTGTTCTACTGGGATTTTTTGTTTCTGTATCATTTATTTCTGCTCTAATCTTTATTATTTCCCTTCTGCTGGCTTTAGGCTTTATTTGCTGTTCCTTTTCTAGCTCCTTTAAGTGTAAGGTTAGATTGTATATTTGAGACTTTTCTTGCTTCTTGAGGTAAGCCTGTATTGTAGTATGCTTCCCTTTTAGGACTGCCTTTGCTGCATCCCTACGGTTATGGGGCTATCGTGTTTTCATTTTCACTTGCTTCCATGTATTTTTAAAATTCTTCTTTAATTTCCTGGCTAGCCCATTCATTCTTTAGTAGGATGTTCTTTAACCCCCATGTACTTGAGGTCTTTCCAAATTTTTTCTTGTGGTTGACTTCCATTTTCATAGTTTTGTGTTCTGAAAATATGCATGTAGACCATTGACATATGCCATAATTGTTACTGTTTTTTATCCATTGCCTTTGGTTTTGGTTTTGTATTCCACTCTTTTTCTGCTTTCTCTGACTTTAATTGAACATTTATAGACTACATTTTTCCACTCTCTTAGCATATCAATTATACTTAAAAGGAAAAAACCTCTTTTTAAGTATTTGCTCTTAAATTCACATTATTTACAACTAATCCAAGTCCACTTCCAAGTCCACTTTCAAATAATGCTATACCATGTCATGGGTAGTGCAGGTACCTTATAACACAATATCCCCAATTCCTTCCTCCTGCCCCTTATGACATCATTATCATTTACTTCACTTGTACTGAAGCTACAATTATTGCATGCATTGTTGAAATTACTATTTTGAGCAAACTGTTATGCATTGGGTCAATTAAGAATGAGAAAAATAAAATATTTTACCCCCATTTATTCCTTCTCTAACACTCTTCTTGGTGTAGATCTGTGTTTCTGACCTGGGCAGAGTTGGTTCTCTGCTTGCTTAGTTTCCTTCTTAGGAAATCTTGTAACATTTTTTTGGTAGGTACATTTACCCTGTGACAAATTCCCTTAATTTTTGTTCATCTTATAAAGTCTTTATTTCTCTTTAGATTTTTTTCTTCAACACCTTAATTATTTCCTGCACTCTCTTGCTTGAATGGTTTCTGATGAGAAGGCCAATATGCTTCTTATTCTGGCCTCTATGGGTGAGGCTTCTCCCCCACTGCCTTCTTTTATGATTTTCTCTTTGTCTTTGATTTTCTGCAGCTTGAATATGGTATGCCTAGGTACAGGTTTTTTATATTTGTAATTTTTATATGTATTTGGTGTTCTGTGAGCTTCTGTGGTTTGCCCTCTACTATCAATTTTGGAAAAGTCTGTCATTGTTGGTCACATACTTCTTTTGTTCTTTCTCTCTTTCTTCTGTTTCTACCGCAGATAGATTACATCTTTTGTAATTGTCCCACAGTTCTTAGATATTCTGTTCTATCCTTTTCATTCTTTTTTCTTTTTGCATTTTGGTTTTGAAAGTTGTACTGGTATTTCTTCCTTCCAGCCCATTGATTCTTTCCTTGGCTGTGTCTAGTGTATTGATGAGGAGTCCATCAATGTATTCTTTATTTCTGTTACAGGTGTTTTCTGTTGTTGTTTTTTTTTTTTTGGTTGCCAGCATTTCCTTTTGATTCTTCCTTGGAATGTCCATCTCCCTGCTTACATTACCTCTCTTTGCATGTTGTCCACTTTTGCCATTAGAGCTCTAGCGTATTAATGATAGTTGCTTTAAATTCCTTGTCTGATAATTCTAGCATCTCTGCCATATCTGAGTTGGGTTCTCTGCTCGGTCTCTTCAAATCTGTGTTTGTTATTTCAGTATGCTTTGGGATTTTTTGAAAGCTAGACATGATGTACTGGGTAAAACAACTTGAGATATGTATGCCCTTGTGTGAGGTTTTATGTTTACCACCTAGGAGTTAGGCTGTGTTTACTGTTTGCTGTATCAGTAGGTGTCAGAGCTAAAATTTCCTCTGGTATCCTTGTTTTTGTCTCTTCTTTGTCTTTGAGTTTTCCTAAAGATTTCTTTTTTTTTTTTTTAATTTTATTTATTTATATGTCAGAGAGAGAGCACAAGCAGGGGCAGCGGTAGGTAGAGGGAGAAGCAGGCTCCCTGCTGAGCAAGAAGCCCAATGTGGAACTCCATCCCAGGACCTGGGATCATGACCTGAGCCGAAGGCAGAAGCTTAACCAACTGAGCCACCCAGGCACCCGAGTTTTCCTAAAGATTTCTTAAGTAAGGTCTGAGAAGGGCAGTTTTTTAGTTGTATGCCCCGGTTATCATACAGAAGCCCTATTGATGTTATTAGAAGTGATCTGTAGGAGTACTTGCCTGGCTCAGTTGGTGGAGCGTGCGACTCTTGATCTCAGAGTTAAAGGTTCGAGCCCTATGTTGGGTGCAGAGATGACTTAAAAATAAAATCTTGATTTAAAAAAAAAGTGATCTCGGGGCGCCTGGGTGGCTCAGATGGTTAAGTGTCTGCCTTCGGCTCAGGTCTGATCCCAGGGTCCTGGGATCGAGCCCCACATCAGGCTCCTGGCTCAGCGGGAAGCCTGCTTCTCCGTCTCCCTCTGCCTCTCCCCCTGCTCATGCGCTCTCTCTCTCTCTCTGTATTTCTGTGTCTCAAATGAATAAATAAAATCTTTAAAAAAAGAAAAAATAAATAAATAAGTGATCTCTAGTTCTGTGATTCTGTGATTAGGTCTCAGTCTTTTAGGGAACTTGTGCCCCTGGCCTGTGACCTTCAGAAGTGCTGTTTGGTTTTGGGTTTTGCCCTCTTGTAGGTGAAACAGGAAGGCAGAGGGGACTGGAGTTGGACATTTTCCTTCCCCTAGGTCAGGTAGGTTCTGGCAAATCTCAGTAAGCTAGGCTCTGCTGGAACAGTTTCCCTTGAGGACAGGCCTTGTTAAGAACAGAATGCTCCGGGCCTATGTCAGAGTGGCTCATTTTCCCCTTCCCCTGCCTGAAGCCTGAGAGGTTTTGTTCTCTGACCTTCACTGTGAGAACCTGGCAGGTAAAACTCACAGAAGTACGTGGGTCCCCCTAAGAATGGGCCCTCCCTAAGTTTTATTAATTTGAACTTGTCCACTTTTAACCTCTAGAGATTCATCAGTTATACTTTGCTTTTTCCTGCCCCATGCATCTGCTCCAGTAAGCTGTGATTTTCTGTATTTGCCTGTTCCTCTGATTGGGCAGTGTTTTATCCTTTGACTTCAGTTCTCTGATGGATCTAAAAAGAACTGTTTTTCAATTTGTTTAGCTTTTTTATTGTAAGAACAGTAGTGACCGCTTCCAAACTCCTTACATGCCAGACTGGAAAATGAAAGTTTGTTGCTTTCATTTTTGAAAGATATTTTTGGTAGAGTAAAAGAATTCCTGGTGATACCTTTTTTCCCTTTCTTTCTATGTTTTAAAGATGTCATTCCATTGCCCTCCAGCTTGTAGGAGAAGTCACTTAGGATTCTTACCTTTATTTATCTATACATAATGTGCTTTTTTTTTTTCATGTTTATAAACAGTTTATTCAGTTCGTTACAGTGGGCAAGATCCCTGCTGAATGGACAGGTAGAAGCGAGGTACCCCTGGGTTAATGCAGGAGCCAGCGGCTTGCATGGGACTGACTGGGCATCAGGCAAGGAGGGAGCACCAAGGTTTCAGAGTCAGACCAGGCTCAGAGTCCCTGAGCCGAGGGTGGGCTAATGGCCTGACACTGACCGCTGCTTCCTTCTCACAGCTGGGCACCCTGCAGGGTGTGTCTTCAACATTACGTCATTTCAGTGATGTCAAGGGAACAGTTATTAAACTGAGCCCATGTCCTGGTGCACCTGAACTGTTGTTGCTATGTAAGTCACATGCTAGCATGCAAACCAGAATTTTAGAATCCTCCGGTAACGGTGCGCCAGAGTGATGATAACTCTGTATTTCTCCCTTAGCGCCCCCTTGCCTGTTTTCATTCCTACTTGAATTCCCATCTGTAAACCACATAGAGTGTTGATGAAAGTCTCACACACACAGCAAGTCTCTCAGATGACAAAGCTATTTCCAAAGCAGCATCTTGTGCAGTCTGTGACATTGAAGAAAGTGTCTCTGGTTAGCTGTCTTCTGTGAAAAGAGTCATCCACCCCTGACCGATGCCTAATTGAAAGCATAACTTAGAAGATAGATTTAGGAAGTAGAATATGGATAAAAATAGGAAACAAACATTTCTACTGTCTTAGGTCTCTGTGCCTTTCACAGAACTTCCAACAGTGCTGTGTTGGGACAGAGCATCTGGAGGTTCACAACCTCTGTGGTCTGTAGGAGACAGTATAAGGAGGGCCCGGGGAAGAATTTGCCATTTTCAGTGGAAAACTGAATGGTGGTTACTAATTATGATGACTTTGTACTTTGGATTTGCTGCACCCTTTTTTTATAGTAAGATACCAACTGGTTAAGAAATAAGGGTGTTTTAATTAATCCATTAAACAGATGTGAAAAGGAGCATTTGAAGAGGTGCAGTCTCTTTGAAAAATTGATCAGTCTCTTGAATTCAACATAGTATATTTGTAAATAAACCTATGGCATGAAAAAAAAAATAGGAAACTAACTCTAAAAAGCTATCGTCTATGGGGACTGGGCCAATTAATGACCAGTTCACAGATGGTCTCACTTGAGGGCTACAAAGTTGTTCACATAATTATTAGAAACCTACTGGAGTCCACAGCTGACAATCTGCAAACTGCTGGATAGAACTCAGTCTCTAGGTATGAGATGGTTAGAGTCTAGTTTAAACCTCTAACCCCTGAATCAAGAGGGGAAAGGCAAGAAAGACCTTATCTACTAGATTCTGTGTCTGCTGAAGTCTCCGGTGACATTTTGGCAGCAGCCGGTGGCAGTCCTCAGAGCTGCGCAGCGGGACCCAAGGCTGGGACCGTACATAATGTGCTCTTTAAAAGCCTGGCTTCTTTAAAGATTTTTTTCTTTGACACTGGTTTTTAACAACTTGATTATGATGTATCTTGGTGGTGGTCTTTTGAGGTTTATTCTCCTTGGGTTTTATTGAGCTTCTTGGATCTGCGAGTTTATAGTCTTGATCATATTTGGGAAATTTTACTTTATTTCTTCAGATACTGTTTCTGTCTCCTTTTTGCTCTTCTTTTTTCTGGGATTCCAGTTTATGCACATTGGCCTGCTTGTAGTGTCTGGTGTTTCTTGTTTGTTTTGTTTTGTTTTATCCGTATGCTTTATTTATTTGTGTGTGTATGTACTTTATTTTGAGTCGTTTCAGTTGCTATGTCTTTAAATTCTTTGATCTTTTCTTTTACAGTGTTGATCTGATGTTAATCCCATACTAATGTTTTTTCATTTCAGAGACTATTCTTACCATCTCTAGATCTTTTTATAGCTTCCATTTTCCTCCCCATCATGTACGTGTTTCCCTCTACCTTCCTGAATATGTGAAGCATTTTTATAGAATAATATTCATCATCCTTGTCTGCTAGTTCCTATATCTCTGCCTTTGCTAGGTCAGTTTCTAATGGTTGGTCTTCTTAAGGTCGTAGGTCGTATTTCGCTCTCTTTCACGTGCCTGGTATAGCAGTTACCATTTCACGCTTCATTGCTTGCTTGTGATGATGGAATGTTTCTCCCTTGCCAGCTAGCCTGATGCCAGTTCTCGCCATTGGGGGTGCTGGAGGAGAAGGGGCCTCTCTTCCTGGTTCTGTGTGTTCTGCTTTTTTCTGTTCTATGACACAGGCTGGCACATAGGACACATGGGAGCTCACTCCACTAAGTTTCTGTGGCACCTTTTCAGGCAGTTTCCTGGCTGCAAATTCAGCAGCACCCCTGTGGTGCCCGCCCTGATACTCTCTGTATGTCTGGAAGGGGTAGGCACTGCCAGGCAAGTTCCATGGGACCCCGGCTGGCCTCCTGGCAGCTTTCCCGTGAGTTCATCAGCACCTCTGCACACAGCTTCCCAGCTCATTTTGTTGGCACCCACACAGGTTGTTGTCAGCCTCCAGCTTTGGCCTGGGGCAACCCCGTGAACTTTTCACCATCCAGTGGGCTGTGTCCACCCACCTCCCAGGTGTGAATCCTTGCCTTGGGTACCTCCCTTCACCCTAGGGTATTCTGTAGAGTTCTCTTTTGTTTCCTTTCAGTTAACTCCTTATAAATAGTTAATAATTGTTTATACTAAACTTCCCTTGTTTAAAATACCATGTGGTTTCTGTCTCCTGGCTGGACTCCAGCTGATACACCTGGCCGTTTCCTTATTGAATACTGGACATTGTGAATTTATGTTGTTGGTTGCTGGGGTTTGTTATATTCCTTCAAATAGTGTAAATCTTGGTCTGGCACACAGTTAAGTTCCTTGGCATCAGGTGATTCTTTGGAGGCTTGCTTCTGAGCAGTGTTAGGGTGGGCCTTTGGTCTGCAGCTAATTTAGCCCCATTGTGAGGGGCAATGCCCTTCTGAGGATTCTACCCGATACGCTGTGAATTAGGAGGCTCTACCATGGTGGCTTGTGGGAACATAAAATAGGGCCATCCCTGTGTGAGCTCTGGTTCCATCTGCTCCTTTCCAGGGATTCCTGCCCTGGGCTCCTCGCATAGTTTGTCTCACACGGGTACAGATTCCTCCTCAGCTGCATATCTTGGAGCTCTGCCTGCTCTGCAGCCCCTCCTCCCTAGCACTCTGCCCCCGCGTCCTAGCTGCCTCCTTACCCTCCTGTCTCTTCCCCTGAGGGAGATGGCCGGCTGTCTGAGTTTCCCCTCCCCGCGCTGTAGCCCGGAACCACCTTGGCCGTGGCTGGTGCAGTCACAGGGCTCCGGCTGTTGGTTTCCCTTCTCGCTGCAATCTCCTCTGGTGACAGGAGACGCATCACATCATCTCTTGCCCAGTTTTCTGAGTTCACAAGGCCCTGTTACTCTGTCTTGAATGAGTACATAACCAAACAGATGAAACAGCCTGTCAGGAGCTTAATGAAATTCAGAATGGGGTTGGGGCCGGGGGGGGCTCTCTGGCTAAGCCAACTGACACTGTTAACACTCCTTCTTTTTATTTTATTAAGCAGTCACACGAATGGGAACAGGAAGATGGTACAGATTGGAAGACAGTGACATGGTGGAGGCCTGGGGTTCACCCCACAGCAGGCTCACCGTTACCATATTGTGTGGCTGTGTCCTTGCTGGGCTGAGGTGCTTGCGAGGATCGACGCCTCCTCACAGGAGCTCACGTGAAGAAAGGAGCTGATCACCCATGAACTTGCACAGGCAGAGTCCCTGGCCTGCTTCCGTGGCCCACCATGACTCCAGTAGTCTTCAGACGACGGGAAACTGGACCGACAAGGCCACCTACCTCTGGGCAGTCTGGCCTTGGCCTGGACTCCTCCCTGGCCTCCTGGGGCCACCTCTGCTTCTGCCCGAGGCCCTGTCCACGGCCACAGCTGGGTCGAGATGGCCACTGGTGGCCAGTGCTGCCCTGCTACACTTCCACTCTGAGGCAGGGACACTGATCCCTGGCTGGCAGCTGTCATGCAGGCAGCAAGAGGGGAGCCTGGAAAGCCAGCCTTGCAAGGTGAGTGGACGTGTTTTCTGAAGTGATATAGAAGTGGGGTGAGAACCAGTGCTGCTCCCCAGAGCCTGCAGTTTGTGAGCAGGCAGAGGTCTCTGCGACTGCCTTTCCCGTTGTCTACCCAGAAGCACCTTCCTGTCCCCACAGCCAGGACTCTCCCAGCCTCACAATCTTCCCTGGGGGTGGTACCCAGACCTCTGGGAGGAGAGTGGTGGCAGGGCCCTGAGTCTGCCCACATTCAGGGGTCCAGCCCCACAGCCAGGACTCTCCCAGCCTCACATTCTTCCCTGGGGGTGGTGCCCAGACCTCTGGGAGGAGAATGGTGGCAGGGCCCTGAGTCTGCCCACATTCAGGGGTCCAGGACAGGCAGGCACTCTGGGAGCCCCATGGCTCGGTGGGGTTCTGGGGCAGGACAAGTGCATCATCCTTCACTCGTGGCAGACCTGATGAGGCGTCTGTCCCGGAGGCCAGTTAAGGGGGAAGGCTGAGGCGCTGGGGTAGGATGGTTTAGTGGGAGCCTTTTCATGTGACTGAGCCCCATAGGCTCTCACTGCATGCATCCCTACCCCCCAGGGAAGAGTTCAGTTATGGGAACATTTCAGCTTGAAGCTTCCTGGGGGGTGGGAAACACCAAGGGGAGCTTGGGGACTGTGGTCTCCTCCACACTAGCAGAGCCACATTGCCTTAATATCCTACAGTCTAAGGTCCAGCGATGCTCAGAGAATGGGTGAACAGAGGCTGGGGACTAGTGGACACAGTAACCGGGGAGGTAGGGAAGACATGGGATCAGCCCTCCCAGCTGGCCCATCCAGGAAGGATTGGGCAGAGTTAGAAAAGATGCCGTCACTTAGTACTCAGACCTGAGGGTCAATGGTGAGAGCTTCAGTGGCCACTGTGTTGTGGGGCTGCACCATCTAATGGGTGGTGGCTCCTGGGACCACTGGTTCTTGTGAGGGTCCTTCTGGGCTCAGACATGGGCAGCTCCCTCCTCTCCACAGAGATAGGCCCACACCAGCTACTCTCTGGGGTCTGCTGTCTGACAGTCAGCCTCTGCCTGGGACTTCCATGACAGGATGAACTGGTCCTGTCTCTGCTTTCTGGCTGTGCTTTACCCAAGTACTACTCTGATAGCTCCTTAGCCTACAGGAGCCTTTCCCTCCCAGTAAGAGCTGTAACTTTGGTGCTCTCTTATCACCCTTGGTTCGATGTCTCCATCCCACAAGGATTTGGGATGTGGAGGCTGAGGAGCCTGGCCTGGTGGCGGAAGCCTATCCCTTCACTCATTCATCAGTGAAGACTGGGTCAGGCCCCCTTTGTGTGAGATGCTCACACTTAGATGGGGACAGCCAGAGCAGCCTGAGAGGGTGGAGAGCATCTAAAGCCATTGTTCTGTCAAAAAGGCCCCTCTCTGATGTGAACATTTCATTCAGCAGCCACTTGGTGAACACCCACTATGGGTCATGGCTTGTTTAGGTGCTGATATATAAGCCCTAGCTGTCACTGGACTGCATCCAATATGACAGAATGTACATTATTAGATGTGATTGGTGGTAAGACAAAAATAAGGATAGAAGGACAAAGCGTGTTAAGTAGGATGCTATGGTGAGGTGACATCTGGGAAGAGGCTTGAGTGAAGGAGGGGCAAGCAGTATGCCCATCTGGAGGCAGAATGCCAGGTAGAGGGACAGTGCTAAGGCCCTGAGGCAGGAGCCCATTTGGGAAACATGTTTGAAACTGTCAATGTGTAACAAACTATAGCCCCATGGCCAGTCCTAGGCAGGAAGCACAGCAGTTACTTGCACTAATTATAAAAAACCAGCACTGCCCATCTGGCCAGGAGGGAAGGGTCCCCAGAGAGGAAGCAGGCCTGGAGCTGGCAGTCTGCAAGCCCCAAGGCTCCTTCTCTAAGAGCGAGATGGTAGACCTCAGCTGAGGACACACGCTCCTGTTCTCTGAGAAGCTATAGAATGAGCTTCTAGAATGTAGAATTGCTGTGTCCTGCTGCCGTCTTCATTGTAGGACTGAGCTGGTAAGGAGAGATACCAGAGGGTTCAGACAAGGACACAGAGGTCTTCAGCCCCAGAGACTCTTGGTCAGGCAGAGGGACATGGCCTGTGTTCCTTCTGGCTGTCGCTCATTGGTTGGCATACCTCTGCACAGGCCACGTATAGCTCAGAGATGTCCGTGTAGCCTGTGCTAGCCAGACCAGCTTGCAGAGTTATCAACCCACATCCTTTCACCCACCATGCCTGATGCTGAGTCAGTTTACCAGGTACCCTGACAAACAGGACTGGGCAGGGTGACAGACCCACCCAGAGACTATGGTATTGGAGTTGTCAGACACGGACTTTAGCTGATTAACATATTAAAGTAAAGAGAGAAGATGCAGAATTCCACATAGAATTCATAAAAAATTAAATGAAAAATCTGAAACAGGAGAGCATGACTAAAATTTAAAGTTCAGTAAGTGGACCTTTCTACCCTAGGGTTAGGGGTTAGGGTAGAAAATACTCCGGCAGACACCACCGCACCTAGCCCACACTACCCTCTGAGCGTCCTTGTCCTGGGCCCCCGGGGCCCTGCTTGTCTCTTCTGTAGACCCCCAACCTTGGGCAGCGGGGGGGGTTCCTGCCAAGGAAGGTTCTTTGTGCTTGGAGAGACTGGCGGGTCTTTGGAACTTGGAGAACATGTTTCAGTGCAACTTTGTTGGAAATACTCTTGGCATGTTGGAAGAGCTTTGTGATGCTAATGAAATCTTTGGGGCCCTCAGATTCATTGTCAGGAACACAAGCGTGTTTTTATTTATGGTCTTGGGCTAAATGTATGCTAACCTCTCAACATACGCCTTAGAAACTGCCTTTTTACACAGTTGTATTTTTGTTTGCTTCTCCCCTGAATGCAGAGTGCAGAAAGGTAGCATTGAGGACTGGTGGGATTGGGGAAATGGAGGCCCGTCTGGTTTGCAAGGGGCACACACACGCTTTTCAGGCGTCACATCGCGGGTCCTGAGTGCCACCTGTTGCACTGATGTGATGGGCATGGGCACAGGCAGGGGTGAGGACATGGGGGCCAGGGCTGCTGCAGAGCATGACTGACGATGTTTTGGATCATAGCAATTTAGGTGCATGTTGTTCTGAGGAGTTTTCCACCCTGGGTTAATGGTTTCTTTATAATGAACAGAAATAAATTCATGAGGGATGGTGAGGTAAGGCAAGGTCATGGGCCAAGGCCAGCGTGCTGACCCACACAGGTTGTTTGACATGGATTAAAGCAATGTCATGGCAAAGACATCAGCCTTTTATCTGAAGGAAAGGATGGAAGCCCCTTGTCTTCTAAACTGCTCTGTGGGGCAGTGAACACCCTTCCCACAGGGAGAGAAGGAACACAGGTTGAGTCTGGCTGAGGGGAGGCAGGCCTGCGGGGCCGTGACAGCTGTGGTTCCTGGGAGGTTCTCGTTCCTGGGAGGCCACTTGGATGCCCCACAGTGTACCCTGTGCTTCAAGACAGGAGGCCTTGCCGGGGTCTCTGGAGGGTCCTTGAGGAACGGACGTCCTCTTAGCCAGGAGGGTGCTGAGGGAGGTGTGGAGCAGGTGAGCACGTAGCCCCACTGTGTTATGCATTTGTCATGGCGCGCCTTCTGTGTTCCAGGCACTGGTTTAGGCACAAGGAAGTTGATGGACAGGCTGGACGAGGTCTCTGCTCTCGTGGGGTTTGTGTTCCAGTCCAGAGGTGGGCCTTAAACGAGTGTAAATAAGTAAGAGCAAACACATTAAAGAACAAAGAAAACAAGTGCTAAAAGTAATGAAAGAGATGATACTGGGACCATGTTGGTGGTAAGGATTGTTGGGGAGAGGATGACCTCCCTTAAGAGGTGACGTTTGAGCTGAAACCAGAATGACAGGGCAGCCCAGCTCTGCAGGCGGAGCAGAGGCCCAGAACTAGAATCGCTTCAGCTTTCGTCTCAAGGACTAGGAGAAACTGATGACAGATTGTAAGCAGAGGAATAACATGATCTGATGGCACATTCACGAGACGTGCCGGGTCCTGTGCGGAGACTCAGATCATGGGGTGGATTTCCGGAAGCAGGGAGACCACGGGTAGGCGTTGCATGTGTCCGGGGAGGACTGGCATGGTGGCTGCAGAGGCAGAGTGAGTGCAGACGGGGACTGCATTTGGGGTTGCGCTGAGGGAAGGCAGGGAGCCAGGTGAGTCTGAGGTATCTGAGCATCTCAGTGGAGGCGGGGCAAGGGCATCCAGGGATATAGTCTGCAGTCTGGTTCCTCCGTAGCAAGTTTGCAAAGCCCACTGGATGTCAGTGGAGGTGTCCTGGTCGCAGCCAGGATGGGGGACAGAGCCCCATCTCCGAGGAGAGTCAGGAGTGTTTCCTGCACAGGTGGAAAACCACCGTCCCTCTTAAGGCTGCTGGACTGCAGGACCTGACAGCTGGTCACCGTCTCCCAACACAGAGTTTCTGACAGCTTGAAATCCTTCTTCCTCACGTTCCACATCCAGTATGCCACCAAGTCCTGTCCTAAGGCCACAGCGCTCTCCCGCCTCACCATACCTTCCGTGTCAGCCACCCTTGTCCCTTCACCTGGAGGCAGCCTGCTTGCCTTCCCTCCGCCTGAGCCCAGCCCTGCTCCTCATGGTTACCAGAGGCACTTCCTAACATGCAGACCTGGGCATTTAAAGTATTTTGAGTGATTTCTTTTTTAATATTAACTTATTACTTCATTTTTAAAATTTAGGTGTTTGTTTTTTTTTTTTAAGTAATCTCTCCACCCAACGTCGGGCTCAAACTCATGACCCTAAGATCAAGAGTCACATGTTACTCTGACTGAGCCAGCCAGGTGCCCCCAACTTCTTACTACCTCATTTTTGGATGATGCCTTGTATTTAGTTATGGATTACAAATGTTTTGATTTATAGAATTTTTTTAAGTTATGGAAAATTTCAACATATTCAAAAGTAGAAATTAGTATGCTGAACCTCCATGTGCCCACCACCTAGCTTCAGGGCCACATTTTGAAGCAAATCCCAGATAGCATATAATTTCATCTTTAATATTTCAGTGTGACTCTAAAATTCAAGGATTGGCAGCTCTTTCTGCCCATGAGTCCTGTCCCTTTGCTTTAATAAAAACAGGTTTTTGCACCAAAAAAAAAAAAAAAAGAATCCAAGGATCATTGAAAGCATATCCACAATGGCATGACCACACCTAAACATTTAATACCGGCCCACCTTGGTGTTTGGTTCAGTTGCAGACCACCATCATAATGTGACTGTCACAATAAAGTGAGCCAGATGAATTTTTTGGTTTCCTAGTGAATATAAAAGTTATGTTTACAGTATCCTGTAGTCTGTTAAAATATGCAATGCCATTATGTCTAAAAAACAATGTACAAACTTTAATTAAAAATTACTTTATTGCTAAAAAATGCTACCCATCGTCTGAGCTTTCCGGAAGTCATGATCTTTTTGCTGGAGGAGGGTCTTGCCTCGATGTTGGTGGCTGCTGACTGATCAGGGTGGTGGCTGCTAAAGGTGGGGATTACTGTGGCAATTTCTTAAAATAAGACAACAGTGGAGTTTGCCACCTTGATCGACTCTTCCTTTCACGAACGATTTCTTTGTAGCATGTGATACTGTTTGATAGCATTTTACCCATGGCAGAAATTCTTTCAAGATTGGAGTCAATCCTCTGAAACCCTACGGCTGCTTTATCCGCTAAGTTTACAATAAATATTTTGTTGTCATTTCAACAGTCTTCAGAGCATCTTCCCCAGGAAAGATCGTCTCAATAAAGCACTTTCTTTGCTCATCCATATGAAGCAGCTCCTCTCATCTGTTTAAGTTTTATTCTGACATCTCAGTGATTCAGCCCTATCTTCACGCTCCACTTCTTTTTTTAGTATTTACTTATTTAAGTAATCTCTCCACCCGACATAGGGCTCAAACTCATGACCCCGAGATCAAGAGTCGCTCACTTCTCTGCCTGAGCCAGCCAGGCACCCGAGGCTCCACTTCTGATTCTAGTTCTCTTGCCATTTCCACCACATCTCGGTGACTTCCTCCACTGAAGTCTTGAACCCCTCGAAGTCATCCATGAGGGTTGGAATCAACTTCTTCCAAACTCTTGGTAAGGTTGATGTTTGATCTCTTTCCATGAATCACAAATGTTAACGGTGAATTCTTTCCAGAAGGATTTCAATGGACTTTGCCCAGATCCGTCAGAGGAATCACTGTCTAAGGCAGTTACAGCCTTACAGAATGTATTTCTCAATAATAAGCTTTGAAAGTCAAAATTACTCCTTGCTCTTTGGGCTGCAGAATGGATGTTCTGTCACTGGGCGTGAAAACAACATGAATCTCATTGTCCATCTCCATCGGAACTCTTGGGTGACCAGGTGCATTGTCATGAGCATTTTGAAAGGAATCTTTTTCTGAGCAGTACGTCTCAACATGTGGGCTTACTATTCAGTAGATCATGTTGTAAACAGATGTGCTGTCATCCAGGCTTTGCTGTTCCATTCAGAGAGCACGGGCAGAGTAGATTTTGTATAATCTTAAGGACCCTAGGATTTTCAGAGTGGTAAATAAACATTGGCTTCAACTTAAAGTCACCAGCTCTTAAATTAGCTCCTAACGAGAGAGTCAGTCTGCCCTCTGAAGCCGGGCACTGACATCTCTATTCTAGCTATGACCGTGCTAGATGGCATCTTCTTCTGTTTATAAGGCTGTTTTGTCTAGGTTGAAAATCTGTTAGTCATTGTAGCCACCTTCATTAATGATCTCATCGATCTTCTAGATCCCTTTCTGCAGCCTTGTATCAGTACTCACAGATTCATCTTGCACTTTTATGTTGTGGCTTCTTTCCTTAAACCTCATGAACCACCTCTGCTTGCTTTGTGCTTTCCTTCTTCAGCTTTCTTACCTCCCTCGGCCTTCATAGGTTTGAAGAGATGACCTGGCTCGGGATCACGCTTTCATTTAAGGCAGTGTTGTGTCTGGTTTGATCTTCTATCCAGCCCATTAAAGCTTTCTCTGCATCAGCAATAAGGCTGTTGCGCTCTCTTATTTTTGTGTGTTCACTTGGAGTAGTATCTTTAATTTCCTTCAAGAACTTTTCCTTTGCATTTACAACTTGGCTAACTGGTATAAGAGGCCTAGCTTTTCGTCTGTCTTGACTTTCAATGTGCCTTCCTCACTAAGCTCAGTCATTTCTAGCTTTGGATTTAAAGTGAGAGATGAGTGACTCACTCCTCCTTTCAGTTTCTAAAGGCCACTGTCCAGTTAGTAATTGGCTTGATTTCAGTACTGTTGTGTCTCCAGGAATAGGGAAGCCCGAGGAGAGGGCAAGAGATGGGGCAACAGCCAGTTGCAGGAGCGGACGGAACATGCACAACACTTTGGAGTGTGCTGTCTCAACATCGGTGCAGTTTGTGGCGCCCCAGAACAGCTACACTAGTAACATCCCAGATCCCCGTAGTAAGTGCGGTAAGAATGAAAACGTTTGAACTCCTGCGAGAAGTACGCGAATGTGACACAGACACGGAGTGAGCAAGTGGTGCTGTGGGCACCGCGGTGCTGACAGACGTGCCTGAGGCAGGGTCGTCATAGAACTTCAGTTTGTGTGAAGCGCACTAAAGCAAAGAGCAGTGAGCCCAGGTGTGCTTGAAATTTCCTCACTTACCACACCAGTGTTCTCATGTTCCTGATTGCCTCTTAAGTGATTTGTTTGTTAAGCAAATGTTCATTTATTTAGTTAGGGTTTTTTTTTTTTTTTAAGATTTGATTTATTAGCGAGCAGAGTGAGGGCAAAAGCAGCGGTAGAGGGGCAATGGGAGGAGCAGACTTCCCGCCAAGCAGGGAGCCCAACATGGGGCTCAATCCCGGGACCCCGGGATCATGACCTGAACCGAAGGCAGACACTTAACGACTGAGCCACCCAGGCGCCCCATTTAGTTAGTTATTTTTTAAGTAGGCTCCACACCCAGCATGGCGTCCAGTGTGGGGCTCGATCTCAGAACCCTCAGATCAAGACCTGAACTGATACTGAGTCGGACGCTTAACCAGCTGAGCCACCCAGGCGCCCCAAGGAAATGTTTGTTTAAACGATTGAGATCCATTGTTTTACAGGATCCATATTGCATTAGTAATAGAACTCATATTTCATTTTATTCTCTGAGTTCCTCCTCTCTCCTCTTTTTTTTCTTTTAAGATTTTATTTATTTGACAGAGAGAGGCACAGTGCGAGAGGGAACACAAGCAGGGGTAGTGGGAGAGGGAGAAGCAGGCCTCCCGCCAAGCAGGGAGCCCGATGCGGGGCTCGATCCCAGGACCCTGGGATCATGACCCAAGCCGAAGGCAGACGCCTAACAACTGAGCCACCCAGGCGCCCCTCTCTCCTCTTTTTCTTAAAATTTATTGATGAGACCATCCTTTGTCCTGTAGTTTCCCACAGTCTGGATTATGCTGCATCCCCATGGTGGTGATGACTGATGTGCTTCTGTCCCTTGTAAGTTGGTACTGAGATCTAGAGGTTGCATATATTTGCATTGGTTTTGGCAAGCTACTTTCTAAGTGCTGTTGTGTCCTCTGTTCAGGTGTGGACAGCTGTTGTCTTCTGTTGACTTAGTAACCACTGATGATCAGTGCCTACATTAGGGGTTGCAAATTGCTGAGTCTCAAATTCTGGCAGTCATTCATTGCTTAGCTGGAATTCATTGCTTAGCTGGAATACTCCTATATAAACAAATTGCCCCTCAGTAACCATTGAGCAACTCGGTGGTACCATTTACATAGGAAGGGCAGGGAGATTTCTTGATTTTTGACTGTTGGCCACTTTGCAGACTAACAAGCGGATTCCCCAGCATCTCCCAATGGTGACTGATGAATTTTTTATATCAGTATGCACTCATGCATTTAAAAACAGTTGAGGGGCGCCTGGGTGGCTCAGTTGGTTAAGCGACTGCCTTCGGCTCAGGTCATGATCCTGGAGTCCCTGGATCGAGTCCCGCATCGGGCTCCCTGCTCGGCAGGGAGTCTGCTTCTCCCTCTGACCCTCCCCCATCTCATGTGCTTTCTCTCTCATTCTCTCTCTCTCAAGTAAAATCTTTAAAAAATAAAAAATAGAAACAGTTGAGATCACAATTATTCTCATCAGCAGTTTGTAGATTTGAGAATTTGTGAGAAGATAGGTATTCAGTCTGTTAGAAATGATGAAGGCTGGAAGAGAAGGCATATTCAGTATAGGAAACTGTAGATACAGTAACTCAGGCATATTCATTATGTATGTGTTAGACCCAAAGGTTCTCATTCTCAGTTCAGAGCACCCCTATGTAAGGTTCCATAATTATTCTGAGGGACTGCCTAGGCCAAAAATACCTAACAGTTCCATTAATTAAATAAGTCTAAACAACTTAAGTATTTATGTCCTAGCAACTTAGAGACATTTGGAAAAGTAATATACAGTCCCTAACTCACAATGGTTCGTCTTAAGAGTTTTGACTTTATAATGTGCAAAAACAATATGCATTCATTAGAACCCATACTTTAAATTTTGAATGTCGATCTTTTCCTGGGCCGATAATGTGCGGTAGGATCCTCTCTCGGGATGCTGGGCAGTGGCAGGAACCCCAGTGCCCAGTCGACCACACGGTCACGAGGGTAGCGGTCGATACCCTTGGCAGACGTTCTGTTTTTCACTGTCAGTACAGTATTCAGCAAATTACATGAGATATTGAATGCTTTATTATAAAATAGGCTTTGTGTGGGAGGATTTGGCCCAACTGTAGGCTAATGTCAGTGTTCCGAGCACGTTTAAGGTAGGCGAGCCTAAGCTATGGTGTTAGGTAGGTTAGGTGTATCAAGTGCATTTCAACAGTATTTTCAACTTGCAGTGGAAGGTTATGGTTCTCAGTGTGGTTACAGCGGTTACCAGGACATAACCCTTATTATAAATTGAGGAAGATCTGTGCATATGAATTTGAAGAAGAAATATTTTCAGTAAGTCACCAGAATTACTTAGGAATGGAACGTAAGCCTGTTGGGCACTTTTACAGTCATGGAATCAGAGTGGACGCTGCCATCACTGGTGCGTGCTGCACACGGAGTGTCACACGGCGAGAACATTCTCAGTAACTGCAGAAACCTAGCCCTGCAGGGACCTGCAGCATCGGAGAGGAATGTAGCAAGAGAAACTGTTGAAACCGTGAGCACCTAAACCACAGTGTCCAGCCATGTCGAGTATCACTGTTCCCCCTCAGGAGCTGCGTGTCCTGTGGCGCCCGGCACGGTCACAGTGTGGCCAGATGTGTCTTAGCGCACCGTGTGGGGACCACAGCTGTGTGTCCTTCCCACTTCTGTGGTCATCCTCGCCCCGGGGCTACATGTTGGTGTGAGGCCACCCCCACCCCCAGAGCTTTCAGGAGCAGGTCCCAGGGTCTTGTGGCAGTTACTGTGACATGCAGGCCACCAACCTGCACAGAGGTGTTCCTTTGCCGCCATTGTTGCGGCCTTAGTGCTTAGAGGATGTTTTCCTTATCCTTTGATTTCAGCCACACCAGAGCTGAAGACCTGGCTTTGACTTCAGGAAACCATTGTGACGTGCAGTTTCCCCTTCCCGTCTCTGGTGCAGGGTTTAACCAAAGAGGGTGTCAGTCTCTCAGGATTGATGTAAAAATAGTTCAGCCTGATCAGAGAAGGTGGTCTTCTGTCAGCGCTCATTTCCCTGCTGTCAGGACTTAAAAATGCTAGAAGCATGGGGCTTCCTACCTTTCACTGGCACCTATTCTGTGTCTCCGTTGTGGGGCTGGGCATGGGAGGAGTGTACCCGGACTCCCCACTGTTGGTGTTGGGCTTGGCCATTGTGGAGGCCAAAAGAATGTGGTCAGAGGTGGCAACATGCAAATTGTGAACTGGGGCCTCTGGAGGCATCGTTTATTTGCTCCTCTGGAAGTTTCACCTTCCACCGTTTACAAGACTGTGCCTTGGGTAGCTGCAGGCCTGTGAGCATGAGGAAAAAATGCATATGTTGTACATTGAGTTTGGGGATTGCTTGTTACACAAGAGCTGACTGATAAAAATGGAAAAGAAGTCCATGAGAAAAAGGTAAGAGAGTGACAGAAGTAGAGCATTTGAGAGGGTTATTATTCTTAAGGATAAGATGGATTTTTAAGGAGATGTGATATGTGTCTTTCGTGAAATGTTATCAGTTGATACTTAAACCCAAGAGGAGGGCAGTGACAGTTTTATCCCCATTTTATAGATGAAGACAATGAGGCTCAAAATGAGAGTGAAGATGCGGGGCGCCTGGCTGGCTCAGTTGTTAAGCATCTGCCTTCAGCTCAGGTCATGATCTCAGGGTCCTGGGATCAAGTCCCCCATCGGGCTCCCTCTACTTCTGTCCCTCCCCCTTGCTTCTGCGCATGTGTGTGCTCTCTATCTCAAATGAATAGATAAATCTTTAAAAAAAAAAAAAAATGGGTGAAGATGCAGCAGGTGAGTCTGGTGTGGGCCCCAGACCCCCAACTCCTGGTCGAAGCTCTTTTGCGGGCTGTGTTGCTTCTCCCGCAGGCCCAACTCTGAGGGCAGCCGACACGGCAGCCGTGCACTGGGCCTGGCTCTTGGTACAAGTGGGGCCGCAGTGAGGACCCGGGAGGGAGGGCAGAGACCACACCAGGGAGCTCCGCAGGGCACAAGGGCAGCGATTTGCCCAGGAGGGGTGTGCTGAGAACTGGAAGGACCAGGTAGCCGCGGGGTGACACTTGTGCCACCTGTGGGCGGCATCCCACGTTCGGTCAGAAGCGGGGCTGGTGGCCTCCCTCTGCGTTTGCTCCCAGGTTTCCCTCGAAAGGTCCGGCAGGGGCTGTCTAGAAACGAGTGCACGGGAGAACGGGCTCTAGGCGCCTGCGCTGCACACACCAACAGTCTTGCTTGCTGAGCACTATCTGGATTTTGATGTGCTTAAAAACTCAGAGATGGAGAACGGGAGAGGCAGCAAGCAAATCTTTGGTCAGGCTGTGATGGGTGTGCTGGCAGCTTGAGGGCCAGGCCACCTGACTGCACAGGAGGGACACGTGAATGGACTGGTGTGACAGACACAGCCGTCTGTCAGCAGGCTTTCATTACCTTGGACTCCGGCTCTTGTTGGTTTACCTTCTGACCGGTTTTTCATCCCCTCTGCCACCTCCTGCCCTGTGAGGCTCTGGCTGGATCTGCACTTCCCTGACCCTTGCTTCGAGGCCGCCCCGGCTCCCTGTCCTCCAGTCCTGCAGCTCCTCCTGATGGGCGGAGTCCCTTCCAGGGGGTCGTAATGGCTCCCAGAAGACATCCCTGGCCTAATCCCTGGAACCTCTGAACGTTAACTTAGGTGGCAGGAGATAGATTTTGCAGCTGCGATCAAGTCAAGGCTCTTGAGATGGGGAGAAGGTTCTGAAGGTCCGGCAGGATGCTAAATCCCATCCCATGGATCTTGTAAGAGCGGAGAGAACTGACACAGAGCAGGGTGCCGACGGGGGCGGAGTGGGGTGACCTGGAGCCCCCAGGAGCTGGAGATTCAGGGAACCTTCTCCTCATGTCTCTAGAGAGTGCGGCCCCCGGGACACCTTGATTTCAGCGTCGTGTAATGGATTTTGGTCTTTGGCCTCGACGGCTGTTAGAGAATACATTTTTGTCAATTTAAGCCACCAGCTTTTTAGTGACTTGTTTCTGCAGACACAGAAAATGACTACAAACAGGACAGTCAGGGATTCCAAAACAGAAATGACTGGACATGAGGCCTAGCCCAGAGCCTTCAGCTGCTTGATGGTGTCCCTGACTCAGTCACCTGGGGTCACCTCCGCCTGGAACACACACTCTTCACCCTAAGGTTCCCTGTTGCCTTGCTGGCAATGGAGGTGGGCTCCACATCCCGCCGCTTCCTGGGGCCCACAGCACGTGCTCCGCAGGGAGAGCCCGACTTCCAGCCCAGTGGCCTGCAGCCCACACTGCGGACCCATGAGGAAGCAGTGGTTGGGCCTCGGGGGATGGCTGGCTTTGACCTGTGGCTCCAAGGTCATCTCCAGACTGGAACACAGCCGGGCCCGCCCCCTGGCACACACCTGCTACCTCCCCCTCCCCCTCCCTGGGAGAGCAGCATGTGTGAAGGACATGGGCACTTTGGCCCGGTCATTAGACTTTTTAAAACCAAGTGCAAATATTATCCGGTGCTCTTTTTATAGCAGCAAGAACCTGTGCCTGTTGCGATAGGTGCACGCCAGCCAATCAGGTGTGTGGGAAAGCCACACAGGCCGCACCATTGTTCTCCGTCCCCCAGGTGATGCCCTGGGAAAGGTCACAACTGCCTAAAGCTTTAAAACCCCAGGGGAAAACAGACATTCCCTGTGCTGGGACTCAGCTGCAGCTCTGTATGGTCTGTCATCCGTTTTTTAATTCACTCCCCTTTGCAACTAATTTTTCTTAAAGTAGCAAAAGGAGACCATTGATACCGATCAGAGAATATCTATTCCTAATTCTTGTAAGAATTTCCATCGTCCTTGTAGAAGCTGACCTTCAGGTGAGTGAGTGGTGCCCCAAGGGCAGTGTGACACAGGGCCCATGGAAAAGGGGTGCCAGGCCTGGAGGCCCCTCAGGTGACTGGCCCCTCGGGAAGAGCCCTTGCCAGTCCAGGCTGGGTGGGTGCCCGGAGCAGGGAGGGCAGTGAGCTGGTGTCCCGGCAACAGAGGGCCAGGGGCCACCTCGGGCTGGCGATTCTCACAGGGGCTGGTCTTCTGGCAGGTGGACTGAGAAGACCCCAGGGTGCTTCACTTAGCTGTCTGGCTCTCTGGACACTGGGGAGAGGGTTGTGAGTCTCAGCCTGGCCTGTTCAGCATAGCCCGCAGAAACAGGATTTACTCAGCTTTGGGCTCCACCAGCCCCACCTGGTTGGACTCTGGGGGAGGAGGAGGCACTGTCCTATTTCCAGACTCACAGGTAAACATCCCTCCTGTTCCAGGATGAGAGGAGCCAGGCTGATGGGGGCACTGCTCACCCTGGCTGGCCTGCTGCAGGTGGCCCTGTCCCTGAAAATAGCAGCCTTCAACATCCGAACTTTTGGGGAGACCAAGATGTCCAATGCCACGCTCTCCCACTACATCGTGCAGGTCAGTCCAGGCCGGCCTGTCCCCGAGGAACCCCGGGGGGCAGGGGTGGTTGTGTGTGGGGGGGAGGCGTCTAACAGGTTCTGGGAACACTGGGGCAGCAGCCAGTCCTCAGGGCGACCACAGACGGGGGTGTGGAGAGCCTCTGGTGACAGGGAGGACCCCTGTCTGCTGTTCCATCCATGGCTGGCAACAGAATCCCAGGCAGGAGCATCAGGCCAAACCATGACCTGAAGGTGCCCCAGGGAGCAGCTCAGCCCTTGTGGGGACCTGCAGCCGCTGTCCACCCAGGCTGCCCTGCTCAGCACCAACGTGGCCCTGTCCACAGATCCTGAGTCGCTACGACATTGTTGTCATCCAGGAGGTCAGAGACCGCCACCTGGCAGCCACGGGGAAGCTGCTGGACATACTCAATCAGTGGGTGATGGCCAGGGGGGCGGGGTGGGCGCTGGGGAGGCGCAGGATGGTGATCCTCCCCCCAGGGCATGGTACCATGGCCTGACAGAGCCAGGAGCCCTGCTGTAGGCAGCAGGAGGGTTCCCTGGGGGCCCCCTGACGGGCACATTCGTTTCCTTGATCCAGGGATGACCCCAACACCTATCAGTTCGTGGTCAGTGAGCCCGTGGGCCGGAGCAGCTACAAGGAACAGTACCTCTTCTTGTTCAGGTAAAGCCCCATCGCCGAGAGATGGGGGCCACCTGGGGACACTGAGGGGGACCTCGTGGGCAGCAGTCTGTCCTACGGGGAGGAACTGGAGGCCACAGAGCAGGAGCCGAGAGCGTGGGGCCCTGGTGTGGGCCGCCCCCCTCCACCAGGCTGCACCCCCAGTCCCAGGCTAAGCCCCTGGCCTTCCCCAGACCCAACCAGGTGTCCGTCCTGGACAGCTACCAATATGACGACGGCTGCGAGCCCTGCGGGAACGACACCTTCAGCCGCGAGCCCACCATCGTCCTGTTCCACTCCCCGTTCACTGGTATGCACTCCTTCCTGGGGCCCCTGGAAAGCCTTGGTCTCCCCTAGTGCTTCAGTCTGACGTTGAAGGCACTCAGGAACACACCGCCTTGGGACTGGCTCATACCCCCACCCCGGGGCTGAGCAGGACCACCCTCTCCCCAGCGGTCCAGGCCTTCGCCATTATTCCCTTGCATGCGGCCCCGCTGGACGCCGTGGCGGAGATGGACTCGCTCTATGACGTCTACTTGGATGTCCGGCAGAAGTGGGACCTGGAGGTGAGTCCCCCACCCCAGGCTCCGGGGGCATGTGCTGTGTGCCCAGGCCAAGCGGCTGCCGTCTACTTAACTAGGACATTGTGCTCATGGGCGACTTCAATGCTGGCTGCAGCTACATGGACCCCTCCCAGTGGGCCTCCATCCGCCTGCGCACGAACCCGGCCTTCCAGTGGCTGATTCCTGATAGCACAGACACCACAGCCACAGCCACGCACTGTGCCTACGACAGGTAGGGAGGGGGGTCGGCTCTGGGAGCAGCCTTGACTCCTAGGTCTGGCTTCCCAAAACCTGGGTCAGTCACCCTCCTGGGCCCTAGTGGCCAGTCACGGGGCTGACAGGGACCTTCTCGTGTGCGGCAGGATCGTGGTGGCAGGAACGCTGCTCCAGCATGCCATCGTTCCAGACTCGGCCACCCCCTTTGACTTCCAGGCTGCCTACGGCCTGAGCAGCCAGCTGGTAGGTGTCCTCCCTTACGTGCTTCAGCTTTGCTGGGACCCCAGGACTTCTGGCAGTTTCTGTATCAACCTCAGCCACTGGGACCAGCACGTGGTGTGGGGTCCGGTCACAAAGTACCATGTGCAGAGTAGGCCGTGCACCTGTCCTCACTATGCGTTTCCCCACAGGCCAAGGCCATTAGCGACCATTACCCGGTGGAGGTGATGCTAAAGACGGTTTGATGTGAATGGGGCCCGGGCTGGTGACCTCTACCCTCTCCAGCTTGCCTGTCCTCACAGTAAGCATGGGCGATGAGGTTTTCCTCTGAGCACCCTCTCCCACTGTCCCCCGAAGGAAGTAGACCTGGCACTACTTCTGCTTCCAGCATGAGCAAGGGCCTTGTGGCAACCGAGCGACTACCTGCCTTTGCAGTCCAGACACAAGTTTATCATTTAGATTAACAAATGCTTTTAAGTAAATAAAGCTCAAAGGAGGTGTTGTCATTGGTGGCACGTAGTTCTTTCTCCCTGGCTGGTCTCAGGCTGCCTCGTCTTTCACCTCCACTTGAGCCCTAGTCCCTGCACGTAGACTGGGGGCCTTCACACCGGCGGCCCCTCAGCGTCGCTCCAGGGCCTTGACAAGCAGGTGGTTCAGGCGGCCCACCATGGGGCGGGGGTCATCGACGAGCCCCGCGGCAATCATGGCGTTCTCATAGATCTGAAAGGGAGGGGTAACCTCATCAGGGGTAGGACAAGGCCCTGCAGAGGGGAAAAAAGGAGGAGCACTGCCTTTTTCAAAATGGGGTATTAGGGGCACCTGGGTGGCTCAGGTCATGATCTCAGGGTCCTAGGATTGAGCCCTGCACTGGGCTCCCTGCTCAGCAGGAAACCTGCTTCTCCCTTTCCTGCCCCCCCCCCCGCAAAATCCTTCTTTGGAAAAACAATAAATCAGGATTTTAAAGGTAACGGGTGTCCCACTTCAACAGACGATATGGGCACCGCAGTTCTGCTCTCCGCCCGTCCCCAGGAGACTCACCTGATCAACTAGTAGCTGGGCCAGGTCAGGCTCGCTCTCTCTCAGCTGACTGAGCTTCTTGATCAGCGTGTGTCTATAGCAGAGAAAACATCAGAAATTAGCTCAAGGGCCTCTGTGTTCTGATGACTTTTCTGAGAGTTTGGGGTTATCTGAATCCAGTATAAGAAGTATAGTGGGGCGCCTGAGTGGGTCAAGCGACTGCTTTTGGCTCAGGTCATGATCCTGGGGTCCCAGGATCGAGCCCCATGTTGGGCTCCCTGTTCAGTGGGGAGTCTACTTCTCCCTCTCATGCTCTCTAATAAAAGAAAAAGCACATAATATCAATTTCAGATAATATACCAAGATGAGCAGGGGAAGTAGATTTGATTAGCAAATGCAGCAGTACCAAAATTAATATATGAAAAAGACATTAGTTGGCGCTTGGGTGGCTCAGTTGGTTGGGCGACTGCCTTCGGCTCGGGTCATGATCCTGGAGTCCCACACTGGGCTCCCTGCTCAACAGGGAGTCTGCTTCTCCCTTTGACCCTCCCCCCTCTCATGTGCTCTCTCTCAAATAAATAAATCTTTAAAAAAAAAACAGTTGTCAGTCAGAAACCCTACTTAATCCATACAATTAACTGATTATTAAAGTATAAAAAATTTTTTAAAATATAAATTCATAAACATGGACGAACAGCCAGGGGAAGACCTCTCCCAGGTATTAAAGTGTATCATAAGGCTCCAGTAATTGGACTGTTGGCTCAATTTTGATCTCAGGGTCCTGAGTTCAAGCCCCATGTTGGGTGTAGAGCTTACTTTAAAAATATAGCATTAAAACAAAAAGCCGATAGCATTTTGGGGCGCCTGGGTGGCTCAGTCAGTTAAGAGTCTGCCCCTTCAGCTGGAGTCCTGGGATTGAACCCTGTGTCAGGCTCCCTGTTCAGCAGGGAATCTGCTTCTCACTCACTCTCGAATGAATAAATAAAGAGACCGCCTAAGTGTAGTGTACGTGAGGGAGGGTAACTGGCCAGTCACTCAGAATGCTACTGGATTCCTTAGATCAAAAGAAATACATTTAGAGGAAAACAATTTTAGAAGGACTTTTGAAGCAAAATACACAGAGATCAAAAAGGAGAGAGCTTTGGGCGCCTGGGTGGCTCAGTCGTTAAGCGTCTGCCTTTGGCTCAGGTCATGATCCCAGGGTCCTGGGATCGAGCTCCACATCGGGCTCCCTGCTCGGTGGGAAGCCTGCTTCTCCCTCTCCCACTCCCTCTGCTTGTGTTCCCTCTCTCACTGTGTCTCTGTCAAATGAATGAATAAAAAAAAAATCTTAAAAAAAAAGAGTGCTTTGGGCACCTGGGTGGCTCAGGTCATGATCCTGAAGTCCCGGGATGGAGTCCCACATCAGGCTCCCTGCTCAGCAGGGAGTCTGCTTCTCCTCTGACCCTACCCCCCCTCCCTCGTGTTCTCTCTCTTGCTCGCTCTCAAATAAAATCTTTTTTTAAAGAGCTTTGCATGAGAAGTGCATTTCTTCCTGCAGAGGAGAAAACACCATAAATACACTGACCTACATCAAAATTGAGAAGTTTGGTAAAACTGAAGGCGTCAGGGAAATTGAAGTGTGTCTGCCACAGAGGACAGTGGGATTTTGTAAACTGGGCACGGACATAGCAACCCCCTTCCCACAGCACTGCGTCCGGTAAAACACTCCGAGAGCCACCAGCAAATGTGCTTGCACGCGCACCCGCTGGCTCTGGGAAGACACACACACCTAATGTGGGCCGCACGGGGGACAAAGGTGCAAGGGAAATGTCACCATGAACTCTCTTGGTTCTACAGATTTCTGAACCAGATGAACGAATTACCAGTTTTAAAAGCAACTAAAATTTCAGAATAGGCTCTGGCAACAGAAATGAGCACCGGTACAGCTCCCTCACAGAACCACTTCCGGGCCAGCATGAAGGCGCGCCCACGGGACCAGCCCGCGCCTCGGCCAGGCACTCACAGCTGGAAGCCCCTGGGCGCCCGGACAGAGGTGCTCACCGCGGCGGCTCCTGCGCGGAGCTGCCCCACCCGCCCGACCGGCTGCGAGCCACGTCCAACCTCTCACCCACCGACTCTGTGTCTAGTCATTTGGCTCACAACGTGGAAAAGGAACCTCTTTCCTCCCCCCAGCAGTCTAAACAAAATTTATGATTATAAACCAACATGAAAGAAATATTTATAACGATTAAAAATAGTAATTTTAAAAAAAGCATACAGGGGCGCCTGGGTGGTTCAGTCGGTTAAGCAGCCAACTCTTGGTTTCAGCTCAGGTCATGATCTCAGGGTCATGGTATCGAGCCCCACACTCAACACAGAGTCTGCTTGAGATTCTCCCTCCCTCCGCCCCTACCTCCAACCATGTGCTCCCTCTCTGTAAAATAAATCTTTTTTTTTTTTTAAAGATTTTATTTATTTATTTGAGACAGAGAGAATGAGAGAGAGAGAGCACATGAGAGGGGGGAGGGTCAGAGGGAGAAGCAGGCTCCCTGCTCGGCAGGGAGCCTGATGCGGGACTCGATCCAGGGACTCCAGGATCATGACCTGAGCCGAAGGCAGTCGCTTAACCAACTGAGCCACCCAGGCGCCCTGTAAAATAAATCTTATAAAATTACTACTGTATACAAAATTGCTCCAAAAAATCTTCATATACAATTGCAAGTTAGAAAATGGAATTTCAAAACATCCAATAAATAAGGTACATCATAAGAATGTGCAATACCTCTACAGTTACCAAAAAATAATAAGACCTAAATAGAGAAATCTGGCATGTTCATGGATGAAAGATTGGACATAAAGATGCCAGTTCATTCAAAATTGACTTGGGAGCCAGTATAATCTCAACCACAAGCCCAACTGTGTGTGGCCGGGGCGGGGGGGGGGGAAGGGACACCTGTCAGGTCACCTTGTCCAAGCACAGACCTACAGGAGGGAAGATACCCTTGAAGGGAAATACGGGGGGACTCACTGAATACAGACCGTGCACTGTGGCCACCTGATGCTGGACAGACACGTCAGGCCGATCAGCAGGGAGAGGACAGATGTGAGTAGTCATGGCACAGGGCAGG
This sequence comes from Phoca vitulina, assembly GCF_004348235.1. Taxonomy (NCBI): domain Eukaryota; kingdom Metazoa; phylum Chordata; class Mammalia; order Carnivora; family Phocidae; genus Phoca; species Phoca vitulina. The sequence goes on from NW_022589805.1 coordinate 222,649, forward strand.
CGGGTGTTCATGTGGAGTGAGATACAACACCTCTCCCACATCCCAAACCAATTAGAGATGGACTAAAACCTTAAAGCTTTTAGACCGAAAGAATACATTCAAGACTCTGGGGGCGCCTGGGTGGCTCAGTCGTTGAGCGTCTGCCTTCAGCTCAGGTCATGATCTCAGGGTCCTGGGATCGAGCCCCACACTGGGCTCCCTGCTCCGCGGGAAGCCTGCTTCTCCCTCTCCCACTCTCCCTGCTGGTGTTCCCTCTCTCGCTGTGTCTCTGTCAAATAAATAAATCTTTGGGGAAAAAAAAAAGACTCTGACACAGATTTCTCCAACAAGACCTAGAACAGCAGTGAACACAGACTTCCAGCATGGGCGGGGGGGGACAGGTGCAGTGGGCGGAGGGGTTGAGGGGCTCAAACTTCAGTTGTAAAGTCAGTCATAGGATGAGAAGTACAGCAGAGAACCATTGGTCACAGCACGGTGACGGGGTAAGGGACTTCTCGTGGTGAGCCCGTTGTAATGTCCATAAACGTCAACATCACTGGGTTGTACACCTGAAACTAACACCGTATGTCAACTAGACTTCGACCAAAATAATGTTTTTAAAAATTATGATTTCATTAAAATTAAGAACTTTTTTTTTTTTTTAAGATTTTATTTATTTGCGAGAGAGAGAATGAGAGACAGAGAGCATGAGAGGGAGGAGGGTCAGAGGGAGAAGCAGACTCCCTGGTGAGCAGGGAGCCCGATGTGGGACTCGATCCCGGGACTCCAGGATCATGACCTGAGCCGAAGGCAGTCGCTTAACCAACTGAGCCACCCAGGCGCCCCTAAAATTAAGAACTTCTCAGAACACATCTTTAGGCAGATGAAACGACATTGGAAGGAGACCCTGGCAACCGAGAAAGCGTACATTAACTATGAAACAGAACAGGAAAAAGGACAGTCTTGGGTGTGTCATGAGAACGCCAAGCTGAAGGACAGCGCGCGCAGGCCCCGGGGCCGCCCGTGCCAGCAATGTGCGGGCAATGGCGTCTCCTCGACCCACGGAGGGCACCTGGGCAGGTGAGCCTCAGGGAGACACGTGTGGGGTTCAGAGCAACCCGTTCCCAGCAGCCCCCAAATGAGAACAACTCACAAGTCCACCAAGAAAGACTAAATCGCAGCGCTGAGGCAGACTCCGGCCTGTCACACCACCCCGGACACGACCGCACCCCCGGCCGCCCTCCCCGGGCACCACCTGTCGCCGAGTGAAGGAAGCATGACTTCCGAAGCACATGCCCAGGGACTCCACCGACAGGCCACTCAGACCTGTCTCCAGGACGCACAGCGGATGGTCAGACTAGAGCACGGGGAGGAACTCTCAGTCTCTACAGCGAGGGCTGTGTGGCCTCTGAGGAGGAACAGGCCCCCACCGGGCCACTTGCGGTGTTCTAGAACCTCCCGCAGGGGGGTGGGGGAGGGAGTGTAAACTGAAATGCAGTTGGATCACACAGGTGATGTCTTTATGGTCACCAAACTGCACGTAAGCCTTTTGCCCTTCGTAGCTGTCAGAGACAAAGCAGCACACACGCAACTGTGGATTACCGGGCAGGGGGGAATCGTACCCTGGGCCCGAGGGGCCGGGAGCCTACCTGGGGTTGATCTCCAGCGTGGGCTGCAGGAGCTGAGCGCGCTCCTCCTGGGTCTTGGCCAGCTGCTGCATGCGCAGGAAGTGCCGGGCGGCCCCCATCTCCAGCACGGTGATCATGGCAGGGTGGGTGTCTAGTCGAAGAGTCACCTACAAGCAAGGCCAGGGACCGGGTGAGGGAGGAGCCAGAGGTGGGGGGGGAGGGCCAGGCTGCAGGGTCTTGACCAGGTCGGAAGCTTCCCCAGGTGACACAAAAGAATGCAGGTCTCTGGGGACATCCCCCCCCCCACCCCGATGCACTACTGAGAAGGGAGCCCGAGCCGCTGCCACACGGAAGTTCCCGGAACAGAATCCTGACTGGGGACTCCCTCCTCCCGTGTCCCTCACAGCTACCGGTTTCTCACGAATCAGTGGCTGTCCCAGGACCGTCCTGCCTGGTTACCCATGCCTCTCGGCTGCACGGGGGCCACCACCGAATCCTACGACTATCTAGGACCCTGGAGGCCCGCCCATCCCGATGACCCGAGCCTCCTTCCTGCAGACAACGCTCTCACCACCCCTCCACCCCTGCCCACGGCTCCCAGGGGACTTAGGTCGTCCGGGCGCGCCTCCTCGCCCCAAGCGTTCATGCCCCCGGTGCTGTGTGCGCACGCGTAGGAGCGGCAGCAACATGCCCGTCTCCACCCCAGGTCACGGCCTCGAGCGCCACCGGAGACGCACACGAAGCCAGCCACTCAGCCCACAGCAGCGGGGTCACAGAGGGCCATGGCAGCTGGGAGGTGGCCCGTCCCTCTGGAAGACCTCACCTTCACGTTGGTGACACGGGACCCCAGTGCATTTCTGATCCAAGCCATCAGGTCCTCCGTCTCCTTCTCTGACAGGCGGTCACCAGCTACAGGAGAGAAGGCAGTGAGCTCTGAGCTGTTACCGGCGACTCCACCCCCGGGGATCCCGCCGGGGCCTGAAACGCTAAAGCCCCAAGAGCGGGTTTTAAGAAGGCTCCCTCCACCCCCTGGCTGGCCGCCAGCACAAAGAAGCTTCCCAAAAGGCTCTTCACCTAAAAGCAAGCAGGTAAAACTGGACCTCAAAAAGGACATTTTGGGGGCGCCCGGCTGGCTGAGCCGGTAGAGCATGTGACTCTTGCTCTCAGGGTCACAAATTCAAGCCCCACAGTGGATGTGGAGTCTACTTTTAAAAAAGGACACTTTTGGTTGCCTGAGGCCCATATTAATTTTATAGGGGTTTTAAAAAGACAATTTCTAATTCTCTCAGGAAGCCAAGCCGGAAGGAGCATAGGAGACGTCCCAGGATCTAAACAAAGATGTTCCCGACAGCTTCTTTTGTGCAGGGTGGGGACCCCAGATACAAACAAGCAAAGAAGACCCCATATAAATAGCCCCCGGAGCCTGCCTCCCCACACCCCCAGGCCACCGCCCAGGCCTGGGCCCAACAGAAGGCAAGCTGACCTGGGGACCCATCCTCCAACTTCTCCTCCTTATAGTGGTCAACAACGATGTCCGTCTCCACAGAGATCAGCTTCTTCTTGTCAAACTCACGAAGGTGGAGCAAGGTCAGCTCATCAAACTGCTCGTAGCAGAAGAGAACCTGCAAGAGCCGGAGAATGTCAGCGTCGGGCCTCGAGATGTCTGCCCGTGACAGGAAGAGAGGGGCGCGTGAGGGGCAGGCAGGGTCCCATGTCCGGAAAGGCCACACCAGAGACCCTGGGGCCTCACCACAGTCCTGAGTGGGGCCCGGGCTATGTGTCCCGGGCCCATTCAGCCACTGTCCACTAAGCAGAGACCCTCCTTCAGGGGCTCAGACACCGGTTACCCTGTCCTGGCCCCAGCCTGTGGCTCACCCACCTCCGTGTTTTTCTGCTTCATGGCTTCGTAGTAGGGCGAATGCTCGGCCAGGTGCCGGCTGGGGGCACACAGGTAGTAGATGGTGCGGGTGCCGGCCTGCATGCGGCTCGCATAGTCCGGGAGGCTGGTCAGCTGCCCAGCAGGCAAGGCCGAGGACTCGTACCGCAGCAGCTTTGCGATATCCTCCTGCGGACAAAGGCCAGCTCACTCATTCCAGGTCCTGTTCTGAAAGCCTCCCACCCGCCTGGCACAGACCTCGGAAGCCTGTGGCTACGGGGAGGAAGGGTTCTGGCCGGCCTCATCCCGGGCTGCCAGGCCCAGGGATGGTGCTCAGCCCCTGGGGGGGGAGGGGGCGGCTGTGGGGACTCTGGTGGTATCCATCAGGTCCCACATCAAAAGTTCAGGGGACCCTGGAGACAACCTTCACCCCAGGTGGTCCAGGGCCCTGTGGACAAGGGCTTTCTGGTCCTGTCCTAGGAGTGGCCAGACACTGTCCGTGGCAGAGACTTTCCTGGACCCAGCATCCTCCGTCCATTCTAGTCACTGACCCTGCCTCTTGGGCACGTGGACGCGGTGTGGAGGCCACATTCCCAGACTTCCCCACACCATGAACTAGGCCGTGGTGGGGTACAAACAACAGTGGGCATGCACTGAAAGGGGGGGGGGGGTCTGTCCTCTTCCTTCCTGTCAACTGAAGTCAACTCACCTGGTGGTGTCCTAGCCTCTCAACGTGGGAGCTACCTGACAACAAGCTGGGGCCTGGGTCCCTGATGCCACCAGCCCAGATGTGACTTGAGAACTAAACTCTGCCTAGTCTACACCACTGACTTCTCCTGGGTTATCCAACACAGACATGCGGGGAGAGGGGAACACGGGGAAGACTGGAGCCTGTTCAGAGGCGATGTCCGATGAAATGGCATGATGGAGATGAAAATGCCACCTAGATGCTGTTAACCATAAACACGTAACTGACAGCACATGGAAATTCAGACAGGCCCACACCAGGAGCTGGAGGAGTCTGCCACCAGCCAGCAGCAAGGAGGGCCCGAGGCCCAAGCCCCATGGCCTGAAACACCCCCTGGCGAACCCCAGACGCTTGGTCACTTCCTTCCTCACTGCTGTTCTGGTGCAGAAGATGAAATCCCAGCCCTGGGAGTGCCTGCTTAATGGGCATGGGTGTCTTTTTGGGGGGAAGAGAATGTTCTGGAACTGGATGGTCATGGTTGCACAACTTGTGAATGCATGAAGGGCCACTGAACTGTTCACTTTTTAAAAGGGTGAATTTTGGGGAGCGTGGGTGGCTCAGTCAAGTGTCTGCCTTCGGCTCAGGTCATGATCCCGGGGTCCTGGGATTGAGCCCCACGTTGGGCTCCCTACTCAGTGGGGAGTCTGCTTCTCCCTCTGCCTCTGTCCCTGCTCTCAAATAAATAAAATCGTCAAAAAAATAAATAAATAAAAGGGTGAATTTTATTGTATGTGAATTATATGACAATTTAAAACTGGCCAAAAAATGTTTATGGGATGATCGTATCATTTTTAAGTAATTAAACTGAACTCTGGCCCCAGAGACACTGCGTTAAAGGATTTCCACCAATCACTGTGAAAATGCCCTGACTGCCCTTCCCTCCCCAAGAACCAGGGACCTTGCCCTGTCCCCTGCCTTTTGTGATCTCCCGAGCACCCTGAACTCTTGTGGGAGACCATACACACCCATTTCCTTCCAGCATCAGGCCAAGAGCTCAGTGCTATGGGACACGGTAAGGAGGCTCTGGGAAGTGGCACCAGGCCTGTTGTGTCCCCCGACAGAGGCCCGGAAGCCAAACGCTGCCTTTACCGACCCCTGCACGGCGCCGGGCTGGGCCACACTCATGTCCCGGGAAGCTCAGGTTTCAGGCCTCCACAGCCCATGGCAACCCAGAGAAAGGCCCAGAAACCCAGACCCTACCTTGACTTCCTGCTCGGCGGTGGTCACAATGCCCTCCCTCATGAACAAGCCATAATCTTCAAAAAACTTGGCGTATTTTTCGGCGTCTTTTTTACTCTGGTCAATGAAGAATTTTATTAGCCTCTGCTGTAGAAGGTCCCGGAGTTTCCTGCAGAACAGAAATGCATTTATCCCAAACAACTTCTGTGAAATACAAAAGGTCAAAGGGCACGAAAAACATTCACTCCCACTAATAACCAAAGAAGTGAAAATGACACCATTTTGATAAAACGAAAAAACATGAAGCAAAAACAAAGGGGACCCCTGACAAACCCCAGCTGGGGAGACAGGCCCCCGAGAGGAAGGAATGCGAACCAAGCCCCCTGTGGAGGCCACAGCCTCGGTTCCCACTGCAGATCACACCTGAGACCAGAGTCAGCCAGCTTTACGGACCGGCCTTCCGCGGGGGCGCACAGCCCCGGTGCTGACCGGGGAAGACTAGGCTGAAGGAACCTCACAAGCTGCCTGGCCAAACATCACATCCTCTAGTGGTTCTGAAGGACGTGAGAGAGTGGCCGTGCTGCTAGAAACAGCAGGTAACGGACACGGACAGACCGCAGGGTGTGGTGCGCGTGCGCCAAGACCGTCCCCACCGCCTCCCGCGCGCTGCAGTGTCCCCGTCGGGATCCACACTGCCCCCCTCCGGCCGGGGTGTGCGCTGTAGCCGGGGCTGACGCGGCACACGCTACCGGCACAACCAACTGTACAAAACTCGGACTTTGGGGGATCAGGGTGCTCACTGTGGCATTATGTAATGGCATAAAACTACGAGCAGCTTCATTAGGGGTATCAAGGGTATTCTTACTTCCTAATATTTTGCCTTTTCTTTTACAAAAGCAAAATTACCGTGTGTTTCTGTAATAACGCAGGGTAGGAGGGCAACAGTCTCACGTCACCCCTGAGCCTTCCCTCTTGGCTCCCATCCCCAACCCCAGTCCCTCAGCCCGAGGGCGGGATGGGACAGCACCTGCACCCGGGCTGGGGCAGCCACAGTGGCTAGGATGGGACATCGAGCCCCCGGAGGGTGACCACGCAGCCTGATGTGGAAGGTCAGAGCCCAGGAGGTGCGGGGGGCACCAGCGTGAGGGGAGGGCAATGGCCACGGCAAGCTGATTACATGGCAGGTGACTGGTCAACGCTCCACAGGTTAGGGATGACGAGAGGCAGATGGTTCACGGTCAAAGGGAGCAGCACACACGGCAGGGGCAAGACCAGGAAGTCCCAGTGGTGTCGGGAGGTCACTGGTGAACTCGCCAGACACAGAAACAAGTACTGCTGTAGAGGCACACACATCCACACACGCAGACCTCGTGTGTTTCTTAGCTGACTACCAAGGGGGCCCGGGAGAAAGGACACCCCAACAGCAATGCCATCCCTAGGGCCCAGATCTTGGCTTCTCAATACCATGTTCCAATCAAAGGAAACAGGGCACCTTCACAGAGTAAGTGGTTCCGGGGTCAGGACAAGATGTAGGCGAAATACAAGGAGAGACTAGAACATCTTGTGCCGAAAGCAAGGATGCTGAAAGCAAGGTGGGGACATAGTCAAAGGGCCCAGGAGCCAGTCCGGGTGGGCTCCTTCCTGCTGACGACGTGTGGGCATCGAGATGCACCAGGACAGGAACACATCAGAACCCACTGAACAAAATGGAAAATCAGTTCCTACAAATAAACTTCAGGTATTTAAAAATGAACACATACTATAATAAATACACTGAAAGCCTGATGAAGCGGGGCACCCGGGTAGCTCAGTCGGTTAAGTGTCAGCCTTCAGCTCAGGTCATGATCTCAAGGTCCTGGGATCGAGTCCTGCATCAGGCTCCCTGCTCAGCAGGGAGTCTACTTCTCCCTCTCCCTCTGCTGCTCCCCCTGCTTGCGCACACTCTCTCTCTCTCAAATAAATAAAATCTTAAAAAGAAAAGTTTGATGAAGCAAGATGCTGTTCACACAGCTGCAAAGTACCACCCCCACGTACGGTGTATTAATTCCAAAGGGGAAAAGAGTAACTCGACACGGAGATGCCTGGCAGACGCCCCCTTCGACATGTGCCATGTGAACATCCCCAGTAACGGGATGACAACTCCCAAGTCAGGCCCCTCGCGCCAGGCTGCAGTCACTGCGCAGGGCCTGCCCCTAAGCACACGGATTCAAATCCAGGTGCACCCACTGACCGGCGTCACCGGTCTGTAACTTTCTGCAACCATGACCTGGTGGCGCCCCCTCAAAGGACGACGCGGGCTGCCCAGGAAAGGCCCCGGGTGGTCCCCGGTGTGCGTCAGCGCTCAGCAAACAGTAGCTACTGCTACAGTCGGGGCGGGGAGCTGAGAAACCACTTCAGCCCACAGGGATTCCAGAGAGACTTCCCGAAGAGAGGGTCACCTTCACACCATTAGTGACCTTTGTGGACCAAGGTCAGATCCCTCCTGCAACCGTCATCCTTTGCCTCCTCCACCTCAGAGGCGGCAGGCCTGGAGTCTCCCCCAGCGTGGCCAAGGTGAGGGCATTTCCCCGCACACGGCCCCCCAGGCCTGGTCCCACCGCAGCACCACACTTGGCTCCCAACTCCTTCATGCTTGCCGGGGACCCTTAGTGGCCAAGGTGAGCGCTGCGGGGGCCGCCTCGTGTGCAGCTTACCTGATGAGCGCGCTCTCCTGGAGGAGCTCCCGGCTGAGGTTCAGGGGGATGTCCTCACTGTCCACCACACCTGAGTGAGACACAGGCTGTCAGGACCCTCGCAGCGCCCGCGGCTCTGCCCCGCCCTCACTGCACACCCCTCCGCCTCCCCGCCTGACACCAAGTGAGCCCACGCCTGGGTGACAGCAAACTGGCGAAGGACACAGGGGAGATGCAGTGAGGCAACACCTTCTGGCCCCTCCAGGTCCCACTGACGCCCCAGAGCTGACGCACACAGCCCCGGTCACAGCAATGCGAGCAGAAGAAAAGCCGGCAAGGCCGAGGAGCTCTGCCGGGGAGAGCTGCTGACTTTAGCCTCAGCTTGACGCTCTGAAACCACGTCCTGGATTTTATGTTCAGAATCACAACTATATGGTGGACACCTCACACTTTGTAGGCTAAGGTGACACAATGGTTTAGGTGCTGAATACTTTTTAAAGCTATAATCTCGCTCAAATTCAAGACAATTCATATGTAAACCTGAAACTCACATAATATAAACAAACATTTTAAAAGAATTCCATTTAGGGGCGCCTGGGTGGTTCAGTCATTAAGCGTCTGCCTTCGGCTCAGGTCATGATCCCAGGGTCCTGGGATCGAGCCCCGCATCGGGCTCCCTGCTCAGCGGGAAGCCTGCTTCTCCCTCTCCCACTCCCCCGCTTGTGTTCCCTCTCTCGCTGTCTCTGCGAGACAAAAAAAAAAAAATTCCATTTTAACATGTCCTGTCACCCTGGCCCTGCACCAAGACGAGGTGGCCGGAGGCGGGAAGCTCCCTGGGCGGCGCTGAGCAGCTTCCTGTGCCCGCTCACCCCGACCCGGCACCCACGGCACACGAACGCCTTCTCCCAGAGTCGGCACCCCCGCCTCACCCCGGGAGCCGCGCAGTCCCGGGGCTGCAGGGCCGCGGCCCACACGGCGAAGCGCCGGCATCAGTGCCTTACCGCGAACGAAGCGCAGCCACTTGGGCAGGATGTCGGCGGCCTTGGTCTGGATGAGGACCTTGCGGCTGTACAGCGCGATGCTGGAGCCCAACTCCCGGCTCACATCAAACATGGATGGTTTCTGGGGACACGGAGACAGCAGTGTTGAGGAGCTCTGAGGACAACTCTGAGAACCACCCTTTCCTACGGAGGCCAGCGCTGGGGAGCGGTGGGCGGCGTGTGGGGACCCAGAGGAAGAGAGAGGCCAGGAGGCCACCCTCTGTCTTTTGAGAAGCCCTACACGTTCTCGGCAGGGGGAGCAGGGCGTGGGCCTTCCCTGGGCAGCTGCGGCCCCCCAACTTGTTCCCCCTGGAGAACATAAACGACTACCTGCACGTCCCTGTGAACAGAGCCAAACCCACCAGGGGCCAGGGGTCAGCAACTAACAGCCCACAGGCCAGATCACCTGGCTGGTATAGCCCCAGAACAGCTTGTCCACTTTCATTTTTATTTCCCTTTTTTTAAAGATTTTATTTATTTGACAGAGAGAGAGAGAGCACGCACGCGCGCCAAGTGAGCACAAGCAGGGGGAGCGGCAGGGCAGAGGGAGAGGGAGAAGCAGGCTTCCCGCCAAGCAGGGAGCCCGATGCGGGGCTCGATCCCAGGACCCTGAGATCATGACCTGAGTCGAAGGCAGACGCTTAACCAGCTGAGACACCCAGGCGTCCCGTATTTTTTTTTTTCATGTATTTATTTATTTGAGGAGAGAGGAGCAAAGAGAGAGGGAGACAGAGAATCTGAAACAGATTCTCTGCTGAGCACAAAGCCCAACTGAGGGCTTGATCCCAGGACCCTGAGATCATGACCTGAGCCGAAACCAAGAGTTGGATGCTTAACTGACTAAGCCACCCAGGTGCCCCACAACTTGTACACTTTTATTTTTTAACTTGTACACTTTTAAATGGCTGTGCAAGAAAGCAAACAAAGAAGGTCTCATGATAATGTGAAAAATATGTGAAATCCACACTGCAGGGTCTATGAAGTTTCCTAGAACACAGCCGGGCTCATCTGCAGCTTATGGGTGTCCACGCTACGGGGGCAGAGCTCCAGGATGTGCACGGCCCGTGTAGCCCAAACTAGTCACAACCATGCCCCAACTCCTGCTCTAAACCTGCAGCATGCACGCACATCACACTGGGATCCTGGGGCCACTGAGATCCTGCATGCCTAACAAGTCCCAGGACACGCTGGTACTGGTCTGCGGAACTCACTCAGTAGTGAGGGTCTCATGCTGCTTCCCAAAATGGGTAGCCATGGGGTGTTACAAGGGCGCCAGTCAGAAAAGTCCAGGAACCTTTTCCAACCCCTGAGCAGGTTTCCCCTTCACAGGATTCATCAGAACCTTCGCCATGCTGCTGTGAGCATGGGGTCTTAGGGGCCAAGCACAAGTACGGAGTGCCCACCAACTCATCAGAGCACCACGGAGCCCCAATCAGCTGCACAGCTCAGGGGTGCACCCGCATGTAGACAAAAGCCGCCCGCACGCTGCTCTGAGGGACTCCCCATGGGTCTACAACAGCCCAAGCCCACACGACCAAATGTTTCTGTTCTTCCCCAAGATGGCACGTGAAACACCCCCCCCCTCCCCACTTTAAAACCCTGTGCTCACCTAACCGGAGACATGAATTTTGCTTTTACTCTGATGCTACCAAGTTAATTTTTGTGATGTCTGTGCTGATCTGTCACCATTTAAGGCAAGTGCTACTGGCACTGGGAAATGCTGTCGCCATGGGGGAGGCCCCCATCCCAGGGAGCAGCAGACAAGCACTGGCAGCCCCTGCCCCACGCCCCCAGGCCTCACCGTGTCCGGCACATAGAAGATGCTACGGATGTTAAGAGGTGCGTCTGTCCTGTAGTGCAGGGTGTAGCGGGGCTTGTCGTGGGCCTGAGCGACATAGCGGTAGAATTCCTCGTGCTGCCACTCACCCACATCCTTGGGGTCCATCATCCAGACAGCCTGGAAATGGAGATACATGAGGCCGCAGTGTCTAAGACGTGCCCTCCCAACAACCGCGCAGAGCTGGGCCTCTGGAGCCTGTGGCCCCGGGCGCTGGCAAGTGCGCCCCCGGGATGACCCACGGACCCACCCATGGGACAGACTGGGGCTGTGGACTCGGGTGCAAGCCTCCGTCCCCATCTCCAGCCCCACCCACTCCAGTGTGGGGAGGAGGGGGGGAACCACAAAGACACACAAGAGGCTCTGGAACAAGGGCCCCCCTCCCAGTACAGGGCGTCAGGAAAGGCCAGCCCAGAGGTCTGCACATGCCTGTAGGACATCACCAGTGCATCAATGAGTGAAGGGACAAAGAAACATGGTCTAGCCGCGGACTGTGACTCAGCCGTAAAAAGGAACGGAGGACTGACGTGGGCTCCAACATGGATGAACCCTGGAACCGTTACAGTGAGAAGCCAGACACAAAGGCCACAGTGTCTGATTCCACTGACATGACATGTCGGAGGTGATGGGAAGGGAGATGGGGAGCGACTACTAACACAGGCAGGTTCCTTTTTGGGATGAGAATGTTCTAGAACAGACTGTGGCTCTGTGAACACATGAAGGACGCTGAACTGCACATGGTGCATGGGGACAGGACACAGAGGGGTGGAGACCTGGCCTTGCACAGGGGACTCCCCACGCTGGGATTCGGACAGTGCCACCCAGCCCTGACTCTGTCCGTCCAGCGCTGGAATGTACCAAACGCTCCCCATAGCCACCCGAGCCCTTCAGGCAGCTGAGGGTCTCACCTGCAAGGTATTAATGCGCCTTCCATTAAGGTATACAGGGAAGCTGACGAAGTTACTGTACTTTGTCACCACATCTTGAAAAGAGAAAAAACACACAGCAACAATGAATACAGGAAGCTTCTTCTGGATACAAAAGCTCTGGAAGTGGCTGCAGGTAACAGCACGCCAGGACGACTCTGGGCCAGCACTTTCACAGGTGTGAAGCCAGGCCATGTCAGGGACAACGTCCTGCCCACAGAGTGACCAGAACTCATACGAGAACCAGGGATCTGAGGCCCAGGCCACCACGAACCCCCACACCTTCTTGGTGGCATAAATATAGTTTTGTGGGTTAATGGTGAATCCTGGAAGCACTCGGCACCTCAGAGAAGCATCCAGTCAGACCCAGATGAGACCACCGCATGGAAGCGCCCGCTCTTGTTCTCCGTGAAGCAGGCGCAGGCCAGGCTTCGGGAAGCATCTTACGACACAGGGGAGGCCAGGGAATGCACCACGTGCAAGCACTGAGGGCGGAAGACAGAACCAAACCTGACGGTGCCCCAGCAGGCCTGGCCTCCCGGTGCCACACGGAGCCCGCAGCCCCAGGCGACCAACACAAGCAGCGCCCTAACCACTGAGCTGCCCCAGTGCCGCCGCGCACCCATCCCCCGCAGCCCAGGCTCCCGCTCACCTCGGACCCGGGCCTCGCTGGCGAACTCTCTGCTGTCTGACTTGAGGTGGATGATGATTTTGGTCCCAGTTCTCACTCCCGAGGCTTCAGCAATTTCAAACACCCCGGAGCTAAGACATGGGAAAGGGAAAGCCAGCTGCACACAGCGAAGCTGACGGGTCCTACGCTGCCTGTCCAGTCACCCTTCCTAGGACTGTCGCAAGCAGAGCCCACACCCACACGCAGAGACACAACCCTGAGCGCCACCACTTCGGAGCCCGGCAAGCCCCCAGCTGTTGTCTCCACCAGGGAGTGTGGCCACAGGGTTGCGGGGTGGGGCTCCCCCATGACAAGCGCCACCTCGTGGGCTCTAGGGTCACCCAAAGTGGCCGCAATGCCATAAGGCACTGGGCAGAAAGAGCAGATGCACAGGGACCGCCCCTAGCTCGAGCTACCCCCCGTGTTTCTGAACCTCTAGCAGAGGCCAGGCAGAGAAACCGTTTCCGAAGTACAAGAGGGGAAGATGCACCCCCAGAAAGTGCCTTGTCAAACCCTGGCCTGTTTCCTCTGAGCACCACCTTCTCAGCATTGAACAGAAATCGCAGTTCTGACCGAGGGAAATGGGCTGGGGTCTGGCAGAGCCCCTCTCGCGTGCACCGCTGAACCCCCACAGCAGACGGGAGACTCCATCAGGAAAGGATTCGGAAATGAAGGTTTGGGCCTATTGAAGTACATGCTTCAATTTGGCCAGGGTACCATTCTCCTTAAACAGAGTCTCAAGATTCTCCCGGAACATCCGCCCAACGAGCCTGTGAGCCATGGTCCCTGAGCAGGCTGCACAGCAAACAAGCATCTTTAATAAAGGCAACGCCTCGGGCCTGACCTGGCAGGGGAGGGGCGGGCAGGCCCATGAGCCAAACCCAGGAACTCCCACAGAACAGAATCCAGAGAGGCCGCCCCGGAGCAGGGGATGCCTGGTGCCCGGCCGATCCAACGGCCAGCCATTCCCAAAGGAGCCCCGCCTGGCACAGGCCACGCTCCAGAGCACAAACCTAAGGCACACACAGCACGCGCCATCTGGAGGGGAAAGCGTCACCGGCTCCCCAAAGAGTGAGGTGACTCTAACTTTCCAAGTGAAGTGCTAACACCTCAGCTGACTCTGGCAGTGCACATCAGGTACGCTTGGCTGTGGTGGCCCCAGGGCACTTGCTGTGTGAGACGTGAGGCCCGCTCTCACTTACTCACCCATCTGAGAGCCACTGGTAACCAGGGCTGCCCGGGTCCGCTGAGCGGGAATAGACCTCCACTCTGTCAGCCACCATGAAAGCGGAGTAGAAACCCACTCCAAACTGGCCGATGATCTTGCTGCTGGCCTCCACCTGGCTCTGCAGCGCATCCAGAAAGGCCTGTGGTGGCGAAGGCTGGTCAGAAGAAGGGCGGCCCCTTCCCCAGGCAGAGCGGACGTCTGTGACTCCCTGTGTCCGTTCCCCTAGCGCTGGTGGGGATCACCCTTCATCCTCAAGACAACCACATTAAGTGGTTTTTCACCACACGGTCCAGCCTGGAAACTAAGACGGGCGGGCCACACTTCCCAGGCGCGGGGGGCAGCGATCTGAGCGGGCAGGGCACAGAAAGAGTGACCCCCAGAGTTTTCCTAAATGTGTCTTCTGCGTGTCTCCTAGATTCTAAGCTTCAGGGGGAAACGGTATATACCACATTCAGGTTTGATATGGTATCAGAAAACACTTAATTTTTATAACTCAAGTTTATCGCAGTTTCTAAGATTAAAAATGAAGTAAAAGGCACCCACTCACCGCTACGGCGCCGTCTACGATGACGAAGTGTTCTACATGTGGCCCGATATGGTGGCTGTGGGCCACACTGGGCTCTCAAGCACTCAAGTGAGGCTAGTGTGCCCCGGGAACCAAGTTTTAAATTACATTTAACTTAAATGCAAACAGGCACGTGTAGCTAGTGGCTACCGTATGTGACGGCACAGACTCTCCTTGACAGAAATAGAACCAAGAATGTAACGGGGGGAGGAACTGGTAGAATTTCTGCAAGTCACTTTGGACCAAGAATTACACTATTTCCAGCACTTTCATCATTGCGTGGTACCATTTTAGGCACCACTTAGGCCCACAAAACCAAGGAGAGGCACACAGGCAGCCGAGGGCCACCAGCCTCCAACTCGCTGCTGGCAGAGGTCCCAGGATCGCCTGCCCCCCCGAGGGTCACACGGCAGCCATGACCCCCAGGGCGTTTCCTCCCCACAGAGCTGCCCATCCACAGATGTGGCCTATTCTCATGAACGGTGCTGAGCTGAGGATGGAGAGGAAGAACGACTATCTCTGCCAGGCCCCCTCGGCCTCAAGCAATCGCTGAGAGAGGGAGAAGTGTAGAGGCAGAATGGTGCATTCCAGACTCTGACGGACGGGCTTGGAGCCTGGGGTTGGCCGATTTCTAGCTACAGACAAAGTACTAATTTCCACCTCTTCATCTATAAGAAAGAGAAACCACCTGAGAGGTGCCCGGGAGGGGCAAAGCGCTCCCACAGCGCCAACAGAGCTGGCGCCCGAGAACACTCCTGCTGTCGCTGGTGCCTGGAGCCCTCTGGGTCCCGCCCTCTCTGGTCGGGCGGCCTCGAGAACCGATCCTCGAGCCCTAAGGGGGGGCAGCAGCTGCAGCCCCCGAGGAAGGGGCAGTGGGGTGGGGGCTTACCTTTGACCCCGACCTGGCGATGGTCCCCAGGTTGGACACCAGCTCTTCCTGTGTCATCCCGATACCCGTGTCCTGAGGAGAGAGGCGTGCTAAGCTCCAAGGCCAGCACGCGGGAGCTGGGATGGACTTGGGCGGACAGCCGGGGGCGGGGGGGGGGGGGGGGGGAGGGGGCATCAATTACACGGGCCAGGCAGGACCTAGGGAAGTCATAGCACACGTCATCAGGGGGACCAGTTCTAGTCTGGGGGGCTGGGCCGCACCAGAACAAACCCCCTAGCAGAGAGACCCAGAGCCAAGAGACAGAAGAGTCCAGAAACAGCTGTGCAGACTGTGTCCCTTGATTTCTGACAAAGATTCTGAGAGAACTCAACAGGGGAAAGGAAAGCAGATGGTGCGGAAACTGCACCCAACCTCCGCCCCCCTCACACCAGGCCCCCAACAGATCAGACACAGAGGACCAGCGAAGACTGCACAATTTCTACACGAAAACACAGGGGAAAATCTGACTGTGGAAGACACAGCAATTTCTTACATTACTAAAAGCATGAAACACAGAAAGAAAAAGTGATAAACTAGACCTCATTACAATTAAAACCTTTTGCTTTTCAAAAACCACCAAGAAAATAAAAAAGCAAACCAACACTGGGGAAAAAAATATTTGCAAAGTATGTATCTGAGGGGCACCTGGGTGGCTCAGTCGTTAAGCGTCTGCCTTTGGCTCGGGTCATGGTCCCAGGGTCCTGGGATCGAGCCCCACATCGGGCTCCTGGCTCAGCGGGGAGCCTGCTTCTCCCTCTCCCACTCCCCCTGCTTGTGTTCCCTCTCTCGCTGTGTGTCTCTCTCTGTCAAATAAATAAATAGAATCTTTAAAAAAAAAAAAAAAATACGTATCTGATATGCAACTTATATCCAGACTATATAAAGTCTTACAACTCAATTAAAAAAACAAACAACTTGATTAAAAATGAACCAAAAATCTGGACATTTCACAAGGAAGATACAGAAATGGCAAACACATGACAAGATGCTCAGGATGGACCATTAATCACGAGGGAAATGCACAATAAAAGCTCAGTCCCAGGGGCGCCTGGGTGGCTCAGATGGTTAAGCGTCTGCCTTCGGCTCAGGTCATGATCCCAGGGTCCTGGGATCAAGCCCCACATTGGGTTCCCTGCTTCTCCCTCCGCTCCCAGTCATGCTTGCTCTCTCTTGCTCCCTCTCTCTAATGCTCTCTCTCAAATAAACAAACAAACAAAAAGCTGAGCCGCTGGAACGGCCCGCATCTCCACGGCCGACAGTAACCAGTGCCGGCAAGGACAGCAGCAGTGACGACTTCCCAGCCACCACCGCCGCCGCCAGCAAGCAAGCCGGACACCCACCGCGGCAGCCTGGCATCTCTCACGGCTACACAGCTCTCCTGGGGCCAGCGGCCCCACTCCTAGGCATTCACCCAAGAGCTTTATTCCGAACACCCCAAACTGGAAACAAGCCGAAGCGCATCCCGTGGCGAGTGGCCGCCGAGCGCTCTGCACGCGTGCGGCGAACACTTCTCCGGGAGGAAACGGAACAGGCTACACCTACACGCTGCGCCGGGGATGAATCTCACAGCATTCTGCTGATGGCAAGAAGTCAGACCAAACTCTGGTTCTATGGAATTCTAGAAAATATAAACCCGAAGGGGCAGAGAGCATGTGAGTGGTTGACGAGCTGGGAAGGCAGTGGGGACCTGGGGGGAGGAAATCATGATGGCATCGCGGTCACCAGAATGTGTGCACTTGAACCTGCGGAATTTTACTGTGTATAAATCTTACCTCAGTAAAGCTTCTTAAAACAACAGCAAAAAAGGCGCACACACGCAGACCAGAAGGAACGAGCAACGGCCTAAGAGCCCCCCCACCAGCACCATCCCCTTGGTGGAGGCAGGAAGCCCAGGACCCCACAGCACGTCCTTCCACCTTGCAGGCGCCGCCCCCCCCCAGTTCCAGCCATCACCCCAGGACCCTGAAGCAGCTGTCTCAGCAACACGGTATCCCTCAACCACTGCTGATGAGCCCCCCACTTCTGCCTTTCTTTCTGACCTTAATAGTTTCAAGAGGTTACAACAGCCCTAAGTATTGCTTCCTCTAAAGCAAGACCATTAATCCAAACACTGGGCTGTGATTAACAATAGTACCGCAGGATATTTAATGACACGGGGAAATATGCATAATGAGAGGAAAAGTACAGTTAAAAATGTAAAGAGAGAACACTAAAAATAACACATAGTTTAACAACATTTAGATATGTAAATAAATGCACAGACACCAAAAACCTACACTAACACGGTAACAGTCATCAGCCTCAAATGAAGCCTTAAACTTGCTTCTTTTCTGTGTGTGTTTTCCAAATTTTCTATACTGAACAAGCGTTACTTTTACAGTAAATTAAAACAAGAGTCAACAACAAAGACGGATGGCGCGTCACTTGGAGCCCGGAGATGGAATGAAAAGGCGGGTCCAGCTCCCCTGCCCCAGGCGTGAGGAGGGCGGCGCCAGCGGCAGGACCCTCAGAAGGGGGTACCTGGATGGTGATGGTGCCTTTCTCGGCATCCGTCTGTAAGTGGATCTCCATTTCCGGCAGCGTTTGGCCTTCAGACAGCAGCTTGTGACGCAGCTTTTCCAAGGCGTCACTGGCGTTGGAGACCAGCTCCCGTATAAACACCTACGGGAGCAGAAAGAAGATGCCAGCGCCGCAGGCCGTCCCGGTCGGCAGCACCTGCAGTGTGTGTCCAAAGTTGGGGGAGAACTACCAGAGAATGGTCGGTGTTTTAACCATAAAGACCTCCCACTTTTCTCAGAGACAGTTTCTCCAGGGCAGCTCCCAAAATGACTCAAGGCCCAGGGCTTCTCCCTCCCTGACACAGCTTTAAGGAGTGAACTCTAACCATGCTGCTCTGTCCTGAAAATCAAGCAGGTGCCAATCTGTTATGTCAGCTCAAACTTGAAGAGCCCCGTGCCACCACTTCCTGCCCAACTCTTGACCAAGGATGTCAAAATACCCCCTGACACCTGTTTCTTCTACGCCTTAAAGACTCTGGCTTCCTTTAGTGAAGGCCTACCACACTCAGAGTACCTGGGTCTGAGAAGCACCTTTGCCTCAAAGAGACCTTCCTCCTGCAGGTGAGGGAGGAAGCACGGTGATGTGAACCCCAGAGCACAGAAGCTGGAGATCACAGGGATACTTGAATATGGCATGCAGCAGCACAAGCCTGGAAGTATTTCCTAAAAAGTCCCTTTTAACTTTGGAATTTTGTGCTTTACTCTTCCCCAAAATTCCCCTCTGCATTCTAGCAATAACGCACATGGACACAACGGACCATTTGTTCTCGACTTCTCCCACAGCCTGTCGCTCCTCACTGCCTTTCAGCCCCTACTCTCTCCACATGGGGCTGGGGGGCCTTCCTCCCATAGCCCCGCCGTCCATCTAGTGGTCACCTGGTGACCACCCGCCAGGTGACACGGTAACACAGGGCCTCAGAGCATACTGCCTCCGCCAAAGAAATGAGCCCCAGGGCCCCCACGCCAGTATCTGGGGGTGGGGAGGCTTCTAAACTATCAGCAAAAATAACTCCCGGAGTCAATCTAGCACGAAGAGTCATCTGGGCCTATCTGTCCAGGAAATCCAAATAGATTTTAGTAAAAATACTCTTGCTGGTAACTAAGATCCAGACCTGTCCAAATTTAATGCATTTTCACAGTTATTACACTACCTGGCATTTCCCTAGAGTAGCATAAAAATCGTTTTTTCAAAAAGAAACACCACTAGCACTGGGAGTGATAAACAGATACCGCACCTCTTTTTCTGAGTACAAGGAACGGGCAACAATGTCCAGAAGCTTCTTTGTCTCAGCCTGGAACTCGTGTTTGGAAATGGAACCTGGTAATGAATCAGACACAAGCAATAAAGTTCAGTTTTTATTTTTATGGTATAATATGCTATGTAACATTCAAAAGAATGTTTCAGGTAATGAATTTTAAACATTTTTCAAAAGACTGAACAAAAGGGGCGCCTGGCTGGCTGAGTCAGTGGAGCATGCAACTCTTGATCTTGGGTTGTGAGTTCAATCCCTCGCTGGGTGTAGAGTTTACATAAAAATAAAATCTTAAGAAAAAAAAAGGAGTGAAAAAGAAACTACGTCACTGGGGCTCTCAGGGAGGAGGTGTCAGAGAGGACAAGCCAGGGGCCCCCTCTCTCCACAGGAAGGGGCAAAAGGAGCCTCCCCTGCTTCCCACCACTGAGACCCATCACCTCGAGGGCCAGTCGGGGCCGGCACTTCCCAAGGACGTGAGAATCGGACTGGCTCTAACAACCAGACCCTAGATTCTACTCTTCAAAACCATGGTTTCCAAATTAATTATTTAGAAAACAAATGAACAAGAAAATCTCACTTCTTAACCCAAACATCAGAGACTGTGTTGTCATCTCATGTGAAAGCCAGAAATGGACCCACATGAGGACTGGCTGCGGAGACTGCTTTTCTAGACTTCTGAGGTGACAGGACAGCTTGAACGTGCAGGCCTGCGTCGGCACGGCCAATGCTGGGTTTACATCCTGCTTCCATGATTATTAGCAGATGGGCCATGAATCACCACTCCGAGTGGCCGGCCGCGAGCTCACGGGTGACCACCAGAGGGGGCAAGACACACCAGGCCGGCAGTCAGCAGCTCCTGGCCAAGCAGGAAACGGATGATGCTTTGTTTGGGGGAACCCTCCCTCCGACTGAAGCAAGTGGGCGGCTTCTATCAATCACTGCTTCTGCCTCAAGAACCTCCCCTCGCAGGCCGGCTGCGCACAGTACCCCGCACGGTCTCGGTGCTGCTGATGATGGAGTGCAGGGGCTCCTCTGCCCGGTCCTCCGCAGCCTGCGAGCTGAAGAGCCGTCCAGCGTGGAAGCTCGACGCCAGGCTTGGCCTGGGGCTCCTGGACTGGGCCGGGGTCCGCCAAGGACACAGAAAGGGTTTTCCTGGAAAGACAAACATGCAGAAAGAACAAACATTTAGTAAGACATCAGAAACACGTCTGGTGGGTCCTGCAAACGCTAATGTGGAGATCTTTAAGGCAGGCCATTGCTCAAAATCCCCAAGGTCACCCAGGGGAAATCGAAGTGACCGAATGCTGAGGAGCCGGTGGGTATCTCAGACGAGATCGGGCGCACTCGGGGTGGCAGGGCCAGACACGCGGCGGGCACTTCACCATACGGTTTGGTAACATATCCTCACACATATCAAATTCCAAGAAAGAATCCTAACTCAGGGGCAGAGGAGCAGGAGGTGGGCAGAGGCCTTCGTCATCACTCCCACGTGTGGCCTGGGAGGGATCCTGCACAAACCCACCAAACTCAAACATGCCTCGGCGCTCACGGCCCCCCCGAACCCGAAGTAACACACACCAGCCTTCCTTATCCTGTGACAACCATGAAAAAGGGGAAAAAAATATACCCCTAAGAGGGATCCAAATTTTTATATTAATGTTCCAAAACAGTCTCACCATGTTCTAAACTGGTGTCCAAAACTGTCAGGTTTGTTTTTTTTTTTTTTTTTTTTAAGATTTTATTTATTTGCGAGAGAGAGAATGAGAGACAGAGAGCATGAGAGGGAGGAGGGTCAGAGGGAGAAGCAGACTCCCTGCCGAGCAGGGAGCCCGATGTGGGACTCGATCCCGGGACTCCAGGATCATGACCCGAGCCGAAGGCAGTCGCTTAACCAACTAAGCCACCCAGGCGCCCTGTCAGGTTTTTTTTTAAAAGAGTTTTTTTTTTTTCAAGATTTTATTTGAGAGAGAGAGAGAAAGAGCAAGAGAGGGTATAAGCTGAGGGAGGGGCAGAGGGAGAGGGAGAGGCAGATTCCCCACTGAGCGGGGAGCCCGATGCAGGGCTCAATCCCAGGACCCCTGGGATCACGACCCGAGCTGAAGGCAGACATCCAACCGACTGAGCCACCCAGGCACCCCCCAAACTGTCAGTTTTTTAAAAATTAATGTATTTAAAAACTGAAAACCAGCAATCATCTCCCCTAATCAGGAAGGGGACTCACACTGTCTCACGTTAGTTTTCTGACTTCTTGCTCAGCACAGCAGACTGAGGAACAACTGCGAGGGAAGAAGGCAAACCCCTCTACCCAACACTGCGGTCTGCAGCCTGGCGTGCTGGACAGCCACCGCAAGGACACCTCCAGCCCGGCCAGCAGGACGGAACCCAGCCTTAGCAGTAGCCCCTCAAGACAGCATTGCTCACTGGCGTTGGTTTAGTAGGTGCTTAATGCCCAAGGCTTTCAAGGAGACAGGTCAGACACCGCAAGACATCCCGTGTCCAAGTCTAGCCCCCATGAGCTGCACCCACCTGCTGTGTACGACACACGCTGGTCAGAAAGGAATGACTCACAATGTCCAGAAAAGACCTGGAGGTTTCAAAACAACGTATCAACTTCCACGTTCCTACAAGATGTAAAAACTGGCCTTTTTTTTTTTTAAGCTTATTCCTGGATTTACAAAAAACATGACTTTGCCTTTACCTCTATGCACAACACCTTAAAAACATCTAAATAGGGGCACCTGGGTGGCTCAGTCAGTTAAGCATCTGTCTTCAGCTCAGGTCATGATCTCAGGGTCCTGGGATCAAGCCCCACATCGGGCGCCCTGCTCAGTGGGGGGGTCTGCTTCTCTCTCTGCCCCTCACCCTGCTCGTGCGTGCTTGCTCTCTCAAATAAGTGAATAAAATCTTAAAAAAAAAAAAAAAACCTAAATATTCAATTTCCAAACAGTCTAAATATTTAATTATCTGGGCCTAACTACGTTGTTCACTTTATCCACAAAGCTTAAAAATTAAAATAAAAACTTAAATAAGGGCACCTGGGTGGCTCAGTCAGTTAAACGTCTGCCTTCAGCTCAGGACATGATCCTGCAGTCCCAGGATGGAGTCCGGCATCGGGATTCCTGCTCAACGGGGAGTCTGCTTCTCCCTCTGACCTTCCCCTCTCTCGGGCTTTCTCTCTCTTTCTCAAATAAAATCTTAAAATTTTTTTTAGATAAAAAAAGAACACATCTCAGATTATTCCATGTCAGGAGACAGAGCTCCTCATTCTTTTTAACAAACAAGTACTATTCCACTGTAATGGGTAAGTATTTAGCACTCGATGGATGTTTAAACTGTTTCTAGTCTTGTACTGTTAAAAAATAATGCTCTGTAGTGCCAAAGAATTATCTACCACGTTACCCTCCTTCATGGATGAAAGGAGACAATGCAGAAAGATATGCACGTTTCACTGCTCTGTGCACAAGAAACAGGCAGGATGAACCAGAAACTTGTGAGATCATTTCATAGGCCTGCTGGAACGAAGCAGCACACGCTGGGCGGCTAACAACAGCAGAAACCCATCCCCTCATAGTTCTGGAGGCCAGAAGTCCAAAATCAAGGTGTCAGCAGGGCTGGTTCCCCCCAGAGGCTCTGAGGAGGTCTGTCCACACCTCTGCCGTCTTGGGATGCTGTCAGTAGTCCTGGCGTTCCTTGACTCGCAGCTGCCTGGCTCCGAGCTCTATTTTCACTCCCCGTGTGTGTCTCCCATGTCCCAATTTCCCTGTCAGACACACCAGTGACACTGGATTTGGGGCTCCCTCTAATTCAGTACACCCTCATCTTTATTTGCATCTGCAAAGACCCTATTTCCAGATAAGGTCACATTCACAGGTACCCGGGGTTAGCACCTGGACGTATCTTTTGGGGGCACACAATTCAAACCATAAGAAACTGAACACCTAGAAGAGGTGTGTGCTGTTTCCTGGGCTTGCTGTGGCCAAGCACCACAGACTGGGCAGCTGAAACCACAGGAATTTTCCATCTCAAGTTCTGGAGGCTAGAAGTCCAAAATCAGAGTGTTGGCAGGGGTGGTTCCTTCTGAGACTGCAAGGAAGGATCTGTCCCGGGCCCCTCTCCTCGATTCCATAGCCTCAGGTGTCCCTTGGCTTGTACATGGTGTCCTCCCTCTTGCACGTGAGACTCTGTGTCCAAATTCCACCATTTTATAAAGACACGGTCATGCTGGACCAGGGCTCACCCCAACAGCCTCATCTTAACTTGATCAGCTGCGAAGACCCTATTTCCAAATAAGGGCACAATGACAGGTCATGGAGGTCAGGATTTCAACATCTTTTTGGGAGGCAACAACTCAACCCATAATGGGTATGTGGGAACACAAGAGAAAGAGTGGGAGGGGGGCTGGGGACAGGGGAGCAGAGCTGAGGGGAATATGACATTTCTGAGTATGCCCTTTTGTATATACGACTCTCAGAACCACAGTTCTTTCTCGCACAACCGAATAACTAGGAGCGCCTGTGGGGGGTGCGGGGAGCGTTCAATGAGACAGAAACCATTAACAGATGCACACAGCTATATTATGAACAACATAAGCACCCTAAAAGACAAGAACTAACCTAAGTGACTTCAGAAATTGGTACTGTGGTTGTCAAGTCAGCCTCAGAGAGCACCGCATATAATTACTGCAGCAGAATCGTTAGCACTTCTGAAACTGCTTTCGGCAGCTACCCGGATCAGGGAAGTAAGGAGCTTGTGGGTCCCGAGTCAGGAGGAAGCAGTTACCGAAGGGGAAGGGGGAGGCCCGGCAGCACCCAGGGGGTGCTGCGCTGGAAATGGATGTGAGATTCTCCCTGATTCACAGACCGGGTGCTGGAACAAATACGGACTGGGGGGGGGGGGGGGGCAGAGGCCACGACACACCAGCAGCAACGAGCACACCCGCACAGGGAGGACAACTGTCCCAGAACGGGCCACTCCGGTCACCCTCCCCACACCCAGACCTTGGTGTGTAAATGCTGTTTCCAGGGCTGCTGGAGAACACAAACATGGTGCCAGCGAGGGAGGAAGGGCCCCAAGGATGGGGTCTCCAAGAGTGCACAGGCTCCAACTGGAAGGCACCCCCAAAGGCAAAATCTAGGACCGTCTGAGCAACAAAAGGATGATGGTAATGGACTGTAAGATTACAGCCGGCGAATAAAATAAGCATCCGTTAGTCCACACTGAGCTGACTTATAAATAAATGGGGGACAAAAGACCTCTCCCTCACAGCAGAATTACAATTAATGGTGCAAACAGTCACCATCGGGCAAGTACAGCTGCTGCTGTGACAGGGAGAAACTGTGGATGTTGTTTAAACGTCCTTGAGAACATTCGCACAATCTCACAGTATCCCCCACAGGACACACATTGATTTCAAAGAGAAAAACAGTTGTTTGCCGTGAAGTGCCAGATACCTCCTAACCAAATGACCATAGTCACTGTCACCAGGAGTGAGACAGGTCAACACCCTGCAATCCTGGTGGAGTGGGAGGGGATGGCCTCCCTTCCCTGCTTTTCTTGCTAAAGATGCATCTCAACCTAATCATAAAAACACCATCAGACAAACCCAAATCTAGGGATATCCTATGAGATAACGGGCAGTACTCTTCCAAAGTGTCACGATCCTGAAGGACACACACAGACCGAGGAACCATCAGAGCCGGAAAGGACCTGCGGTGTAGGGCCCTGGACAGAGAAGGACATCGGTGGGGAAACTGACTCAATTTGAGTAAGACGGGCCCATGAATCAGCACCACTGCTACTCGTTTCTAATCCTCGTACCATGGTGACGTAAGATGTTAACACCAGGAGAAACTAAGGCAAGGGGACCCTGTGCACTACGGCTGGAACAGCTCTGCAAGGTACAGAACACTCCAGAGTAAAAAGTTTCAAAATAAAAAACATTCTCATCCATGTGTCATTTCATTCCTGCACGGACACATGTCGGAGTACACATCTAGAAGTGGGCTCACCAGTCCCAGGTTATGTCCAGGCTACAATATGGTCAATGCTGCCAAGTCACCCTCCAGGGACCATCGGCTCACATTCCGGCAGCAGCATGGGGGTGTGTCACCTCACACTCCCGCCAGGACGGCTTTAGGGAAACTTTGGACCTCTGCCTATAGGTCGGGTAAAAAAAAATTTTTTCTAAGATTTTATTTCTTTCTTTGTTAGAGAGAGAGAGCACAAGCAAGGGGAAGGGCAGGCAGAGGGAGAAGCAGGCTCCCAGCTGAACAGGGAGCCCGATGCGGGGCTCGATCCCAGGACCCCGGGATCATGACCTGAGCCAAAGGCAGACGCTTAACGTCTGAGCCACCGGCATCCCAGTCGGGTAAAATTTTTACTGTTTTCATTTACATTTCTCTTGCTACGAGCAAGACCTGAGCACCTACCCATATTTTAAATATTTTCTATCTCCTGTTTTTCATGATGAACTTCTGATATCCTCTGACCATTTTTCTACTATAATATTTTTCTTACTGACTTGCAGAGCACTTCATAGTTTAACGAAATTCGTCTTCGTTTTTGTTTTTCAGTAGGCTGTATCTAGTATTACAATGATGACGACCCCAGGCACCAGCACACACCCCCTCCCCAATACAGAAAAGCAGCCTTGCAATGGGCTCAGCTGGCTGCCTCAGTCTCCCCACCACCAACCTCCTCCCCGCATCCTCATCTTGCTGGCCGTTCTGGCGCCTGCACATGATGCAGGTGAGGTCCAGGCTCCATGTCAGCATGTCCAGGAGCATCTGGTCCTTCCAGACGCCCTCCATGAGCTCCTCTGGGGAGGTTCCCCATCGCCACTGACATCAATCTTGGAGAACACCGTATCAGTGACTCCTCCGCACTCACAGTCAAGGTGCTGCAGGGGTTAGTGGCCCGGATGGTGGATGTGGATGATGGTGAGCACCTCGTTGTGGCAGATGCATCGGTTGCCCTTCTAGAGCTCTAGTACCGGTACAGCTTCTGTTCCACCTTCCAGATGAGGAGGCGGCCAAGTGCAGCCACAGACTCCGTCAAGCTGACACGGCCACCAGAGGCAAGGTGCACGGCCTTCCAAAATTAGTCCTATTGGTAAAGGCCTTCCTCACTCCAAGACTCAACGCCGCTTTCCCATGTCTCATTTTCCCTATTCCTGTTGTTTTTCCCACTGAATACGATCTTTTTGGAATGACCTGTTATTCATGATGGCAGAAACAGAGAAGTCTTCCTCGTTAGGAAAAAGGAACAAATAACCAATCCATATCTCCAACCAGGGCTTTCAGACTTTCCATTTAATTCCAAGACTAAAGTAATCAACAGCACTACTGAGAGCAAATTTGACTGAGAGTTATACTTCCCACAAGGACTGTATGAACAAACCAACAGCGCAGTCAATCCGCCCGCTATCTACACAGTATCTGTCTTCACGCCTCCTCTGCACCCTGAAGGAGAAACCACAAGCCTCAGTGCCAGGCAGCAATGTCTGCGTGTTACTGCGTGTGGTGGTTTGGGGTCGCACAAAATGGGAACAACAGTTTGAATCCGACACCCCACACACCCCTGCCAGTGCTCATGCTGTTTCCTCAGGCTGCAAGCACGTCCCTCACTCTAGCCAAACTGTTTCAGAGTCCAGTGTGAGGTGCTCCCATCCCCAGCACCTCGTAACCACCTCTCCCTACTATGAATTCACGGCACTTACTTCCTACACTGCTCGTTTCGAACTGCAGCTCTAAGCCAGCTAGTGGCGGTTCTATTTTTTTTTTTTTTTTTTTTTTTTAAGTAAGCTCCATGCCCAGTGTGGAGCCCAGCGCGGGGCTTGACCCCACAACCCTGAGATCCATACCTGAGCTGAGATCAAGAGTCGGACACGTAACCGACTGAGCCCCCCAGACGCCCCTCTACTACTGACTTTGCTCACAGAGAACACGTCACCACCCCAGGGCAGAAACAAGTCTGTGTTTCTTAGTATCAAACTCAAGGAAGGCAAGAGGGCCCAAACTTCTCCCTACTCCATGGCCTCTAGTGCAGAAGCAGCTCTCCTTACAAACATTAAACTTTTATCACCACAAACATCACCATGCTCAGACACAGGACATTCGGTGAGCCAAAAGACAGTGGCAGTGGTCCTGCAGGGCCATTTCTCACGAAGAAGCAAGAATTAAAAACGTAACTGCCTACAGGGGCAGCCAAGTAAGGCAAAGGAGTCAAAACACACTGGATACTTTTTTTTGTTTTAATCACTCATCTCCCCTCTACATCTGCCATTGTTCTTAATATGGTTTTTTGTTTGTTTGTTTTTAAAGATTTTATTTATTTATTCATGAGAGACAGAGAGAGGCAGAGGGAGAAGCAGACTCCCCACCGAGCAGGGAGCCTGATGTGGAACTCGATCCCAGGACCCCGGGATCATGACCTGAGCCGAAGGCAGACACTAACCAACTGAGCCACCCAGGCGCCCTATCGGTTTTCTCTTTTTTTTTTTAAGATTTTATTTTTAGAGAGAGAGAGAGAGTGCATGTGCGCAAGCAGGGGACTGGCAGAAGGAGAAGAGGGAGAGAAACAGATTCCATGCTGAGGGGGGAGCCCACATGGGGCTTGGATCTCACAACCCTGAGATCATGAGTTGGACGCTTAACTCACTGAGCCACCCAAGCACCCGTTCTTACTATGGTTTTGCTTCTTATAATGACATTTTTTTTTTTTTTTTAAGATTATTTGACAGAGAGAGAGAATGCACAAGCACGGGGAGGGGCCGAGAGAGGGAGAATCAGGCTCCCCAATTAACAGGAGCCCGATGCAGGGCTCGATCCCAGAGCCCTAGGATCATGACCTGAGCCAAAGGCAGATGCTTAACCAACTGAGACCCTCAGGCGCCCCTTATGATGACATCTTAAGTACAGTACTTTAGATACAGACACACTTAGTATTTTAAACCATGAGAAATATGCAGACTCTTTTCTTGGAATTACATATCCCAAATGGACAGTCTCCCTTTTTACCATGTGTGGAATAGAGAACAATTTACCTTTCTGTCTTTACTACAGAGTGCCACTTCCTATAGAGCAGGCCGAGTTACAGCCTCCAACCAAACCTCCTGTGGATAACAACCATGAACTTAGGAACCACAACAAAAGGACTACCTGAAAGGCTCTGGAGAAATCAGCAAAAGCAGGCAGGTTCTGGATAAGAGCCGACACTTGGAAGAAGGGAAGAGCCCAGAATGGGGGCAGGTTCTACAAAGGGTGGCTGGCTGATGCACACACGATGTATAATTTTTCTGGCCGGAAGAACCAGAGGAGAGATTAGGGTAACCATAAAAGGTAAAACGTGGCGGGGGGGGGGGGGTCCCAGAAAGGAGAGAGTAAGAGAAAGGGAGCCCCCCGGTCGGGGAATAAATTCCTCTAAGTCTCTGGCTGACCCCCTGAACCATGCATGTGTGGGGCAAACTGCAAACAGCCCATTAAGAATAAAAGAATCGAACGGTTCTGCTTGCAGCTGGGCTCCAACTAGTTTAATAGCCCACTTTAAAACAAGAACTACTCTTCAGAGGAATATAACAGAATCTAGAGACTCCACAAGGTAATATCCACAATGTCCAGGATGCAATAACAAGTTACTACACACAGAGAAACAGGAAAACGTGACCCTGCTCAAGAGAAGAGTCAATCAATGGAGACTGGTGCCAAGAAGATCCAGATGTTGGAATCAGAGGGTTTTAAAACAGTCATTATAATACTGTATGATCTACAGTAAAATATGCTCAAAATTAAAGGTGGAAAATTTCAGAGATACCAATTGTAAGAGAAGAACCAAGTGAAAATTCTAAGTATAAAAAATACAGTATCTGAAATTTAAAAATTAATTAGAAGGCTTAACAACCAAGTGGAGACACCAGAGAAGAGTTTGTGAACTTGAAAATAGAATGACAGGAATTATTCAGTGTGAAACAGAGAGAAAAAAAGATTAAAATAAAACAGGGTCTCAGGTATAGACAGAAGAAAAAGATTTAACTACATGTAACTGGAGTTCCAAAAGGAGAGGAGAAAAGAGAATAGGATAGGACAGAAAAAAATATTTGAGGTAATGATTGAAAATTTCCCCCAAAGTTTATCAAAGACATCAATTTACAGATTCAAAAGCTCAGTGAACCACTAGCAGGATAATTTCAAAGAAAAGCCCCCAGGCACATCATAGTCAACTGCTGAAAACCAAATAAAAAGAAAATCTTGGAAGCAGCCAGAGAAAAACAACACATTACATGGGAGAACAATAATGTGAATGACAGCTAACTTTCCAGAAGACAATGGTACATCTTTGAAGTCTTAAACAGCAGACCAGCAGGAAAGGAAATGCTACAGTTCTGCAGGCTGAATGGAAATGATACCAGATGGAAACCTGGATCTTCAAGAAAGAAGGCAGAGCATCAGAAACGGCAACCCAAAGAAATATAAAAGTATCTTTCTCTTAATTTCTTTAAAATATATACAATAGAGCACCTGGGTAGCTCAGTCTGCCTTTGGTTAAGCGTCTGCCTTTGGCTTAGATCATGATCCAGGGTCATCGGATCAAGCCCCACGTGGGGCTCCCTGCTCAGCAGGGAGCCTGCTTCTCCCTCTCCCTCTACCCCTCCCCAGTGCTCGTGCTCTCAAATAAATAAAATCTTAAAAAAATAAAACAAAATATATACAATAACTTAAGCAAAAGTTAAAACATTGTCTTATGGGGTTTATAACAGATGTACATGCCATGCATATGACAACTCTCACATAAAGGATGGAGTACATGGGGCGCCTGGGTGGCTCAGTCGTTAAGCGTCTGCCTTTGGCTCAGGTCATGATCCCAGGGTCCTGGTATCAAGTCCCACATTGGGCTCCCTGCTCCGCAGGAAGCCTGCTTCTCCCTCTCCCACTCCCCCTGCTTGTGTTCCTGCTCTGTGTCTCTGTCAAATGGGTGGATAGAATCTTTAAAGAAAAAAAAAAAAAGGGATGGAGTACAGAGAAGAAATGCACTTTAATATAGCTGCAAGTTTTTTTCATTTTCTACAAAGTATTGCAATACTAATTCTAAACAGACTATGAAAAGGATGAACATTGCATTCACCAGACAAACCACTAAAAAAAAGACACAAGGAGGTATAGCTAAAGCATTAGATGAATTAAAATGGAATTCTAAAAAATATTTACCGATCCAAAAGGAGGCAAAAAAGGAAGGAGAAAAAATGAGAGGAGACAATAAAACAATAGAGATAAATCCAACTATACCAATAAATGCATTTTATTAATGGACTAAACGCTCCAATTATAAGGCAAAGTTTGTCAGAAATGATAAAGCAAGACCTGATGATATGCTGTCTACAAAACAATCACTTCAAATATAAAAACACAGGGGCGCCTGGGTGGCTCAGTCAGTTAAGCATCTGACTCTTTTTTTTTTTTTTTTTGATAGACAGAGACACAGTGAGAGCAGGAACACAAGCAGGGGGAGTGGGAGAGGGAGAAGCAGGCTTCTCGCGGAGCAGGGAGCCCGATGTGGGGCTCAATCCCGGGACCCTGGGACCATGACCTCAGCTGAAGGCAGATCACTTAACCGACTGAGCCACCCAGGCGCCCCGTAAGCATCCAACTCTTGATATCTGCTTGGGTCATGGTCTCAGGGTCACGGGATCAAGCCCTGCTTTCGCTCGGCATGAAATCGGCTTGGAATATTCTCTCTACCTCTCCCTCTGCTCCTACCACCCCCCACCCCCTACCCCCCCGCCACCTGCATGCTCTCTTTCTCAAATAAATAAAATCTTAAATAAAAAACACAAATATAAAAACTAAATACACTGAAAAGGAATGGATGGAACATGAGATACCGTGCACAAAGTAAGCCTAGCGAGGCTGGAGGCCATATTAGTATCAGACAAAACAGACTTCAAAACAAGTATTACTTGAGAAAAAGAGGGATATTTCAGAATAAAAGATACAATTCATCAGGAAAGCTTAATCACAATTGGGTGTCTAATAACAGAGCTTCAAAATATGACATTAAAACTAAAAGAATTAGGGGAACCTGGGTGGCTCAGTCAGTTAAGCGTCTGACTCTTGATTTCGGCTCAGGTCATGATCTCAGGGCAGTGGGATCAGCTAGTGTCGGGCTCCGTGCCCAGCGGGGAGTCTGCTTGAGCTTCTCTCTCTCCATCTCTCCCCCCACTTTTGGCTGCTCTCTCTCTCTTGCTCTCTAAAATAAATATAAAAATCTTAAAAAAAAAAAACCAAAAAACTAAAAGATTTAAAAGAAAGTCAGAGCTGTCTCAACGACTGATAAAACGAGACCAAAAGAAAAAATAAATCAAGACAAAGATCGTCTGAACTACAGTATGAAATACTTTGACTTACTCATCGAATACTATACCCAAGTGTAAAATATAGTTCTTTTTGAAAAGCATATTTTTTCAAATGCACATGGTATATTCACTAGGAAACATAATAAAGTTGGTCACAAGTCTTAATAAACTTAGAAGGGCTGAAATCATACCAAGTAAGCTCTCTGAATACTACAGAATTAAGTCAGAATCTGTAATAACAAAGTATCTAGGAAAACCCCAAGTATCTGGGAATTAAACAACATATACTAAATGATCCATAGGTCAAAGAAGAAATCAAAAGGAGATTACTGAGCAATAATAAAAACACAGTATGTTAGAAGCTGTGGGGTCACCCACAGAAGCACGTAGCAGGAAACTTACAGCTTCAAATGCTTGGGTTAGAAAAGAAGTCTAAAATCAATGACCTAAGGTTTCACCCTAGAAAAAAGTACAAAGTCAACCCAAATAAAATAGAAGGGAGGAAATAACAAAGAGCACAAATCAATGAAACAGAAAATAAACACTGAGGAAAATTAACAAAGCCACAGCTGATTCTTAAAAAAGATCAACAGGAGAGATGGGTAAACCCCTAAACTGATCAAGAAACCAGAGAACACCAATCATTAACATCAGGAATGAAGCTGGGGTTATCATTACAAATCTACAGACATTAAAAGGATAATAAGGAAACATTCTGAACAAATTCATGGCAAGAAATTTAACAACTTAGGTAAAATGGATAAATTAACTTGAAAAAAATTAAATTTATCCAGGGTAACAAAAGATGAAACAGAAATTCTAAAATGCTGAGGCACCTGGGTGGCTCAGTCATTAAGTGTCTGCCTTCAGCTCAGGTCATGATCCCGGGGTCCTAGGATCGAGTCCCACATTGGGCTCCCTGCTCGGCGGGAAGCCTGCTTCTCCCTCTCCCACTCCCTCTGCTTATGTTCCCTCTCTCGCTGTGTAACTTTCTGTCAAATAAATAAACAAAATCTTAAAAAAAAAAAAAAAAAAAGAAATTCTAAACTGCTCTAATAAAGAAATTGAATTGGTTTTCAAAAGTATCTCCACAGGGGCGCCTGGGTGGCTCAGTTGTTAAGCGTCTGCCTTCGGCTCAGGTCATGATCCCAGGGTCCTGGGATCGAGCCCCACATCAGGCTCCCTGCTCAGCAGGGAGCCTGCTTCTCCCTATCCCTCCGCTGCTTCCCCTGCTTGTGCTCTCTTCCTCTGTCAAATAAATAAATAAAATCTTTTAAAAAAATATATTTCCACAAATGAAATTCTACGCCCAGAATTTTTACCGGTGAAATCTATCAAACATATGAAGAGGCAATAAGACCAATCTTCACAAACTATTTCAGAAAACAGAAAGAGTGAATATTTCCTGAAAGTTTTATGATGACACCATAACCCTAATTATCAAAGTCTGCCAGAGACATTACATGCACAGAATAAGTAAGAGACCAATATCCCTTATGAACACAGACATGGAGGTCCGTAATAAAAAATTAGCCAATCAAATCCTGCAATAGGTAAAAATGATACTACATAATGACCAAGCACGTTCATCCCAGGGATGCAAGGCTGTTTAGCACTAGACCGTCAATCAAGTAATTTACTATATGAACAAATAAGAGCAGAAGAAATGGCACCAACGGGCTGTGGATGAAGAGCAACTGAGCGTGTGGTACTACAGCTAACTGGAGAGGGCAGGTCCATCTGCAGGAGGCAGCAGCTGCCACCGTATCCCAAGAGACTGCTGCCATCCACATTGTGGAATGTAAACCAAAACTCCCAGAACTTTTCAGTTTTCAAAAGAAATAAGCAATTCAAATGTTTATGTGAAATCTGACTTCAAATATTTGCAACTACTTTTTAAAAAAATATTTGGGCCAAGGGGCACCTAGGTGGCTCAGTCGGTGAAGCATCTGCCTTCCTCTCTGGTCATGATCCCAGGGTCCTGGGATCGAGCCCGGTGTTGGGCTCTCTGCTTCTCCCTCTGCCTCTCCCCGTCTTTCCCCCTCGAGCTCCAGTGCATGTGCTCACCCCACCCCTCTCTCTCAAATAAATAATCTTTTTTTTTTTTTAAAGATTTTATTTATTTATTTGACAGAGAGAGAGGGAACACAAGCAGGGGGAGAGGGAGAAGCAGGCCTCCGGCCGAGCAGGGAGCCCGATGCGGGGCTTGATCCCAGGACCCCGGGATCATGACCTGAGCCGAAGGCAGACGCTTAACGACTGAGCCACCCAAGCGCCCCTCAAGTAAATAAATAATCTAAAAACAAAAACAGACAGCAGGATCAAAGTGAAGCAGCGAGCTACACCTGGGAGAACACGTTTCCAAGAATCATTACTGACTAACAAAGGATAAAGTGATAGAAGATTAGTGCCCATAAAGAGTATATACAAGGGGCGCCCGGGTGGCTCAGTTGGTTAAACAACTGCCTTTGGCTTGGGTCATGATCCCGGAATCGAGTCCTGCAGCGGGGAGTCCGGTTCTCCCTCTGAGAAAAAAAAGAGTATATACAAAAATACATGATAAGAAAAGTCAACCAATCCAGAAGAAAACACTGGGGCAAAAGACATGAATAGGATTCCACAGAAATGGAAACAAATGACCAATAAACCATGGAAAGAAGATGTTCAGCTTCATTAGCAATTCATCAAAATGCAACTCATATCACAACTGAAACACCACTTTGTAACCATCAAATTCACAAACATTTAGAACGTCTGAAAATCCCGAGTGTCGGTGAGGACACAGCACAGGGCAACTCTCTCACACAGAGCTGGTGGAACGTACACCAGGACCCGCGCTGGAAAACGGTCACAATCACACAGTAACCAGGCACGTCCTAAACCCAGCAAGTCCACTCGGGTCGCACCCCCGAGACATGCACGTGTCCGACGGGCAGGATGCCTGTGCGACCGAGCGCGCTGCCTCCACGCTACACACAAGGCCCACGCGCGCACCTGGGTGGAGAAGGAACAAGTGTCCCAGGACAGTGACCGGATACGGCTTACGGACAGTCCCGCACCACTGAGCTGGACAGTCAGTTCATGTACTTCCTGATGTGTATCTTGTAATCAAACACAGTCACAAGATACCATTCAACACTCTCCAGACTTGCAAAGTTTATAAGTCAGTCTGAAAACACCCAGGACTGGAGGGGACTGTGGGGCGAAGGGGGCTTTCGTACATCGCTGATGGACCATACAGTGACACGGCTCTTTCTGGGAAGTAACTGTGCGTTACTTAGTAAGCCGGAGCACAAAGGATCCAGCAACGCCGTTTAAGTACACGTCAGCAATTCTACACCAAGAAATGAAGGTGTAGTAACACAATGGAATTAACAGCAGCAACTAATGAACTACACCATTAGCATGGATAAAGCTAAGAAAACAAAACGCTGACCCAGGAAAGGCCCGGGAGAACGTACACAGTATGATTTTAATACACTGTGTGCGTGCATATACAAAATTAGGTACATATATATCCATATACTCAGAAATATAAAGAAAAGCAAAGGAATAAAAACCCAAAAATTCAGGTCAGCAGTTACCTCTAGGAGAGAGAGAAGGGCATGCATCAGGGAGGAGCACACAGGCCTTCAAGGGACTGGTAAGTTCTATTCCTCTAACTGGGTAATGGGTATTCATTTGATGCTTCTTTTTAAACTGCACATACGTACTCTATGCATTCCTTTTCAGACGGAATGTATAAAGGGGGAAGGGAAGGGGATGAGAGGAAAGAAAGCCCCCACCTCCCTGGGTCACCAAACTTGCCTACCGAGAAGCACACACAGCCTCCTGGAACCCAGCCGCACCTCAACTGAGGAGCTTCCCGTAGCGTCACCTGCGGGACCTAACATGGCCAGAGGCTGGATCTCCCTGAAGCCCACCAGGAAAGGGAAGCTGGAGGCCAGCCTTCAGGGATGGAAAGAATGGAAGATAACATTTAGAACATTTAGAACGTCTGAAAATCCCGAGTGGCGGTGAGGACACAGCACAGGGCAACTCTCTCACACAGAGCTGGTGGAACGTACATCAGGACAGGAAAGAAGGGCATCAGGCAGGGCCCGGCAGCCCCAGCAGCTCAATCAACACTCCCCGCTCCGAGGCCCCGACGTGGGCACCGTGCCCCAGTTCCAACCACGCTTAACCTTCACTGGCTCAGATAAAGGGAGAGGTGCCCACACACCTGTGTTACTTCAGGGGCAACTTCCAGACAGTACTTCCGGTGGCCCCGTGAGGGAGGCTCGCAGGGCAGCAAGAGATGGCCTGACCCAGCGAAAGGTGATTTGGCCACACTGGTCAAGTTTACGAATGCATATACCCTCTCACATCCGGC
The DNA here is from genome assembly GCF_004348235.1 of Phoca vitulina. Classification (NCBI taxonomy): domain Eukaryota; kingdom Metazoa; phylum Chordata; class Mammalia; order Carnivora; family Phocidae; genus Phoca; species Phoca vitulina. Next base: position 258,454 of record NW_022589805.1, read on the forward strand.
AATTCTGTGTGGGGACTTCGCTCCCTGGATACGTCTGAACCTGTATATAGACAGAGCTAAAGGGCCACACACTGTAACACTGTACGGAACAGCAAATCCTGGAAGCCACCTATATGTCCTGTGCGGAGCTGGTGCCTGCCTCCCAAGCAACTCCTGGACTCCTACCACTACTACGAGGCTGTCAAAAAAAAGAAAGGAGGGTAACAGTGGTGCTGTCACAGCAAGCTCTCCAGGGTCTGCTCAGTGACTAAAACAGAGAGGCAGGGGCTCATCTGTACTTACTGCATTCCCATGAACACAGGCAGGATGTACGAGCACCTCCTCACCGAGACAACCTAGGAGGGCGAGGGCACGGAGCAGAAGGGGACCAAGCTGAGAGCGAGACTTCTCAATGCGTATCTTTTCAATCAAATATTTACTTAATTAAAATTAACAATAAACTTTTTTTTAATTAATTTGAAAGAGAGCGAGAGAGCGAGCGCGTGCGTGCGCACGAGAGCACAAGCAGGGAGACCCGAGCTGAAGGCACACGCTTAAAGACTGAGGCACCCAGGCGCCCCAAGCCAAGCGTATCTTTGCAAGGACACCAAGAACCTGGTTAAGGGGGTTGCAACCAGGAGGGTAACTGGTGTCTGAGGGTGGCAGTGACAGAGATGTGCTTTTCAGTGCGCACACCTTTGTGCCTTACGAGTTCTGTGCTATGTATATCTATAACCTATTCACAAAATAGCCTATCTATAAAAATTATCTAATTACAAAACACATTAAAAAAATTTACTAGGGACATAAAACACATTTACAAAAGGATCAGAAAAGCTTGGGGAAATGTCCCTTGACAGGAAGAGTAAATACTTGAAGACATCAATTCTCTGGGCAGCTGACTGGCTCAGGTGGTGGAGTGCATGACTTGTGATCTCAGCGTTGTGAGTTTGAGCCTCACATTGGGCATAAAAGTTACTTAAAATAAACAAACAAATACATACAGACATCAATTCTCTAAATTAGCCTATATTTTTAACATGAGCCCAATGAAAACTCAAACAGAAATTTTTTTTTTTTTTAAAGATTTTATTTATTTATTTGAGAGAGAGAATGAGAGAGAAAGAGCATGAGAGGGGGAGGGCCAGAGGGAGAAGTAGACTCCCCGCTGAGCAGGGAACCCGATGTGGGACTCGATCCCGGGACTCCAGGATCATGACCTGAGCCGAAGGCAGTCGCTTAACCAACTGAGCCACCCAGGCGCCCCTCAAACAGAAATTTTTAAGTGATTCAACCGAATTCCAAAATTCGTATGGACAACTAAATTTTTGCATGAATGGCCAAGATTTTTGAAAACCACGAGGAAAGACTATTAACTGTGTTAAAGCACATTAATTTAAAGCCACCATATTAAAATTAATTTCCTCTCTCACTTATTAAATAAAAAATTCCAGATGGGCTATAAAAGTGAAAATAAAAGCTAAAAGTACTGGAAGAAAACATAAGAGGTATTTTAAGAACAGCTTTAGGGAGATAAAATTCACCCCAAGTGTACAATTCAGTGGGCATGAGCACATTCACAGAGCTGTGCATCCATCACTACCATCTAATCCCAGAACATTCATCACCCCAGAAAGAAATCACGTGCTCATTAGCAACAACTCCCCACTCCCCCAGCTCCTAGCAGTCACTTTCTGTCCCTATAGATTTGCCAGTTTGGGACATTTCACACAAATGGAATCATACTATACATGGTCCTCTGTGTCTGGCCTTTTTCAGTTAATATAATGGTTTTCAAGGTTCATCCACGTTGTAACACGTATCACACTTCACTCCTTTTTTATAGCTGAATAATATTCTTTTTAAAAACATTTAAGTAATCTTTACCTCCAATGTGGGGCTCAAACTCACGACCTCAAAATCAAGAGCTGCATGCTCTTCTGACTGAGCCAGCCAGACGCCACACGGTAATAATCCGTTATACGGTCAGACCACATTTTGTTTATCCATTCATCAGTTAACGGGCAATTGGGGTGTTTCTGCCTTTTGGCTGTGCCGTGAACACTGTTGTACAAGCTTCTGTGAGGACGTATGTTTTAGGGTCCCCTGGGTATACACTTAGCAGTGGAAGTGCTGGGCTGAATGGTAACTGTGTTTAACCACTGGAGGAACTGCAGACTGTTTTCCAAAGTGATGCACCACTTTACGTCCCCGCCAGCAGGGAGCAAGGGCTCGGACTTCTCCACACCCTCACCAGTGCTGCCATGTTCCTGATGAGGGGGCAGAAGGCGAGCTGAGGGCAAAGCACAAGCTGACACCCCGCAAACTGTCCCCCCCTTACCCCCGCCAAGGTGGGATATATGTGACATTCTTCAGGCCCTCCTGGATGCCCTGGAACAAAGGAAAGGGAAAAACAAGGGGTTACCTGATAGAGATCACACTCATGCAGGACAGGAATCTCCATCAGTTTGCAACTGTCTTAACGATTTACAAGGAAAAGAGCAATCTCCAGGGGCGCCTGGGTGGCTCAGTCCTTAAGCATCTGCCTTCAGCTCAGGTCATGATCCCAAGCTCCCTACTCAGCGGGAAGCCTGTTTCTCCCTCTCCCTCTGCCCCTCCCCCTGCTTGAGCTCTCTCCCTCTGTCAAATAAATAAATAAAATCTTTAAAAAACAAAACAAAAACCCCTCTTACATAAAATCAGTCACTCCTCAAGACCACAATGCAGCTCTTTCTGCCCACGGGTCCTGTCCACGTGCTTTAATAAAACCACCATTTTGCACCAAAGACGTCTCAAGAATCCTTTCTTGGCCACTGGCTCCGGACCTCAACACTCCAAAGTACATCATTATCACCTATGGTTCTTATTCCAGCCACCAGCGTGGGTATGAAGTCACACCACACTGTGGTTTTGATTTGCCTTTCCTACCAATAATGATCATCTTGACATCTTTTTCTCTAATGATTTAAGGGGAAATGTTTTCTAAACAAATACATAACCCACAAACCATAAATTTATGGAGCACAAAATAATTAAAATAAACAGAATAAATCATAAAAGTTCTCATCACATGGGGGCCAGCTGGCCCAGTCAATAGAGCATGCAACTCTTGTGAGTCTGAGCCCCACACTGGGTGTAGAGATTACTTAAAAATACATAAATATTTTAAAAATTAAAATAAAAATAAATAAAATTTAATTAAAAAAATACATACATGGGGGCGCCTGGATGGCGCAGTCAGTAGAGTGTGCGACTCTTGACCTCAGGGTGTGAGTTCCTGCCCCACACTGGGGATAAAGTTTACTTAAAAAAATATATAGGGCGCCTGGGTGGCTCAGTTGGTTAAGCGACTGCCTTCAGCTCAGGTCATGATCCTGGAGTCCCGGGATCGAGTCCCACATCGGGCTCCCTGCTCGGCAGGGAGTCTGCTTCTCCCTCTCCCACTCCCCCCTTATGCTCTCTCTCTCTCTCACATAAAAAAAAAAAAAAATATATATATATAGATAGATAGATCGATCGATCTATATATATAGGGGCACCTGGGTGGCTCAGTCGTTAAGCGTCTGCCTTCGGCTCAAGTCATGATCCCAGGGCCCTGGGATCGAGCCCCACATCGGGCTCCCTGCTCCGCAGGAGGTCTGCTTCTCCCTCTCCCACTCCCCCTGCTTGTGTTCCCTCTCTCGCTCTCTGTCAAAAAATAAACAAAATCTTGGGGCACCTGGGTGGCTCAGTCGTTAAGCGTCTGCCTTCGGCTTGGGTCATGATCCCAGGGTCCTGGGATAGAGCCCCGCATCGGGCTCCCTGCTCCACGGGAAGCCTGCTTCTCCCTCTCCCACTCCCCCTGCTCGTGTTCCCTCTCTCGCTGTCTCTCTCTGTCAAATAAATAAAATCTTTAAAAAAATAAAATAAAATCTTAAAAATGTATTTTTTCAAAAATACATATATATAAACATACGCACACATATAAGGACAACTAAAAATAACCGTATTACCAAAAAAAAAAAAAAATTAAAGTCGGCAGGCAAACAGCAGAAGGCCAGCTTCCTTAACACAGAAGGTCACTTATAGGTCTGTAACAAAAAGGCCAAGAGCTTAACAGAAAAACGGCAATTCCCAAAAAGAGAAACATCAGTGGCTCTGAATCAGGAGGAGATGCTTGACCACACAGGACTAAAGAAATGCATGTGAAAACAAGGCAGCATTTTCACTGTCAGACTGACAACTAACACTAGGCTCGCGCTGGTGAAGGTGTGAGACTCAGCTGGCGGTGTGGCCTGGGATTTAAGCAAACGTGGGAAGAGGAAAGGGCTGAGTGAGGGGCGCCCACACAGGGGACAGCACAGCTCAAGCAGGGACAGGAAACAGACCCTGAGACGCACTGCAGGAAGGGTGGGGGAGGCCTGACCACATGGCTGGTGCAGCGCAGCTTCTCCTGCCTAAGGGACCTGGGTGCGCACCCCCATGTCACCGCAGGGGCTTTCTCTGGCACCGCTGCGCACTAAGGGCGGAAGGAGATTTTTTTCACCGTACCACCCGGTTTTGGAAGACAGCCCTACTTTCTCAGTAACAAAAACTTGGAAAGATTTTCCTCAGAAAACTTCTGTAACATTAGCCTTAACTCTGAACTCAAGGCCCAGTCTTACCCATCAGCCAAATCTCAATCTGAGACTCCCACTAAGATGGAAGAGGCACACCTCTGACCTGACTGCTCTCAGAAGCGCCCCCGGCACTGGCCCAGGGCTCCCAGCTATCCCCGCAGTGTGCCAGACCACTCCTGCCTCAGGACCCTGGCACGGGCTGCTGCCTCGGCTTGAGCCGCCCTTCCCCAGCCACCTCCCCACTCTTCCAGGCCGTGCTTAATGCTACCTTCCACAGGAGGCCTTCCCTGACCACTCTTTCTATCAGGATCCCCTTCCTGCTCTGATTTCTTCATAGGGCTTAGCACCTACCATTCACACTGCATTTATTTATCTGCACTCCAGCACCACGGAGGGCCAGGGCTCTCGTCTGTGCTGTCCCCGGGCAGCAGTACCGGGCACGAAGGAGGCCGCTCAGATGGTTAATGAACTGCTAGCGCTACACCACGAGGGAGATGCTCTGGTGGGCCAACCAGGACAGTCCCACATCGGTCTTTCCCACGATGATGCTAGAGTCAGAGCAGGCCCTCAATAAACATGTGCTTATTTTCTCAGAAGGCACAGACACGTAACTCAAAGAGCTTCACAGATTATAGATCTAGATAGGTGACCACCAATCTTCGTGACTGGTTTTGAAATCACTGAATGTGGGTTAAACCAGAATTTTTTTAAAAAAAATGAAATGGAGGGCGCCTGGGTGGCTCAGTTGTTAAGTGTCTGCCTTCGGCTCAGGTCATGATCCCAGGTCCTGGGATCAAGCCCCACATCAGGCTCCCTGCTCAGCGGGAAGCCTGCTTCTCCCTCTCCCACTCCCCCTGCTTGTGTTCCCTCTCTCGCTGTGTCTCTATCAAATAAATAAAAAATCTTTAAAAAAATTAAAAAATGAAATGGAGGGGCACCTGGGTGACTCAGTTGGTGAAGCGTCTGCCTTTGGCTCAGGTCGTGATCCCAGGGTCCTGGGATTGAGCCCCGCATCGGGATCCCTGCTCAGCAGGGAGCTTGCTTCTCCTTCTCCCTCTGCCACTCCCCCTGCTTGTGATCTACTCATTCTGTCAAATATATAAATAAAATCTTTAAAAAAAATGAAATGCAAAGTATCACATGATAAAGGTATTTAGAAAACTCTTTCAGCTAAACAGGTACACACACTTCTATTGTATACACACACATATCCTGTATGTAAATCACAGTACAAACGCATTTCTTAAAGGGAGCTTATGACAACGGAAGTTCGAAATTTACTCATTTCAGCCTTAACATTTCTAAGTTTAGAGCTTTGGGCTCGGGGCACCTGGGTGGTTCAGTCAGTTAAGCGACTGCCTTCGGCTCAGGTCATGATCCCAAGGTCCTGGGATCGAGCCCCAGGTCGGGAGCCTGCTTCTCCCTCTCCCTCCGCCTGCTGCTCCCCCTGCTCGTGCTCTGTCAAATAAGTAAATAAAATCTTTTTTTTTAATATTTTATTTATTTGACAGAAAGAGACATAGCGAGAGAAGGAACACAAGCAGGGGGAGTGGGAGAGGGAGAAGCAGGCTTCCCGCGGAGCCGGGAGCCCGATGTGGGGCTTGATCCCAGGACCCTGGGATCACGACCTGAGCCAAAGGCAGACGCTTAACTGACTGAGCCATCCAGGTGCCCCAGTAAATAAAATCTTAAAAAATAAATAAATAAAGCTTTGGGTTCTATAAAATATTTCTTTAAAAATAAGTTTGCTTTGTAAGTTTAAAATTCCATAAACTAAAGGTACTCTCAAATCAGTGAAAAGCAGAATTAATGCTCTCCCACAAAGTAGAAATACTATCCTGGAAAAACTGTAGTTCTTTACAATGTAGCCTCTAGCTTTTCCCCCAAACATCTCCAATTATTTTACCAGAGTTTTATGCCGATAAGCATGAAATTCTCTGCTTTTCAGTAAGTCAACCTGGACAGTTTCATTATTCAATTTCCACCGGATACCACAGGTTAGCTATTCACATCTGAAATTTCTCCAAATATCTGGTTTCTTAAATTCTGTAATTATATCCGGTAACATTTGTTTTAAGTTCTTCAATGTTCTGAAGATTTTATTTATTTTAGAGAGAAAGAGCGAGAGTGAGCACACGCATGCGTGCACGTGCAGGGGAGGGACAGGGAGAGGGACAAGCAGATTCCAAGCTGAGCACAGAGCTGGACGCAGGGCTCTATCTCATGACCCTGAGATTGTGACCTGATCCAAAATCAAGAGTTGGCCGCTTAACCGACTGAACCATCCAGGCATCCCAAGTTTTCCAATATTCTAGACAGAACGCTCCTCTTTCTAAACTTACATACCAAATAAGGATTTATATTCCCTTGAAAATTTCTGAGTTCTTATCTATGGCATTCTTGAACATTTTCACTGCTTCCTACCTGATCTAATCATTTATTTAGCTGTACCAATACATCAACTCCCCAAATACAAAGAAACAAAACAACAAAAAGGGAGGGGTATCTCTTAAGAGTCAAAATATAGGACATAAAACCCACACCCCGAGCTTTAGTCACCCAAGACTATTCCTGTCCCCACTAACAGCCCCTCTGTTATTATTATTTTTTAAGATTTTATTTATTTGACAGAGAGCGAGCATGTGCACACAAGTAGGCAGAGAGGCAGGCAGAGGGAGAAGCAGGCTCCCCGCTGAGCAGGGAGCCCGATAGGAGCTCGATCCCGGGACCTGAGGATCATGACCTGAGCCGAAGGCAGATGCCCAACCGACTGAGCCACCCAGGTGCCCCCCTATATTTCTCTTTTAAAAAAAATCTGTCGGTAACAGGTTTTATAATCTAGTTTCCCAGCCACATCTGGAAATTGGCAGAGGAGGGAACATGGCCCCAGGGAGGCCTGGCCAGCTAAACATGAGGAAAGGAGGCTAAAAACATAGCAACACTCAAAAAGCAGCTTCACTGTGGGGACACTTCATAGAAGGGAGTCGTCCTACGCAGTGCCCCTCAAGGGCCTGTGTGTTACCAGAGAAAACTGTAGATTAACATTCACAATGACCCTGAAAACATCAAAGGAAGGTTTAGTTATGTTCCATCTGATATACCTGTTTTAGAAACACTTCTAATCATAATGACTAAATGAAATGTTTTACTTCTTTAAAAGTAAGCTTCATGGAACATCCGCTCAGGCGCTCCAATTCTCCCTAACTGCGAGAATACTGGTGAGTGTGAACCACAATGGCAATGCGCCACACATCCAGTCCCACTAGAAGGACTGAGACCTTTCTATTTGTTAAAAGGATTGCCATATAATCTTCTGGGTTTTTTAAATACCGTATTTTTTTTTCTTTAAATGTTCTAATCACAGATCTTAATTATATAGCTGCTAAATAACTGAGCCACTCTTAAAATTAGTTAAGGCCATGACTCGGGTACACCTGAATTCAATTTACCTCATCTGTGGGCATTCACCCAGTGGAAAAGCAGGTGGGGATGATGCCCAAGTAGACAGTGGTTCTCTAAGCTACAACTTTCATGGTCTGTAATTCCTAGTGGCTTTAGCAGCCATACCAGAAATGAACACCCCAAAATCTATCTTTACTAAATGCTTTCTTTGTAGAGTAAGCAAACAGCAGCTTCCTAGTAAAAGTCGAGTCTTCCGTATCCAGACTGAGCAAGACTGTATTTAAGAAAAATTCTAGGTGGCGCCTGGGTGGCTCAGTCGTTAAGCGTCTGCCTTCGGCTCAGGTCATGATCCCAGGGTCCTGGGATCGAGCCCCACATCGGGCTTCCTGCTCTGCAGGAGGCCTGCTTCTCCCTCTCCCACTCCCCCTGCTTGTGTTCTCTCTCTTGCTGTGTATCTCGCTCTGTCAAATAAATAAATAAATAAAAATCTTTAAAAAAAAAAAGAAAAAGAAAAAAAAAGAAAAATTCTAGGGGCACCAGGGTGGCTCAGTCGTTAAGCGTCTGCCTTTGGCTCAGGTTATGATCCCAGGGTCCGGGGATCGAGCCCGGCGTCGGGCTCCCTGCTCAGCAGGGAGCCTGCTTTTCCCTCTCCCTCTGCTGCTCTCTCTCTGCCAAATAAATAAATAAAATCTTAAAAAAAGAAAAATTCTAGCTGGCTACGTTGAGGGCACCATAAATGAAATTCAAGAACATCCTCTGGCTTTGAACTAAAACATTTCACTGGAGTGTGAATTGGATACACTTTGCTGAGGCCAAGTCAGTATTTTGGTTTGCGACCCCCACCACTGCCTCAGTAAGTCTCTCTACAGAAATCACCTTTATTACCTGGGACTGGACTTTGGGGGCAGAGGTGAGAAATGTTTGTTTTCTCCTCACTCCAACTCCCATCCCCCCCCCCCCGGCCCTTCAAGCAGCATCTGTCTCAATGCACAAGGGCAGCAAACACTTAGGAGATTTTTTTTTTTTGCCTTAATTCTGGCCAACTACTCAGCTAGTAACTAATAAGGCCTTTGTTAACCTATTACATTTGGGTTGGTTTGATCTTCTACAGATGACTCGGCCCCTCTGGTCCTAACCCAGTGCCTCTTGGGCAGCCGGCCACACACCCTACACCTTTTGCCCATGTGCCTCGCTGGTGCTGACCGAGGCCCCAGCACCGTGGTTTACAGAGGTGGCAATGCCACTGAGGGTCTAAGCAGTTAAGGATCAAACCTGTTACCATTATTTTATGTTAGCAACAGGAATAGCTGTTTCACGGAGTGAAATCTGCCCACAAGTGCTGCTCCACTCATCCTGCAGAGAGCCTGGGAACACCTGAAGTTGCATCAATTCTCATGATGGCTGCAACACAAGAGGTGTGAGGGCATGAATTAAACAGCATGGGCCCCCAAACAAAGTGAGAGCAGAGGGAGGAAGCAAAATAAATCAACAAAAGGATAAAAGCAGTAACCGTGAGACTGCCTGCACAGGGCCTGGGTGGGGTTCGTTTGGGGAAATAAACCTGCAGTGCTGGAGCCCTACAACAAAGGGGGGGAACCCTGCTCTTCTGACTTTTCTGGTGCTTGGAGCAGACTCCTCACCCCTTCCAAGTCTCACTTCTAAGCCAGAAAAGTCCAGCAAGGGTTCCAGCTTGCAGAGACTGGAAAAGGCAGAAGACACTAACTCAAGGCCCAAGCAGTCCTATGGCGGCTGCCTCAAGATGGGGTCCTGGCGATGCCAACAGTGAGAACGGTGTCCTCGAGAGTAGGACACAGAGCTCTGGCTGTGGGTCAAGGCAGTTACACGGGCACGTGAAATGACCAACCCACCACCCTCCCCACCTTACAACACAATCATCTGCTTTGGGAGACCAAGCCTATTGCTGATTTTTCAGGCTCACTGTCTCTTCTTCGGGAGGCGGCTTTCTTGTTTGTCACCAGCAAATCCATTACTTCTGTTACTTGTCAGAACTGGTGGAAAGGTCTGATGATAGTTTACATTTTTACTATGAACATTACATTTTCCAGATTACCCAAGTTTTGATAGCCCTACTCCTTATAATAACTACCTTTTACCAGTGGAAGGAATTACTCATTGGTTCTCAACCACCAGTCAACCACCTTTAATTCTCAACCACCAGATTCACCAGGGACAACATTGTCTGTAATCAGTCACCCACCTGGTCCTGACAGCATTCAGAAAATCAGGTGTGTGGACCTCACAGTGCCTGCAGCTGAGTTCCCCAAACACTGGCCCACGTCTGGCACTGTGACTATCCTGATAATTACAGAAAATGGCCCACAAGTTTACATCTAACAGAAGAGAAAGGATGTAATTTTCAGCCTCCTTCACCCTCACTCCCATATATTCCCATTTCTTGTCAAACCCAATCATTCAGTAGTGCCTCCTACCCTGCACCTGGTGTTTTCAAGACCCATAACCCTCTCTTCTGTGAGATCGACACGAGCAATCATCCACATGTTTCTGCGCTCCCTGACTGGCCACACAGGCATCCAATATGGCCCAGTACACTGCCTGGAAAACACATGCTCCCACTTAACCTATGACCCCAACGGCAGGGTCATGTCATCTTTGAAGTCCCAGAGAACATTCAAAATATGTATTTTTTTTATTATTTTTTAAAAAGTAATCTTTACACCCAACACGGGGCTCAAAGATCAACAGTTGCATGCCCTTCTGACTGAGCCAGCCAGGTGCCCCTCGAAATATATCTGCTGAATAAACTAAGTAACGAACAAAAATGAAAAATAAAAAGTCCACAAGCTGAGACTGTTCCACACCTCACATAGCAGGTGGGAAGGACTGGGATGGTGACAAAGTCAGACTCTCAGATGTGAAGCCAAGCACATGCTAACATTTAGCAACAATTTCCCAGCAACAGAGAAAAAAAAAATACAGGTGAATTCTGAATTTTCTGTAGAGGTGATTTCTCTTATTCTTTTCCCCCCATTGTATAAGATACATATATTCTAGGCTAAACTCACCCATCCCTCAGTCCCTCCAAACAACTGTACCTTCATGACTGCCCACACGGGTGGGTATCAAGGCCATCTGCAATACGTCACGCTTCCAAGAACAGGTTCTTGATCTTAGATTCAAACAAAAGACTGCACAGAGCACTGCGACAGAAGTTCAGAGGGAGAGGACGCAGAATATTAAGGGAAAGAGTTAAAAAAAAAAAAAGAGAACAAAAACTGGCTAGGCTGAAAATTGGTGTGTCTTCCCAGTGGAAGAGAGACTGCGTGGTACAAAGAATGAATTACAACACACGTGGTTGGAACATCTTAGAACGTGAACAAAAAGAGAAAAAAAACCTTAACCTCCAGAGAAAGGTAAAAAAAAAAAAGTGAGCTACAAAAGAAACAATGAAATTGATATGACTGCTCATCTGTAGCACAGATGCTAGAAAACAGCAGAGCAATATCCTCACTCTTCAAAGGAAAATTATTTTGACCCGGAATACAATACCCAGGCAACCTACTATACAGGTACGGGAGTAAAATAAAATCTTTTAGACATGGCAGGGCTTAGAAAATTTACAACCCAGAGACTTCTGCAAAACTAACACATGGGTATACTCTCATATGACAGGAAATAAATCCATTAAGGAAGGAAGACGGTGGGTACAAGCAAAAGTATAAAATTTACAGTTGTCTTATCAGTTAATGCAGATTATTTTAAAAAATTATTGTTTAAAAAAAAGACACTACATGAAAATATAAAACTCAGGTAATAGAAAAAGCGTAGGATGGGGCGCGTGGGTGGCTCAGTAGGTTAAGCGTCTGCCTTCGGCTCAGGTCATGATCCCAGGGTCCTGGGCTCTCTGCTCAGCCAGGAGCCTGCTTCTCCCTCTCCCTCTGCTGCTCCCCCTGCTTGTGCTCCCTCTCTGTCAAATAAATAAAATCTTAAAAAAAAAAAGTGCAGGAGACGTGAAAAAGAAATTCATAGAAGATACCTCAACGGCCATTAAACAAATGAAAACATTCTTTCTCACTACTATCCATGGAGGAAATGCCTTGATAGAGGTAGTCTCATTCCCTGCTAATGGGAATATAAACTGATAAAGCCTTCCTGGACAGCAATTTGGCAATGTCAGCTAACATTTCAAATATGCACAGACTCTGAACCATCAATTCTAAAACTCGGATTCTGAAATTCTAAAGAAATGCCGTACACGTGCCCGAAGATTTAAATACTCGCCCATTCTATGCAACAATGTCATGACAAAAACAAAAAACCATGGAAAATTATGTCCATTAATAGGATTCGGCTAAGTAAATGACTATACGTCCACAATACAGGACACTATGCAGCCACTGGAAAGCCACAGACCGGGGTTACTGACACAAGATGTGTAAGCTTTGCAGAGAACGTTAAAAACAATTCAGGAGCAAACTGCATTTATGGGTTAGGCCTTTTCAAATAAAAACAGTCATCTGTCCACATGTGTGTAACTGTGTGCAGAGCCTGGAAGGAACGCTAAGACGTTCACGCCGGTTTCTTCCGAGGGGAGAGTAAGAAAGCGGTTATGGTTATTCTTTTTTTTTTGCCCCAACATTTATTTGAGCACCTACCAATTTCAGGTCCTGGGAATACGGGGGTCAAGAACCCAGAGTCCAGGGGCTGCACGAGGGCAGAGGCGGTTCTGCCTGGTTGGCGGCTGTGTCCCGGGCGAAGTAGGCACTCAGTGTTGTGCCGAAGGATGCAGAGCAAGTGGCTTCTGCATCACCGCGGTATAACACAACTTGGGGGAGGGGAGCAATAAAATCGCCATGAAGGTGCTTAAGTGATCACCCAGGTGAAGTCCGTTTCCACTCCCCGAAACTGCCGTCGGCTGCAGGAGCGAGGAGCCCTCGACCCCTCCGCCTCAAACCGAGCCGGAGAGCTCGACGGGGAAAAGCCCCTGCAGGAGTGCCGCGGGCCAGGGCTCAACCCCGCTACCTGAGGGCGGGTGGGGGAGGAAACCCGGGCAGTCCGGCGACACCCGGACGCTCAGCGCTCGCCGCGTGTCTGGCACATAAATTTCACAAAACCTCCGTGCCTCCCAAAGAGGAGGAAGCAGGCTCGGGACCTGGCGGGGTCCACCCACCCACCCGGCCCCCCTCACCTCTCGGGGCAGCCGCCAGGGCCGGCGCCCGCAGGCTGCGACCCCATAGCAGCAACACCCGCAGCTCACGCGCCATGTCCGTCCTCCCCAGCACCCGTGCAGCACCAGCAGCGGGGGCGGGGCGGGGCGGGGCCTTCCTCGGGCGCGGCGCGGTGACGTCACGGTGAGCGCAGGGCTGCCCGGCCCACTGCCTGCGCCGGAGAGTGGGCGGGGGGCCTCTGTGGCGCGGGCGTCGCTGGCCCGCGCGGGGACAGTCGGGCCTGAGGGCAGGTCCTCCGTGACCTTGTGTCGCGTTGTCAAGGGCGACGGGCCGAGCGCGCCGTCCGCCAGCTGGGCCTCAATTCGCGCATCCCTAGAACGAGGCTGCCGTTCGCAGGCACCCGGAGGGTGTGAAAAGGCAGCGCGCGGGCGGAGGCTTTTGCCGTCCCCGTGCCATCGGCCCGACCGAGGCGGGCGGAGAAGGGGAAGGACGGACTTCAGGCCAGCCTGTGTCCACTCCCAAGCGCGAACGCAGGAGCCGCCCCCACCAGCGGGACTGGGCTCCTAGTCTCCCGCCCTGCTGGAGGTGAGGCTGAGGTTGAGAACCACCACTCCTTTTAATTAAAATAAATTTTTCTAAATTGAAGTATGGTTGACACGCAAAGTCAGATTAGTTCCCGGTGTACAATGTCGTGATTCAGCAGCGCCGCACCTTGTGCTGCGCCCACCCCCAGTGTAGCTGCTGTGGGTCATCCCGCGACACGACCAGTGATTGTAGTCGCTGTGCGGTGCAGCTCCTGCCCCCGTCAACGCCCTTTCTCGCCCAGTGCCACGCCACGCAACGTGCAGGTTCTCTGACGCCGCCTGAAGCGAGGCCCCGGCGGCCCCCGCCCCCGATGATTCTGAGGCTCGCTAGAGACTCGCTGCCAGAGCAAAAAAAAACCCTGCAAAAACGGAGGTACTTGAGATTTGACCAGAGCTGCAAAGTACAAGAGTCAAGAGAGGGTCCGCCTGGAGCCGGGACACAGTCGGGGCATTGGGAGGGGCACTTCTGGAGCTCTTCCAGGTGGAAGGTGTGAAGGATGAGCCCCACGTGCCAGGCGTCAGCAACTGAGAAGAATGTCAGGAGGTGGGCGGACTTGTCTGGAAGAGCAGTTCTCTGATGTTGGAAGAAGACTCCAGCAACCTCCTCACTGGCCCCCAAGGCAGCTGGATCATACACTTCGCAGTCAACCGTCCTCTAGTGCCTCCCCTGTAGTGCACACTTAGAATCAATTGCAAACCCCTTGGCCTCCAGGCCCTGCACAACCTGACACCTGCCTCTCTCCTTCCCCCTCCCCACCCCCCACGCTCCGGACACACAGAGCCTGTCCCAGGCCGAGCCGGTCCAGTGTGTCACTGCAGCTGCTCTGGGGGAACTGAGGGGTCTCAGCCTCATGTTGCATTTGTTGTGCACCCAGGAAATTCTCCCTTTTGTAAGAGCCAACACAGTGGTCTATGGGGCAATAGATTTAGGCTGAGAAGCCCTTTTATTTCAGGAAGGGGAAGTGGTATTTGGCAAAGGGAAGAGGGAAACATACACTTCACTTAAGGATGGGGGGGCATCTTGGGGCACCTGGGTGGCTCAGTTGGTTAAGCGTCTGCCTTTGGCTCAGGTTGTGATCCCAGGGTCCTGGGATCCAGCCCAGCATCCGGCTCCCTGCTCAACAAGGAGTCTGCTTCTCCCTCTATCCCTCGCCCCCACCCCTGGCTTGTGCTCTCTCTGTCAAATAAATAAATCTTAGAAAAAAAAAAAAAAGGATGGGGGGCGTCTTGTGTCAACGATCCTTCAATAAAAGATAAGGGGTGCCTGGGTGGCTCAGTTGTTAAGGGTCTGCCTTCGGCTCAGGTCATGATCCCAGGGTCCTGGGATGGAGCCCTGCATCGGGCTCCCTGCTCCGGGAAGCCTGCTTCTCCCTCTCCCACTCCCACTGCTTGTGTTCCTGCTCTCGCTGTGTCTCTCTCTGTCAAATAAATAAATAAAATCTTTAAAAATAAATAAAAGATAAATAAAATTTAAATTAAAATTTTTTTAAAAATGACAGGCAGGACCCAGGCTCTGTGGAAGGCAAACACACCAGGTTCCAGACACACTTAACAGCACCTCCTGTCCTCTCAGCCTGTGGACTGACTTCAGACATCCTCAGATATTCGAGAAAGCAGTCTCTGGTACCTCAGGGAACTGTGTTTTTTTTTTTTTTTTTTTTTTTTGTTGTTGTTTATTTAAGAGACACAGAGAGAGAGAGAGAGGCAGAGGGAGAAGCAGGCTCCCCGCTGAGCAGGGAGCCCGATGCGGGACTCAATCCCAGGACCCTGGGATCATGACCTGAGCCGAAGGCAGACACTTAACCATCTGAGCCACCCAGGCACCTGGGAACTGTGGCTTTTTAAGATGCCTAGGGATCCAAACCAAGGCTTGAGGGGGCCTGGACAGATTTCAGCCCCTATGCATACAAGGAAAATGGAAGAAGAAAAAAAAATGATTAGATGAACATGTACGAGTTGAACTGACAGAGACTGGCAGGGACTTGCTTGGGGAGAGCAGAGAGAGAAGCAGAGGAGGAGAAGGCCCCTGGGTCTCCCGACCAGCACTGTAGCCTCTACGAGGCTGCCCGTTCCTTTCCCAGAGGTCACTGCCTTCCCCTGGAGAAAATTATTACGATGGTAATCTTTAGGTTATGTATATTGCCCTCCGGAAAGGAAAAACAAATGTGTCTCCCTTTATCTTCCTTTCTTTGTTCAAGGCACCAACTTCTGGGTGAGCTTCTCCCCTCCTCGGGCAGCATCCTGGGAGTTACCAGAGGAGGAAAAGCTCGTGGCTATAGGGTACTTTTTGGCCTGGAAAGGGCCCAGGGATGATGGGATTTTCTTCCAATTTCATAAACCCTCGAATAAGGCACCTTAATTTTTGAAGCTTAAAAAATAGGGGTGTTGGGGCACCTGGCTAGCTCAGTCAGTGGAGCATGTGACTATTGATCTCGGGGTGTAGGTTCGAGCCCCATGTCGGGTGTAGAGATTACTTAAAAATAAAATATATTTTTTGAACAGTTGAGGGCAGGTATTGAGAGACCAGGCAGTCTGGCAGATGCAGGCTGTTGTCTGAAAGCTAAGCTGTTGCTGTTAGTAACTATGCTGTTACTGTTACTGTTGGTGTTCAGGCCTCAGGAACAAGGATGCCCCCCCACCCCTAGCACAAGGGGACCTGCACAGACCCCCTTTGGGGCAACAGCAGCTGCAGTTTGGAGGCTGTGACCACAGCTTCAAAGGCACTAACTCTTCTGGGCTTTCAGAGGTGCCAAAACGTTCAAATTAGGAGAAGCACCTAATGGCCTGGTGGTGCCGGCGCAGGGTTTTGTGTGATTCTTAAAGTCCTTTTCATCCTTTGTAGGACTTCGATGCCAACTCGGAACGGGTCAGAACTCAGAGACTGAGTATTTTGCTGATTCGCTTGACACCCATCCCAGGATGCTGAATTCAGACCCCTGCCCACGGCAACACTAGGTCTGGCGGCAACCCAGGCCCTGACCCCTGCTTGCACACATGCTAATGGTGGGACATGGCCCTGTGGCCCTCTGTGGAGGCAGGTGCAGCCACTTGGGACCTGGCCTGGAACTTACTAGAACACTTTTTATTTCAGTGGGTGACTCTGAAGCTTTTTCTCCAAATAGCTCCTTCTGCTTTGTGTCTTTTTTTTTTTTTAAGATTTTGTTTGAGAGCGAGAGAGCACAAGCGGGGGGAGGAGCAGAGGGAGAGAGAGAGAGAAGCGGACTCCCCGCTGAGCAGGGAGCCTGACACAGGGCTAAATCCCAGGACCCTGATATCATGAACTGAGCCAAAGGCAGACACTTAACTGAGCCACCCAGGTACCCCTGTCGGTGTCCACTTTTTATTCCACCATCAAGGACACTGGAAATGTCCCAGGTTGAATCCACAGACCCCCAAACTTTCAGGAGTGAGTGGACCCAAGGCCTTTGTCCCTCTTCACGCTTTGTGGCATTGGCACTTTGTCCAGGCCCCTCTAGGGACTTCCTGGCCATGCACTTGCTGGGCTGCCCTTAGCAATCGCCTGCACCTGGTCTGTGGCCCCTGCAGGAGGGGCGGGGTGGGCCATTCTGCTGGGCTTCCAGCCTCCCTGCCCAGCACAACCACGATGAATCACTGGCAGGGTCTTTTCTGAGCAAGTCTGGCTCAGGGAGAGGCAGGGTGGAGGAGGCAGCCACGTCCCCTGCTGCATTTATCCCCGGAAGCTTCCGCTGGGGGATACCACTTGGCGAACTAGCCTTGAGGGCATGTTTTGAAAGATGCCTTCTGTCCTGCCAAAGCATTCAGGACATTTCTCCCCCAGCTTGTGGATGAGGTCATTATAGGCATTGGAATAAAAAAAATGACCACCCAAACTCAGAATCTACGGTGTCTATGGCTTGGGAGAAGGAAGACAAGTAAAAATGAGTTTGGTGTGAGAGACTCTCCTGTGTAGAGAAGCAATTCCGTTCCATGCGTGGTTGGGAGCATGTGTGCATTGGGGCTCAGGCTTTGCACTTGTAATTCCTAGAAGGCACCATTGTTACCCCGACACTTGTAGGGAGCAGAGAGGCCATCTGGGGAGGCTTCGCCGGCTGACAGCCCCTTTCCCTGCTCAGCATGGCTGCCTGGTAGCTGCAGGGCCCTCTCAACAGCTGTTCCGTGTCAGCGAGATCCTGCCTCCCTTAAGGACTGGGTCTCTGCCTGGGTGCCAAGGGCCCCCACCCCAGCCAGAGCCCAGTCCAGGTGGCATCCTGAGCAGCACCTGGCATCAGGCCCCAGCAGGTGGGCGGCTTTCATGGAGCTCCCCTCCCCAAGACTGCATCTCTTCAGGTATGAAGACAGTCCCCTGTCAGGATTCTCTGGTCCGATGGGGTATCGGGGGACAGGGTGGGAACGCAAGCCATCCGGTATGCTCCCTGAAGGGGCCAACGCCCCCAGGCACAGGTCAAAGGGGGCCGTGGTCTCAGTGTCAGACAGGCAGGTGTCGTCCGAGTGGGGGGGGGGGGTGCCACGTGTGTGGTTCAGGAAACAGGAAGGACGGGCCTGACCCCAGCACCTGCTCCATGAGCAGGGCATTCCTCCTGCTTCTTTGGAAAAAAAGTTTGTTTTGCTCACAATCTGCATTTTCACAAATGCACTTCACAGGACATTGTCCTGTACCTCTTGGTCCCCGGGGTTCTGCCCTAGCTCCCGTCTCGTCCAGGAGACCTCAGTGGCCAGTGCTCCTGCCATGTACTTATTCAGGGATTTGAGGACAAAAGGGGACAAGGGGTACCAGCTCAGAACAAAAGCTGTGAAGGAGACCAAAGAACCACTTGACCAAACCCCCTCTCCCTGCACCCACATTTATCGTGAACATTAAGACTAAGGCAGTTTCGGGGCGCCTGGCTGGCTCTGTCGGCGGAAACTGCGATTCTTGGGGTTGTGGGTTCGAGCCCCACGTTGGGTGCTGAGATTACTTAAAAAAAATCTTTAAGGAAATAAAAAAGAATAAGGCAATTTCAAAGTCTAGATGGTTGTTCTTGGTCCCCTATGTCCTTGCTCCTCCAAGTAGGTCCAGGCCTCACCTGGGAACTCATTCGAAACCTAGAAGCTCAGTCTGCCCACTCCCTGGCCCAGACCTACTAAATCGGGGTGTTAGCAAGATCTCAGGTAAGCCGTCTGCGGGTCAGAGCTGGGGGAGTGCTGCCCTGAGCACAGGGCAGTGTCAGGGAGGATGCGTGCTCCCCAGCACTGTGCTCTCACTGGCCCTGACAAAGAGACATCTCCTCGTTCCCAGCACAAACTGGGGTCGGTGCTCTGGCTTCGAGCCCTGGCACCACCTTGTACCTTCCTCCAGTGGCTGATCGTGTCTCTCGGTGGAGTTCCCCAAGGGCTGGGATCCGTGCCTAGGATCTGCTCGGTAAATGCTTGCTGAGTAAGCAAACTCGGTGCTTGGACAAGACCTGCGTATTTTCCTGTCAACTAGAAGCAGCAGTGTGCACCCCTCCAACTGCCTGTTCCGGAGAGAAGGGGGCCTCGGCTTGGGGCCCACTCATGTCTTTCCTGCCATTTCTCATACTCGTGGACCTCTCCCCACAAGAGAATCCCCTTTCCTCACCCAGGAAACCAGAGACCAGAACGCCAGTGTCTAGAGGGTTGGCAACAGCGAGAACTGACTTCCCTGGAAGCTCAGAGGGTCCTCTGTGCTTCTGGCTGCGGAGGTCCAGCCCTCACAGGGGACACTTGTTCTGGCCGCTGAACACCAGGCAACTCTGGTTGCCTCCCGCGCAGAACCCTGGCCTCCCTCAAGTTTGCTCTTTCTCTGCACCTCCCAGCTTCAATCTTGTCCCCAAGACTCTCCCTCCCTGACCGCCCAGCCTCCAGATGCTCAACTTGTGGCAGCACATGAAACAACCCTCCCTCTTCTGAGGCTCCCAAACCTGTGCCAGACGTGAAGGAGTCCTGTGTGGGGTCAGAGACACAGGAAGGTTCCTGGTGCAGGGAGCCCCGGCACACCATGCCTCACCATCCTTCCAAGGATTCCTCTCTGGACATTTTCCTGACAGTCCACCCTCACCTGGAACATTCTCTAAACATCACTACTGGCTTTGAGGATCTTCGTCTATAAACTTTGTTGATATGCCTATATAGGACCACTTTAAACATACATTTTTTTTTTTTTTTTTTAAAGATTTTATTTATTTATTTGAGAGAGAGAGAATGAGAGACAGAGAGCATGAGAGGGAGGAGGGTCAGAGGGAGAAGCAGACTCCCCGCCGAGCAGGGAGCCCGATGCGGGACTCGATCCCGGGACTCCAGGATCATGACCTGAGCTGAAGGCAGTTGCTTAACCAACTGAGCCACCCAGGCGCCCCTAAACATACATTTCTAAGAGGCTTCCTTGGGGTCCCGGGACCAGAGCATAAAGCCCATTTCAGTAACAGCCCTCTCCAGGTGCTGAACCGGTGGGCACCACACTCAGGCAGGCCAAGTCCCACTTAGTCCTGTGTAAAGTCCTGTCTGTGACGCTTGAGAGGTGAGAGGTATTGTAATGCACCCCCCTTTCCTCAAGGTATCCCCAAAGTGAGTTCAAGGTGAGCCTGCAGAGCTAGTAGGGGAGGAAAGCTCCTTTTGGGACCAGCGGTGAAGAGCGTGGCTCTGGCTGAGCGGCCCACACCTGCCCCTGCCCACTGCCCGTGAACTGTCCTACACTGTCCTACCTCGCAGCCAGGACGGAGGAGCTAGTGGGGTCTTCCAACACGTGTTACCAAGTGTCACCGAGGAAGGCAGGTGGGGTTGAGAGAGCTCACTCCCCACCAAGGCCCTGGCTCCTGGTGGCCGCCCCCCTGACGTGCCCACTCGCCATCCCTCCACCGGGACGCCACAGGCCCCCACTTCCCGTGCGCTTGCCTCCCGCTCGCTCTCAACACCCCCGATGTGTCTGAATCAGCCCAAGGTGTTCAGTCAGCACCTGTGGATTCTCCGCTGGGTGCCATAATCTGACACAGGTGCCACCGTCCACACAGCCTGGCAAATCCTCGGGAGGAAGGCGTGCGCGCACTGAAGGCACCGCCTGCCTCACCATCACCAAAGCTCCAGTCTCGTCCTTCAGCCTGGGGGCTACATTCGCTTACGTTTCAGAACCGACCCATTTCCCTACTCCTGACTTTGCACAATGAAATCATACCCAAGTGATGCAGTGGCACGACGAACACAAGACATCCCAGGAAGGTGCAATCTGGTTTCTCCAGCCCCCATCCCTACGTGCTCCTGCACCCCTACTTGCTAAGGTGGCCCGGCTGGAGCACTGACTTCCCAGCACGGTCCTTGGGTGACATGCGTCCCGAAGGTGCGATGGCGACCAATCTGTACTCAGCTCCTCCATGAAAGGACTTTCCTTTTTCAGAGCAGCTTACTCTCCCGTGCAGTGCTAGAAGCACATTTAGGCATAAATGGAATCTTCTGTTCCATTTTGTAGCAGTCAAAAAAAAAAAAAAAAGGGAGAAAGTTAAGTCTTCAGCCTGACATCTTATAAGCCGAAGACACTCCACCTCGTTTTCCAGAGATTGCATCCTACTCCTGTTTTCAACATGCTAAATTCTCAGAAACATCATCAAACACACGTACTAGGCACACTCAACCGAGACCCTTCGATCTCACGAAGACTAGCTGCTAAGCTAATTCTAAGGGTCGTTAGCCAACTGGGACCATCTTTGAATCCAAGCAGTTTTACCAGCTTTTATTATAAACACCAGCACATTTCAAGTTTCCTCTTTTTGATCACAAATATAGGACTTTTTTCTTCTCCTCTTAAGTATACAGCATGAGACACAGCGCCGGGGTTTTCCAGCTGTCTTACAGAAATCTCCTTACGCCAAGTGCGGGGTTAGCATCCACCGACCACACCCTCGGCCGCATCCCTTGGCGGATTACACAGGACGTGGACTCCAAAAAGATGAGATCTGTACATAGAGTTTCGGATCCCAGGACGACCTGAAAAAGAGGCCCCCCACTGGCCCCATTAAATGGCTGCCCTGCACGACGTGTAACATGGGCCTGGAGCCGCCCCTCCAGGGCTCCAGATGGCTCACCCCTTCGGTCTGAACACGGGGTCAGGGTTTAACATCAGTGGAGAGGGTGATTTGGGAGAGGGTCCCAGATTCGAGGAGCAAGGAAGCAGAGCAAGGATGGCCAGATGGCCACTGGAGGGCCATGGCCCTGCTTTCCCTTTTGGGGATGTGGTGGAGGTGGCAGTTGGTTGGCAATGCTAGATGGTCTTATTATCTGGCATAATCTATGTTAAAATTCAAGATTTGAAGCTCTGTGCTAGAATTAATTTTTTTCAAAGTTTCCTCAAGTTTAGACTCCCAAATCAAGTATTTTGAAATGATCTCTGTGAATACAGGGCCAAAAGGGAAGCTATCTGGGCCATGAATTCTAAATTTTCCACCACAAACCCCCTCCCCCCCAGGTTGGGGGACCAGGGACACAAGAGGCAGGACTCAAGTCCCTTGTGCTTGGTGGGGAAGGGATGTTGCAGTCTAGAGGGCACACATCCACGCTCCCCGGAGGCATGCCTCCACTCCGACGTGATGTTTACAGCATCCAGGGACTCGAGTGTCACCCTCTTGGTAAGGGCACCTGTGGACCTGGGGGGGGCAGGCGGGGTGGTGGTGGGTGGTGTGTGGGACCACGTGGCCAAGTGCCCGTCCCTCGAAGCTGGAGGGCTCTTTCACCACGGTGCTGCCCTCACAGTCCCTGTTTCTAGAGGGTGGAGAGCGAAGGCCAGAGCTCTTAGCTGCCCAGCCCAGCATCGGAGGCCACAGCAGGACACGCTGCGTGCAGCATCCTCCCATACGGAGCACAGGATTTAGGGGGAAGCAGGAACCACCTCCAGTCCCTGGAGCAGATTTTGCACCAATTCCGGGATTTGCATATAGGAAAGGGGAGGGTAGGTACTGCTGACAACAACCGCAGGAACCATCCCTACTCTGGTTTCTCGAGGCTTGAGGAGGACAGGAGGCAAAGTGCTGCTCCGGACCCACCTGCAGCCCTAACTCGGTGGGTGAAGCTCCCCGTGGAGCACTGAATATATGAGGCCATCACTGAGCTTGGCCACCTTGCTTCCTGGAAAGAGAACCACCCAAGGCCTTGGCTGAGCCTGGCTGCCACCCACATGGCCACCAGGACCGTGGTCCCTGCCTCTCCTCTGTGAGCAATCCACCAGAATCATGTCTTACAAAGAACAGACTCTAAAAATATATATAAATAAATAAAAACCTTAAACATTCTTACAGGGATCTTAAAGAACAGAATACATGTTAAAAACTTCAGTAATTTATATCAATTTTAAGCGGTACTTTATATACAATGGGGGAAAAACACATGCATAGTCCAAATACAATGTTGAAAACAGCATTTTCATAACAAAAAACCCCGAACACTAAGTGTTAATACCATGTACATGAATTCAAGAAGGACCACCCTTTTTGTCTGTTGCACACAGTTTATTTAACAATATGATATAAGAAATGAGTTGGTACTTTACCATTCTATACAGTGATTGAATCTTCTTGAATTTTCTTATTTATAGTAATTATAGCGCTTGCATGATTTACACTAGAATTGCTTTTCCTCATTTCAAGTTTCACATAGAAGAAAGAAAAGAATGCTTCTTCTCTATTAACATTAGCATGGTCTAAGAGAGTGATCATCCCTATTTTTTGTCTAAAACCAGTTTTATCAGAGAAACAAAGCAACAATTTCTACATCTGCAAGACAAGAGTT
Source organism: Phoca vitulina (assembly GCF_004348235.1). NCBI lineage: Eukaryota > Metazoa > Chordata > Mammalia > Carnivora > Phocidae > Phoca > Phoca vitulina. The sequence goes on from NW_022589805.1 coordinate 281,911, forward strand.
TGGCTTAGGCCAGTATGTATAGATAGATGTGTGTGTGGGTGTGTACGTGTGTGCACGCAGGAGCCAATTCCTATCGTCCAGGGGTAATACTTGGAGAACGCCCACAGAGTTCACTATAGAAAAAATCTTCCCGCAACGTCAGAAAGTTATCGGGATACATTATAAGCTTGCATTATTTCAAGAATCAGTTTCTGAATATTATTTTTCTTCTCACTTTTAAACATAAATGTTTAAAGTCTTGAAAATACAAATAAAAAATATGAATATAATGAACTTGTTTTTCCCGTTAAAAAAAGGCATGAGTCACCAGTAATGACGACAAAAAGAATCCAAACAAAACCCCCCTCCCCCCAAAACAAAAAAACAAAAACAAAAAACAAAAACAAAAAGAGAGAGAGAGAGAGAGACCAGATATTTAAATCAACTGGTTTTTAACAAAAAAATATATTCTTTGTATTGTTTCTTTAAACAGCAATCTACCCTTCCACGGCTTGGAAGTAGCAGTTCCGTCTAGGAATAAAAAGAGCCTAGATGCCTGGATTTCAGTACAAAAGGTCCAAGAACATGAAAGGGGGGAAAAAAAAGGCGATGCTCTCACAATGCTACAAACCCTCCACAAACTTTTCTAGGGTGTCTCCTGTGGTGTCGCCGACCAGGGACAGCTCACTGGACAACGCACTCCTGTTGGGGGTGTTCAGCTGCGGGAGCATTGCACTCTGTTCGGGGTTCCCCAAGTGTCCCTGATCTATGGAGCTGGCCATGGTGACTGCGAGTCCTGGGTGGGGGGAACCAGTCTGGGGCGAGACGTGGTGTGGCGAAGGCTGGGGCTGTATCCGTGGCGACGGGCTGGAATGTGGAGGCTGGGACTGGGGCCGCGGAGACTGGACAGGGGCCGGAGACCGCACCTGGCTACTGAGGGATGTGGCCATCTGCTGGCCGGGGAGGTGCGAGGCCTGCGGCTGTCCTGAGAGCATGTGCTGCTGGGGGCTCATGGGGTTCGGCTGGCCCGGGGAGCCGATCTGCTGCTTCATCTGCTGCTGCTGCAGAATCCGCTGCTGCAGGGCCTGCTGGATGTTGGGGGTGCTGTCTGCGCCCAGCCCCGGCTGCCCCATCTGGCCGAGCTGTCCCATCTGAGCCGCCATCTGGCCCATGGAGCCGCCCTGGATGGGGAGGTGCTGCTGCATCCGCTGCTGCTGCATGGCTGGGGGGTAGCCTCCGGGTCCCTGGGGCTGCTGGAACTGGCCGTGCCCGGCCATGCCCCCGGCCATGCCCGCGCTGCCCTGCTGCTGCTGCTGCTGCTGCTGGAGCAGCTGCCGGCGGAGCATCTCCCGGTACTGCGGGTTCATGCTCGCCATGCCGGGGCTGTGGCCCGGGTTCATGATGTTCAGGGCCTGGCCCTGGGGGTTCAGGCCTCCCATCGCCTGCTGCTGTGGAGGCACGCCGGGCCGGGGCCCGCCGGCTTGCATGGCATTCAGGTTCTGCAGGCCGGGCTGCTGGTGCAGGCCGGGCTGGGCCTGGAGGCCGGGCTGGGGCTGCAGGCCGGGCTGGGGCTGCAGGCCGGGCTGACTGGCCACGTACTTGGCTGTGCGCTGCTTGATGAAGGCCGCCATCAGCTGCGGGTTGGACTTGAGGATGTTGAGCACCTGCTGCTGCTGCTGCGGGGAGCTGGGCGACTTCAGGGTCCGCAGCAGGTCCTGCAGGGCGCCGGGCGAGATGCTCCGGGGCGGCTGCACGCCGGACATCCGCGGGCCGGCCACGGCCGGCTGGGCCTGCATGGACAGCACAGGCCGGGGCATGCCCGGCATTGGCTGCTGCTGGGGGAGAGGCGCCTGCTGCCACTGCCCGGGCGGCAGGCTGGGCATGACGGGCCCGCTGACCTGGCTGGGACGGGGCACGTTCAGGCCCACGGGGGCCATCTGGCTCACCGGGGTCACCATGCCCGTGCGCCCCGGGGGCATGCCGTTGTTGATGTTCACCCGGTACAGGTGCTGCTGCTGCTGGGCCTCCCGCTCAATCTGCCGGGCCGCTTCCACTGCGGCTGGTGGGGGCTGTGCGGGGGGCGGCGGGGCCGGCACCTGGTTGGCGGGCTTCCCGGTGGACACCGTCGTGGGGGGCTGAGTCCGGGCCACGCTGGGGAAGCCGGCTGGTGACATGCTCACGGGCGAGGGCTGGGGCTGGGCCGGGGGCTGCGGCGTCTGGGGCGTGCTGGGCTGCTGCGTGGGGGTCCCGGGCGGAGCTGAGGTAGGGGAAGGCAGACTCTGCTGAGGCACGTTGCGGGTGTTCATGGTGGCCATCCGCCGGCGCATGAGCTGAGCCTGCTGCAGGCGGTGCTGGATCTGCTGCTGGCGGAGCTTGTGTTTGATGTTGAGGCAGAAGGGCACCGGGCATTTGTTTTCTTGGCAGTGTTTGGCGTGGTAGCAGCACAGGGCGATGAGCTGCTTGCACACCGGGCAGCCCCCGTTGGTCTTGCGCTTGCAGCCCTTGGTGTGCTGCACCACCCGCTTCATCTTCTGGCAGGACGGCAGCGAGCAGTTGGCGTTGCGGCACTGGCAGGCGTGCACCAGGGACTGGATGCAGCGCTGGATGCTCAGGCGCCGCGACTCCTGGGGGCTCTTGGACTGTGGCTCGCCCTGGCTACTGCCCTCGTCGTCCAGGCCCAGCCCCCACTTCACCATCTTGTGGGCGTGGCTCTTGGTGTTGTAGCAGTTGATGCAAAGGTCGTAGTCCTGCGGATAAGCACAGGGCATGCGCCGCGGTCAGCACGAGGCCCCACGGGACCAGACGTCCACCCGCGTCCACCCCGGCAGCCTCACAACCGCCCCCCCACCCCCCACGGTCTCAGAGGCTCCTGAGTGCGTTGGCTCACATCGAGTCCCCTTTCCTTCCTTCCTCGGCCCCTGGGGAAGGGCACCCACACCACTGAGGCCCTGCTCCCATACCTGGCCTGGGAAGCCTGGCAGTTCCTCCCGAGCTCACCCAAGTGCTACGCACCTGAGTTTCTAGAAACCAACCCCCACTCCCTGGGGCTGCTGCCGGGTGCCCTAGTGCATCCCCTGAGCTCTGCAGGGTGGCCCAGAGGGCCTGGGGGACTGAGAGGCCTTCACCACAAGACAGGCTTTGGGCTCAAACCCCAGCGACAAACCACATGCTCACAGGTTTCTTAAAAGTTACTTGTATCTGCAGACAGAGACTACCAAATGCCAGGTCTGGAGAAGGAAACCCTATGACCGAGACACACCCTTTTTCCAAAAGGACATGAAGATCCCAACAGTGGGAAGTGACAGAGGACAAAAGAAGGCTGGAAAAACCGGGAAGTGAAGACAAAGGCATTACAGAGGATCCATCCGTCCCCTCTGCCCAAGATCACAGAGCTGCTCCTACGGGCATGTGATTCTGGGAACCGTTTGGAACGCAGACACTGGCAAGGCGAGGATGGGGTGGGGGGATGGAGGGACCCATCTGGGGAAGGGACGGACCACACCCCTTCACACAGTGTGTGCAACCACGGGTCCCCCAGGACAGCGCCTTCTTAGCTGCTCAGCAAGGCTACATACAACTGGAGGCATGAACAGGGGAAACCAGCCAGAATCCTGGTGGGGCCGAAGCACAGCCGGCACCTCTTTTGGCTCCTACTCTGGCACCAGAGGGCCCGTGGATGTTCCTGACACACGGCCGGTGTTAGCAAACAACAAGGAATAATATAAAAGTGCTCTGTAATCATGTCTTCCTGAAAAAATCAGCACAAACACTGCCCCCCCTAGGAGGCCTGCCCACTCCTCTGCCTCCTGGGGAGACCAGACCCTCCTGCCAGGGGCCAAGTGTAGCCCGGACACACATAGATGGCCCTCTGTTATGCTCAGCAGGGTTGGGACCATACATGCTCTGTGAAGGGAGAAAGGCTCCTTCCTTCCTACCCTGAACGTCTGCTGTTGAGCCTGGAGCAGGCACAGAGCACAGATTCTCTTCTTTGTGAACAAGGAAACACCAACCTCACGACCCACAACTCCCGGAAAGGACCAGGAGGTGAATGAACCTTTTTCATTTGGTCATTTGGTGCCCCTGGAAAATGCCAACTATCTCACCGTTCAATCTGAAATGCTGACCGCGCCAACGGAGGCGAGGGCGGGGGAGGGACCAGGGAGGGAGGGAAGTGGGGCCTACCTCGCACACGGTGCAGTGCCAGCGTGTCTCCACGTGGTGCTTGCACTCGTTGCAGGTGTAGACGAAGCGGTCCTGGCCCTGGGTGTGCAGCTCCACCAGCATGCACAGTGTGGACCACTTGGACCGGCGCAAGGAGGAGAACTCCCAGTGCTTGTCTCTGGCGAGGGTGAGGAAGGCGTCCCGCCCGTCCATGAGGTCACAGCTGAGCAGAGGATCGGGGTCAACAATGGGGGGCAGCGTGTTGATGACAGGCCCAGCGTGCAGGTGGATCACAAAGAAGACCTGCAGGGGAGGACAGCATTAGCCCCCATGGAGAGCGAGGCAACTCGGCCTTCCAGGGCCTTCCAGGGCCCAGGGCCCTCTCCACAAGGCCCATGGGCCCCGGCTTCTCAGCAACCCCTCTCCTTGATCCCACAGACCAGGAGGGGCCCCAGTCTGTGGCCCCGTGTCTCTACCTCTTTGTGCTTCTCCATCGTGGCGTAGAGCTTCTGGGACAAGTCGTTGGACACATTGGGCATGCTGGGCTTCTTCTTGTTGGCTCGACTGATGCTGCTTTTATTCTTGTTGGTTTTCTTGTTGTTCTTCTTCTTGGCATTCTTGCTGTCGCCCTGGCTGCCCTGAAACAACATGCGAAGTTGCTGCTCGAGCCCAGCCTCCCCTCCTCCGTGCCCGGCACTTGGCTGGGGCATCCAGGTCCCTGGCCGTGGGGGCTCCAGGAGGCCGCGTGCCGGCAAACACACGGCTGCCTTCGGAAGGCGTCATGGAGGCAGAGGTGAGGAGGACGGGAGCAGGGCCAGGGGTGCAGTGGTGACACAGGGGCCAGACCGGCCACATGGCAGGTCATCTCTCGGGGGAGCATACGCCCAGGATGGACTCTAACAACGCAGGGGGTCCAAGCTATCTTCCCTTGCTCCATACCACTCCATACCATGTGCCGCATGCTCCGTTGCACACGGTTCCAAACATCCACTGCACACGAGACGGGGGAATGGTGCCAGGAGAAGGTGCCATGTGGGCCTGAAACCTCCACCCTGAGCTCTCCAGCGGACTGAGGTTGAGAAGTCCTGCCCCTCACGTCTGGAAAGAACTCGGGCCCTCTGTCATTTAGGCCCCAGGTCTGGTCCAATGAACTTTGTTCTCAACAAGAGGAGAGAGAAGGATAGACGCTCTGGGTGCCGAGGGGCGCTGACAACTCCTGTCTGGGGCCCGGGGCAGAAGAGGGCCCCGTTGAAGAGCGGCATGCCGCCGCGGGCTGCGCGAGCACCAGGCGGCCGCGGAGGGACCGCGCGGTACAGGGAGCTCCACACACCGCTCGAGTTTTCAGTAAGCCTTGAAACCCTTCTAAAAACTAAGCTGACTTTCAAAAAGTTATAAAAGAAATAGATTCACTGCACAAAGTTCAGAAAATATAGACAGATTAAAAAAAAAAAAAAGTTTTTTTGGCCACCCTGAGCAGCAGCATTCCGAGTTTTCTTCTTGGAATTGTACCTATGCGTGGCTCCCGCGGGTAGTTCTCCCCCCGGAGCTGGGGTCACACACGTGATGCTGCAGCCTATCCCTTCCCCACCTCCCCCAGGGAAGGACACGGCCAATGGTAAAGCGGCAGTCCGGCCCACGTGCCTTCAACAACTGAGGCCACTGCCCGCCATGGGATCCCGGGGTGTCCACAGGGTGGGACCTGCCCACTGCCTCTGTGGACTGGATATCGCGGGCAAGTCCCCGACACCGCAAAGGCTGGTAAGGCGCCACCACCAGGCCAGAGATAAGCAGGTCCTCCTCGGACAGGACACCCAGCTGGAGTCTGTGTCCTGCCTCAGAGGCCACAGACCCTCTTCTCCCTGCTGTGACCCCCTGCCCTGGAGCCCCAGATGCATGTTCTGACTCAGGCCACCTCCCATCCAAGGTGCGGGCACTGGTGGACACGGAGAAGGACTTGGGCTCACAGCTCAGCTCTGCGCTCTCTCCTGCCAGAACTCCCTGGTTTCTACTCAAATTCGGCCCACCGAAACAGGATCTCTGGTCGCCTCCCAGAAACCCTGGCAGAGTGGTTTCTCGAGCCCTAAACCCCCTGATGTTCGGGAGTATCGTTATCTTTGGTCGGATGACAGATCCTGCCTCCAGGGAGGCCCCAGCAAAAGGACCCCCGCAGCAGACCCTAGTTCTGAGGGCCCGTCTTGCACAGCCCCTTGGCATTAACAGGCATCTTGGCAGCCAGTTCCTGAAGGACTTCTTTTCCAAATATGCTTCCCTAGCTTCCTCCTTTGGGTAGAGGCGGCAGCGCTGACTCAGATGCTCGGGCCCCAGACTCAGCAGGCAGCTCCGATCCAGGATGTCCCTCACACACCACAACGGTCCATGCCACGTTCTGGGGCTGCTACCCTCAAAACACATCATACACTCCCCACTGCTTCTACAGCTATGAACCAAATGGAAACCCCCATCCTTTCTTGGACATCCCGAACACACACACACTTGCTCCCAACGTGAGCCCTCACACATCTCCTCCTCCCACCGGCAGCTCCCCCCACCCCGTGTGGGTTCCTTCTCAGCAGGTCAACCTCCCCAGCCACCTCCCCAGACAGGCTCCGCCGGAAACACCGGCACCCGGCCGATCTCAGTGCTCCCTTTCCTTACAGCTCCTACTGCTGCCTCTGGATGCACTGTTCTCCCTACTAGAACGCGCGCCCTGGGAGGGTAGGGATGGGGTCTTCTACAGCTCACCACGGCACTGCTGAGCACGGAGCCCACGTGAGGCGGGACTTAGTAAGCAGGTGAGTGCCCGAAGGCAATACCAGATGGAGGGCTGTCTGATGGGGTGGGCTGGCTCGTGATGAAGTGAAAGGGAGAGACCTGACGCCGGAGGTTCTCCTTCTCAGGGAAGGTCTGTAGTTAATGGCTGCTGACTGCGAGCACGGGGCTCTGTCTGCCTGCTCTGGGCTGCTGGGTAGGATGCCCTCCGCTCTCGTCTTTCCGAGCCTCCGCCCCACCTGCCCCGTTCACAGATGCCAGACCCAGCACCTCCCATCTGCCTTCTCCCGGGTGACGTCGTGTCTCCAGCACCGCATCTCAGCTTGCCCTGCGGTGGCTGGTGACAAGGGGAGGGCACGTGTGAAAGCAGCCCCACCGACAAAGAAGGTGTGCGTCCACTGTCCTTGGCGCGAGGCTGGGCCCGCTGCGTCTCCTTACCTCTGTTGTCTCGCTAGCCGCCGTGCTCTCCTCCTTCTTCCTCTCCTCTTCTTCTTGCTCCAGCTCCTTAATGCTCTCTTCCAGCACATTAGGCCAGAAGTCACCCTCAAAATAGGGCAGCTCCTTGGCACTGGTGAGCCTGTCTTCAGTTGCTTGTTTGAAAATGTCCTGGAGAGTGAAGGAAGCACAGCAAAGAGGGAAGTGAGTGGCGCTCCGGGGAGGGGCCCAGGGGCCGTGCCACTGCGTGAGGATGGGGCACGGCGACTACACGTAAGGTGCTCCTACGCCTTTTCTCTACACTCTTCTTTTTGCTTTCTACTCCTCATAGGTGAACAGAGCTCTGACATGCATGAGCCGCCAGGCCCTGCTTCGGCCCCAGGTACCTTGTAGTCGTGAATGATCCGCTCCGCAAACGCCTTGTCCAGCATCTTCTTGTACCACTCCTGTAGGCGCTTTGGTTTGGGGATTTTCTGATCAGGGGGGTGGCAATGGAAGATATAGTCATCTCCTTCACTTGGGGGGCAGGCCCAGATGTGTCCTGTTACATACCTGCAGGACACACAAATTCAGACCACAGTGCTGAGTGAAAGCCTCCCTGCCTCCAAGGAGTAACAGCTGAGGAGCAGGCACCAAAGCAAGGACAGAAATAACTAGAAAAAAAAACCAAAGAAATTTCCACGATGCTTGCAGCCAAATATAACAGGCTTAGAGAAGTTCCAAACCAGTGGCGGGGGGGAAGGGGTGCATGGGTGGGCGAGGCCGAATCTCTGCATGCGAGAGCACACCTGGAAATCAGCCCTCAGACGCTCCTTCTCAGGGTGTGCATGCCGGGCAAGGGTCAAGGCTCCCAGGGAATCCTGTCAGCACGGGACAGAGCCCGGGAGACGTGGCTCTCAGGCGCAGGGAACGGCTTATGCCCAGGGATATGCCCCATTTCCTAACTATCACTTCCTGTGCAGTGGAGAGGAGCTGAGTATCTCTAAGGGGCCAAAGTCAAAATAATCTGTCACGCTGTTAGACACCTATCAGTCAAATACCTCTAACTTTTTCAAATTTGGGAAGGGATACGACAGATCTAGAATGCCGAAACACAGAGAAAAGCAGATGCAAAAGACCAGTATCCTGTAGGGTCCCATTCATATGAAATGTCCAGAAAAGGCAAATTTATATAGAAAGAAAGTAGATCAATGGTTGCTGGGCATAGGGGTGGAACAGGGATTAACAACAAATGGGTGTGGGGGTCCCACTACTGGGGGGAGGACAACGCTTGGAAATGGATTGACAGCCAGGCCGTGCTGCTCGGTGAAGTTACTAAAAATCACTGGAGTGTACACTTGACACAGGCAGATTTTATGATACATAAAATATTCCTCAAAAAAGTTAAAAAGAAAAAAAAAAGGAGACTAGAATAGGAAAAAGAGTGAGAAGAGCACAGAAGACAGAGAAAGCATGTGCGCTGTGCTGGGGAGCCCAGATCTGCATGGCCCAGGGGAGTGTCCGGGAGGGGGGCTAGGGAGAACTCTGAATCGATCTGAGGACGTTGAAATAGAAACACATACGGCTTTAAAAGATACTCTGGTTATTTCACAAAACACACAGTGAAAATTAAAAATAGAATTTTTATTAGTTCTGAATAATCTGAATTAAACTCACCCCAATTTCTTCACATATTCCAAATATCCAATAAGGATCTCATGGTAAACAGCTGTCCGGAGGCATCGGGGCCGGAAGAAATGAATACTGTCCAGATAAGATATGTACACACGCCTGAGGGGTGGGTGGGAAGAAATTAATTGGTATCCCCCAAACTTGAAACCAAACACCAACATCCAAAAAAAGCTCCAGAAATAAATTCTGTTTTCACAGCATTTACACTGGCCATGCAGACAAGACCTAAGAAAACTCCTATCACCAAGGGCCACTGCCCATGAATAAACAATTCCATCCCCGGGCCAAGAGCCCACGATGGAGAGCCATGGGAAGGCCAGGGCAAACGAACACAAAGCCTCTTCCAATTCCCTCTCACCTGGATTCTTGACTGAATGTGAAATAACTCTTGGCAGAGGTACTTGGTTTTTACAACACGTGGGCCCATGGAGTGATCCCCACCCCACTCTCTGTAGGTTTACCTGCCCCAGGTAAGACAGGGACAAGAGCAACACCAGGACTGGAACCCATGAGTACTCACTACACAAAACACACTTTAAACAGTCATCAAAACCCTTCATTTCTCACTGGCTTAGTGGAAAACTCAACTAACTAGTTTGGTTTGTTAGGCGTGGCTTATCTGATTTAAACCCAGGTCTGGAGCACACAGGTTCTCCAACAAGACACTTAGGGTCTCAGTCCACTGTGACACCGCGGGCCCACTGATATGTACCCAAGAGGAGGAGGAGGACTACCTTGTGTTTGGAGGGGGGCAATCAGAGCCATACTCTTGCACGTGCATCCCAAAGAAGCACACATCCACTCCGTCAATTTCCTCAAAAGCAAAGAGCGCTTTGGTTCGATACGGGAAAGATTCTGACATTTCCCCAGAATCCACAAACCTGAAATCAAAGTCAGAGCCTGAGGTTTGCACACATCATTGTTTTACAAGGTGCTTTATAAATGAGGCCTGCTGCTCTAAGCCCATGCACAGTGCAGAGGAGCTGGAGGCCTGCTCGCCTCTGCTGACTGCTGGCCCAGAGCTCTGCCCACCAGCCTGGCCTTGGGCAGCTCGGGGCTGTGACTCTATTCTTCGTGACATAGTCTTGCTCAGCCAGGAATTTTACCTCCCCTTATGAATATGGAATACTGAGAGAAGGGTTGACTGTACCATACACGCTGAAAAACCTTTAAATTATACAAACTCTAAGCTTATTTTTTTTTAGCACTCTCTACACCCAATGTAGGGCTCGAACTCACAACCCCAAGATCAAGAGTCGCATGTGCTACTGACTGAGCCAGCGAGGCGCCCTGAATTATACAAACTCTAAAGCTGTGCCAGAAAGCAGGGCTTTGGTTAACCAGGTACAGGACCCCTCAAAGAGCGCTTTACAAAATAGCACAACGTGTGCACACAAACCGTGACTTCATCCCGGGCTTGACCTCCACAGTCTTGTCTGAGCTGGCCACCACACGGACAAAGACCTCCCCAGCTTCAGGATGATTCTGTCGCCGCAAAAACTTGTTGACTCGGTCTTCCAAGTGGTTGCCCAATCGTGTGGTCTGTAGTCCTGCAAAGTCCAGAGCAAACGGGTGAGGGGGCTTTCGATGGGTTATGTAGAAGGTGGCTGAGGCCACAGGACCCACCCTTCTTATAGTGCAGTCTGATTTTTTCTTTTTAAAGAGTTTATTTATTTGTGACAGAGGTAGAGAGAGAGCACACACAAGCAGGGGGAACAGAGAAAGGGAGAAGCAGACTCCCCACTGAGCAAGGAGCCTGATGCGGGGCTCGATCCCAGGACCCCGGGATCATGACCTGAGCTGAAGGCAGACGCTGAGCCACACCGGTGCCCCTAGTGCAGTCTGATTGATTTTCTAAGGATTAATGTTTTCCAAATCCAGAAGGGACCTAGTCTGTCCTACAAGGTAAGCATGTAAGGGAAAGGTGGACTCTGGAATCTCAGGTGCTCCAAACACTGACAAGTGCTGTCATTTAAATGCCCACGTATTTCCACCTTTTTTTTAGCTGCAAGGGCAGAAGAGCCATGAAGGCCGACTGAGGGCTGTGGGGTAAAGTGGAAGGAGCAGACACAGGGGCCATGCTGAGCCCACCTCTTGCCTCCCCTGCCCTGGCCCGGATGAGGCTGCGATCTGGCCCCGGGCGCCCCCACGTGGCTGCTCAGTGTCAGAGCTGTGCCCGCAGCCAGAATCCACAGTGGAGAAACTCTGCTTTTTCTGGAGGGCAGGGCTGCTCTCCCCTTCCCGCCCAGCTCAGAGGAGTCCAGCATGCAGCCTTGCGAGTTCATCCCAGGCAGGAGCTCATACAGCATCAGAACCCAGTTCAGCCCTGAACCCCCTCCACACCTTCCCTCTCCTGGGGATGCCCCAGGTGTGGCCACCGTGACAGGACTTTTCCAGGAAGCTACCCCCAGATAAAACATTGGTCACAGCATAAAAACTCTTCACAGGAGGGGAAAAGACTAGAAGGAAAAGCTACAGAAGGTTAACAGTTACAGGTATGGGATTTGAAAGACGTTTTCTTCTTTATATTTACTGATTTTTAAATATTTACTACGTGGATGAGAAATGTTTTTAAAAAGCTATTTGGGATTTCCTAAGATTCCTTACTGAAGCCAAGAAGTACCTAGAAAATTTAGATTTTCTAAATTCCATTTTTCTACAATTAATATAGTAATGGTGGAGCTTTTTTTGGTATCTAAGTTATACCTGCATACAAGTGATTTAAAAAGAAAACACGACACGAATATGAAATAAAAACCCTACAGAAAAATAAAAACTTGAAAAGCTATACAACTGAGGGGAAAAGTGGATTTCACACCTGGACGAAGGCATGCCCTCCACTCAGCCATGGAAGCTCTGCTGAGCACCGTGGGTGCAGAGGGGCCTGGGGGCTGGCACATCTACCCCAGCAGCCTCTGGAGGAGACCCTCCCGTTCCCACCCCCGCGGGCCCCCTCATGCCACTGCTGAGCAAGTCTGGTTCCCCTTACTCCCCTTCCCTTTTCAACACAGGACCCTACATACTGTGGTTTTCAAATAGCAAACGGAAGAATAAACCTTTAAAATTAGGTCTTTACTTTTTTCTTCAAATAACCTGAATTACCTGTACTAAAAAAAAAAAAAAAAAAAAAAAAGAGCTTTAAATGAGACCATATATGACAATCTTGTTGCAGGCACCAAACCGAGCGCTATGAAGGTGCTGAGGGCCCCCAGAAGAGCAGCTGCTCCTGTGGCAAAGAGGAGAGGCTCGTGCAGAGGCGTCCCCGCAGAACGATTTCGGGGAGCATCACGCCCCTTGTGTCCGACACACACAGCTCTGCCTCGCTCTCACGTCCCAGGGCTCCTCCTCATGCTGCAGGGGCCGTCCTTACACACGGCTTCACACACATACACACACGTCGTGGGACACACGTGCACAAGTGCAATCGCGGAGTCTGGAAACGAACACTAGATTGCAGTCCCCCTTCCTCTCCCAGTGATCAAATCCTTTGGCCTTCTGCTCTCCGACATTGGAGCTGTCCCATTTCCAGGGAGGCTTCTCACAACCCAACACAGGGACTCTGACTCGGAAGCACCTCTGGTGGTTCTCCTTTTCCCTCCACCCGGCCAGGCTGGGCACAGCGCAGGGTGTCAGGGAGGGAGGGGTGGAGGGAGTGGGGGACAGTCAGTTGTTGACCGTGCTTCACCCACTCGTCAGCGGTATGGGGCTGGTACCAATGCAAATGAGGCAGCCCGTCCTTTGGGGCCTACAGACCCTCGCAAAGGCTGTGCCCACACGTCCACACCAAACGACGCCGGGTGGCCAGACTTTGAAGGTTTTCTGTCAGTGAGTGTTGTCCATCTTCAACCCTAAAGGCTCTCATCGCAGACCCGCTCTTGGGTTGTTCTTCTGCCCCCATCCGCTACCAGCTGCAACTGCTCTCCGACCCGGGCCCAGCTCTCCTGGCAATTGTGTTCTGGGCACGAGGCTCTGGCCCAGGAAAGTGTTTCTAGCTTGCTGACTGCTTTAGTGATCTCACCCTGAATGGACCCTCTAAAGCAGGGGTTCTCACTGGAAGCAACTCTGCTCTCCTTGGGGAACATCTGCCAATGTTCGGAGACATTTCTGAAGGTGACCACTCATGGGACTGGGGTTCGTGTTACTGGCACTTAACGGGTAGCAGCCAGAGATGCTCTTAAATATCCTACAAAGCGTAGGACAGCCCCCCAAACAGAAAATTACCTGGCCCTGAATGTCAATGGTGGCTCAGGTTGAGAAACCCTGATCTGAAGAGAAATATTACAATGGTTTGTGAGTTCATCCGTATTTCAAAAGATTTCACAAGAGTGAGCTAAAGTTATAGGGTAACTATGGATTTTGGTAACGACAGTCTAACCCTGAATTAGCAATGACTTGGAGGCCCACAGTGGCTTCCTCCTTGCTTGCTCCCCTTTTTCTCCTCCCCCTCTCCATCCCATCTCGCTCCTACTCCCTGATCCTCAGATGGCCTGGCTCCTGCTGGGGACACCCTGCCCTGCTGGGGAGGGTGACAGCTGCAGGGAGCGCTGGACAAGCAAGCTGTAAAGGCTCCACCGCGGGTGGCATTCTCACTCGGGGTCGCTGTGAACTCAGCAAAGGCCAGCTCAGGGACGCCATGCTGCGGAAGGTGACCCCTAGCCCTCGAGAACCAAGTTGACGAAAATCTCATATTGCACACTTTTGAAAAGAATGCTATCTCTGAAAGAGTCAAGACTACCCAGGAAGAGTTACCTGGCGTAGCAACAGGCTGCTCTCTACTGTGAAGAGACACCAGGAGCCGCCCTAAACACAGCAGCAACGCTCACAAGTCCTCATGCAGACGGGCCTCTGCCAGTCCCGGCCGGTGGCGGCCGACTCCAGCAGGCCGAGGGCCACGCCGGCCGATGGACCAGTGGCTGCCCCACACGCACCCAGGGCTGAGCATGCTGGTCGCGACAGGATGTCAGAGTGGGGTGCGTGTGTGTGTTGGGGGGCAGGGAGGTCTTACTTCTGAGCCACTTGAAAAGGATCTGCTGACAAGTTTTCTCTCAGAATTTACAAAGTTTAACGTTATATCTGAGCTTTCTAAACTTTCATTTAAAACATGAACTGACCATAAAGCTAGTTTTCATGTAAAGAGCACGTCCAGTGTTTCCATGGAGGGGTAAGACCGGACAAGTACAAAGTATGTAAAACAAACTCACAGTACAGGGCCTCGGACAAGGGAGCCCCAAGCCGCACACGGAGAGGAGCTGCAGGAAGACCAGGAAGGGGGACAAGCGCCTCACACTCAGACGGGGAGACAGAAGCCCTCCCACAACTTACTCTTAGCACTGAACTTGTTTTCTTTCCGAGTTCTGCCAGTCTTCTTCAAACAGTTGTCGCACACAAAGCTGCAAAAAAAGAAGGGGTGTGATCAGAGTGTATGAAATAGTCTACGCTGCCAAACCAGCGACATGCAGCTGGGAAGTGCTTCGCTGGCATCACTATTCGCAAGTGAAGAGGCAGGCTGCTTTGAGTCTACAATCCCTAAAGCAGGCAAATACTTACGATGTAAATAAACTGAGAACCGGCTGCCACCTACCCCCCCCAGCCCTTGCTGGCCCTCGCTAACGGGCAACAGCCAATGCCCAGCAGCATGCCCCCCTCTCCAGTCCCGGCAGAGAGGCTTTCCCTTCCCCAGGATCACAGGAAATCACCAGGAAACTACTCACCCTGAAGGCCAGATGATGTCATAGTGCAGAACACAAATCTGATGCATCTTCCGGCCACACTCCTTGCAATCAACAAAACTGGAAGACAGAGAGAGTGCTCTAACGCACATGGAAGCACGCAAGGGGGTCGTCTGTAGGAGCCTGTGTACCGCATGCGCACCTCATCCTCTGCATCACTGCCTGCATTTGTGGCGTTAATGCTTCTGCCGACTGATTCAGCCACATTTTACTTTACTTTTTCTTCTAAGGTTAAGCTGTACGCCCAACGTGGGGCTCGAACTCACAACTCCAAGATCAAGTCGCATCGATATGATACTTTCTATGAGAAAGCGGACTTCCTCCATTTCTCTGTACAAATGCCTATCCCTTGCTTCTCCCAATCTCCTTGACAACCAGAAATGAAACTTTACTTTCAAAAACTGCTATGATAGAGGCGGATTTTACAGGCCAGTATTTCTTTTCTTTTCTTTTTTAAATGTTTATTTATTTATTTATTCATGAAAGTCAGAGAGAGAGAGAGAGAGAGGCAGAGGCAGAGGGAGAAGCAGGCTCCCCGCCTAGCAGGGAGCCCGATGCGGGACTCGATCCCAGGACCCTGGGATCATGACCTGAGCCGAAGGCAGACGCTTAATCATCTGAGCCACCCAGGCGCCCCACAGGCCAGTATTTCTGAGATGACTACACATTTTCAAGACCAGGGCTTGCACTGGTGACCGCACATGCCCAAACTGCCTCAAATAACAGAGAACAATGCTTCCAGTGTCAGAAACACTTGCTCTTAAGCCTAGGCGCAGGAAGCATCTGCTCGGAGTCAGCTACAAAGGTGGGAAGTGTCAAGCTGACTGGTAAATGCCGGGCTTTATTCACGTGAGCACCAGAGAGCAGGGGTACACCGCTCCGCTCACTTCCGTAGCAGCCCCCATGCTGCCTCACCTGGGCCCTGTCACCTTACTTGGGACTCTTAGTTGCCAACATGCGTGGACATCAAAACCTGCTTATTCAGCCACGCCCTTAACTACCACCACAACTTATGCCTTATGACCAGCTTATCAGAGAAGTTCTGACAGAACGAGAACATCCATCTAATCTTATCACTGTTGAAATTCAGTAACTGGAGAGCATGCTACAGGGACGTACATGTTTTGTCAGAGTTTTAAAAAAGAATCCGTATCGGGCGCCTGGGTGGCTCAGTCATTAAGCAACTGCCTTCGGCTCAGGTCATGGTCCCAGGGTCCTGGGATCGAGTCCCACATCGGGCTCCCTGCTCCGCGGGAAGCCTGCTTCTCCCTCTCCCACTCCCCTCTGCTTGTGTTTCCTCTCTCACTGTGTCTCTCTCTGTCAAATAAATAAATAAAATCTTTAAAAAAAAATAAAAAAATAAAAAAGAATCCGTATCTGAAATAACTTCATACAAAAAAATCCCACCCAGGGCAAAGTATTTCCAATGTTCCAACAGTGTCTTCTCCTGCAGGCCAGTCACGAGGAGGGATTTTCCTGATCGGAAACTAAAATCCAAAAGTCAGAAAGAAATCGCTATCTACTCACGGTTCAGGATCTAAGGTATCATTTTTCTTCTTTTCAAACTGATCCTTTGAAATTGTCCTTGTTTAAAAAAAAAAAAAAGAAAAGAAAAGAAAAAAGAGAAATGTTAATTAACAAAATTTACCTGCTGAGTCTAAATTACAGGGTCTGTAGGATATTACTTTGTAACTATTTTTTCAAATAAAAAGTAAATAATGGTCAGCCAAGATCTCAAGCAGATGTAATGAAGGCATGAACATATAAAATTTATCTCCACAGAAAGCACTACCATCTGTTTTTCTCTATCTGCCTTGGGATATTTCCTCCCAACTACCACCAGCACTTACTCTGAGATCCAAACCTATATTTCAATCAAATCTGTATGGTGAATGGCTCCTGGATCTGATGGATAACTGGCATATTCAATTCTTCTAATTACAATAGAATTAGATGACACAAGATCAGCATCTACTAGGGGATATTTTATTTATTCTTAAAGGACCGAAGACCTGGTTTCTATACTGTCCTTTTGTTATGATCAGTGTATATATGAATTATTTCTGATTCATGGAACTGTATAATCCAATTATCAATCACATAATCGGACCAAAGAATTAAGATTACAAGGGACATAAAAATAAATTATGTAGAATTTCAAGCATTTCGGTTTATGTGTCTCATGAGTGGCTACGGTTCGTTCTGTGTTTGGAAATAGTAAATGTGGAGTGCAGTCCGTGTCCTAGACTGCTGGAAGCTGCTCTGGTGGGAAGCCCTCCTGCCTGTAGGGACAGTCCCGCGAGCAGACTTCCCAGCAGGGCAGGAATCACGGAAGAGTCAGGAGAAAAGAGAGAACCACAAAATGCTGGCAGTCCTGGGTAGACACGGTGGCTGGCAGGTTTTCGGTATCTCAAGCATATAAAGGAGTTGACCATTCAGCTCCAAAATGAGTGGATTTGCTCTTTCTGGCCACATTCTGACTATGTGACCACTCAAAGATGAATTCAGTGAAGGAATGAATGAACCAACTCATGCCTGTGCACGCCAGAGCACATGAGCAAGAGCCACCGCTCCAGCAAGGAAGGAGACATGTTTCCTCTCTGGGGTCTCACAGTCTGCGTTCTAGGACAGAGGTTTCAGTGGAAGATGGAATGAATGCTGAAGATGGGGTATGTACGCAAGATTCATTTCTCGCTACTGCCAGGTCTGTCAAAAGGGTGAACTGGTTTCTGAGGTGTAACTGAAAATTTACAATTTCCCCAAATGGAGGAGGACCACCACTAGGAAAAGGCAAGTATTTTAAAAGAAGAGACAGAGCAAGGTCGAGAGAGACCAGAGAGCTGCAGTGGGGGCTACAGCATCACGGTCTTCAAAGGAGGGGAGAACGTGGAGGTGGCCCTGGTGTTCAGCTAAAGAGCTGCATTCCAAAGTATGAACGTGGGTATAGTTGAGTATGAAAAAATGCACCAGCATGGCGGAGGTGCTTCCCTTTTAATCATGGGCAATAGGCAAAAAACAAGAGTCAACCCCGAGAAAAATGACAGGATAGTACTTACGTCTGGGGCTGTGAAGGGTCGTCACCCAGGGTAACATTCTCCCCCTGGATCTCTGTGAAACACTTCTCACAGAAATGATACCTGTCAGCAAGAAGGCCATACTTGGGTGAACTGGTCCATCATAACACACAGCCACCCAAGCAACGAAGCCACCAATCAGAGCAGGGCAGATCACCACGACGAAGGGGGGGGCGTTGTTGGTTGATTGATGGGTCAGTGAGGACAATGAAAGGAACAGGGGCAGGTGGGGAAGGGCAGGATTAGAGAACAGGGAAGGGAACAGATAGCACAGACATAGAGGTAAGACGCAAACACCGAGACAACACAGAGCAGAAAGCCAAGGCAAAGCTTGATTAGCATTCGGTCTCACTGCACACATCACAGGCCATCATCGCTAACAACGGCTGGGCTCGGGCCAGCTCTGAGATGCAAACGTTTTCAAGGAGTTGTTAATACTAGAATTGCAAGGAGCCTCAATTTAGGAGTTTGACTTTTGTTATTACTTAGAGAAAATCAAATATAACTCCAGGGTTTGCGATGGAAAAAAATTCACTTTTGAACAAAATAGTCTAACAAAGGCCTTAAAAAAGCAATTATTTTTCAAAATGGCAAATTTATGCTTGACAGCAATTCACAGATTTTATTTCCGGTAGTAAGCCAGATCTTTAAAGGTACTAAAAATGTTGAGCACGCAGAACTCGTTTTAATTTTTTCCTGTTATTTTTCCTCGTGTTAATCACTTAGTTAATTGGGTTATAATACAAATGAAACCAAATCCATATTCTAGACAAACATTTAACAGAAATGCAGTCAGGGTCAAAGACTTTCCAGCCATTTATCAGTACGTATGTACAAAGAGAAAAAGCTGAGATATATTGTATAAACAATACAATATATGTAAATCCATGAACAATTTTAAAGACTTTTAAAATTCAATTCTAAGCTTTGGTTTAAACTTTTTGGTAATGGGACCAATCGTTCACCAATCTGAGATCCTCAGTTATTAACTGCTCTGACTTGGTGACAATCCAAGTTAAGCAAATTTAGAGAGTTGATCTTTAAAGCACAATCTGCATTTGAGAAATTATCCATCACCCCAATTTCTTGAAAGATAATATGGAGCCTGGGCTCGAAGTATCAAATAAGAACAATTAAAAACTATTAAATGTTTGGAAAGGACACGCATGAGAAATCAACAAAAATGCAGGCTAATGCTGCATAAAACAAGATGGGCACACAGGAGTACTGTCAAAATAAACAAGCCGAAGGGAGGTGAACGATACAAGCGGAGAGGAGGAGTGGAAGGTAGTGGCAGCAGCACAGTCAAATGCGGTTTTAGTGCTCAGAACTACGTCTACAAGATGCCACGAGGATTAGTGTTAAAGACACTGTGACGAGACTTGGAGCGCCACGCCACACGGACACGCGCAGGGGACGCGGCAGCTTGCAGGCTCACTCACGCACGCGCACACACGGCTGCAAAGGACGGAGGCTCAGGCCCCTGGCTGGCCGTCTGTCTCCGTTACTGCTCAGGTCAGTCCCCCTCAAGTTCTAATTCTAGTCTGAATTAAACACACTGAGCATTTTGTCTGTGTACTTCTCTGACTAAACACACAGAGTCAATTAAAAGCACAAAACTTTAGAGCATGCACCCATCTCAAAATGATCCGATCTTTTAAATTGTTGAGGAGGAACATGACAGATTCACTGTGGGTAGCAACTGGATTAATGAAAGTTTCTT
Source organism: Phoca vitulina (assembly GCF_004348235.1). NCBI lineage: Eukaryota > Metazoa > Chordata > Mammalia > Carnivora > Phocidae > Phoca > Phoca vitulina. Next base: position 301,452 of record NW_022589805.1, read on the forward strand.
CTGGGACCGGTTTATTTAGAATGATTCAATCAATGAATTCTGCCAAGATTAAAAACTCTGACCAGGAACAAACATTGCTGTTTAAAAATCTCTGTATCTATATGTTCTTCTCCTGAGTCAACTGGCTATCACTATCTCATAAATATTCGTATGGAGCCTTGAAATCACGTGGTAAAAAGAATTTCCATGTGCAGGAGGGTGTGATCATCACTGGCACGAAAGAATTAAAGTACAGAAACCATAAACCAATTCAGAGGTGACCAGGGCAATATGCAAAAAAGATATCCCCCTCAACAGCAAGTGTTTCCCTTTTGAAAATAAAACTTGGACTTGACTGTTCCAATTCATTTTACGACCAAACGTATAGCCACTGTGGGTGAGCGAAAAGCTGAACTCCTCTGGAAACGAAATCACCACGATAATTACACGTGAGGCAAAACGGCTTTAAGATCCTGGACAAACTCTTAGCTTTTATTCAAGCAGGGTATCAAGCCCAGGAACATTGAGGAAACAAGAATCTTAAGCCCACCGTTTTCTCGCGGCGGAAACCGGCCCAGAATGCAACACTGATGGCTCAAGGGCAGGCCCGGCAGTGGCAGAAGCCTACACTTTGTGTAACTAGCTCTCATCTGCAAAGAACCTCAGCGTCAGAAAGTGGGAGGCACAGAGAGAGTTAACACGCTCTAGTGCCTGTCCCAGAGCAAGTGGAGACATCGGAGACATTGGAGAATCGAACCTGCTGGGGTTTGAGAATGGGAGGGGAAGGCCCAGGCCGCCCTTCAGTGTGCCCTCCTGAGAGGTGGTGACCCGTCTGGAGAAGGGGCACAGCCACCCACTGGTCAAGTCTGCTGAAACCACCTTGGCAATCAGTGGGGGACAGATGGGAATGCCAGGCTGCCCCCACATTACCTAGTCCTAACTTTTTCACCCTAAAAATACAGAATGGTTCAGAAAGTCACTTTTCAATCTTAAGAGCCTTGCTGACATTAGCCTTGTGTGAAGGAAGCAATTTCATGAATATGCAATTGCAACGGAGAAATACTTCACATAATCCGATGATGATGTGCATCTGGGTACCTAAAGTTAGCACAATGTAACTGCATAGTTTATCTATAAGGGTAATGTATGGAGTAAATTTTCAAATGCAGATTGTTTTAAGTACCATATCAGTATATACAAATAACTGGGACATCTAAAGATAGTATCTGGAAAATCCAATATAGCCGTTTTCTCAACATGAGTTACTTTCAAATTTTCAAAGCATGGAAACAAGTGAAAATGTACTCATATGTTAGTTTAAATATTAATTTCACTTGTTTAAATGGTCTGTAGGACTTTCTATTGTTCGAAATGCCCAAACAGTTACTCAAGAGAACACCGGTGTTGCTAAGTAGCCAAAGATGCGAAGAAAAGTGTCAGCAGTCAGGACGCTGACTGCAGTTAGGCCACTGCTTTCTTAGCACGACAACACGTTACTCTCTCCAAGTACGGTATTCTAGGAAGCACACCTTGTGAGATTCAGCTAAGGAGCAGTATGCCTACACTTTAAAAATGTATCACTAACAGAACAGAACTCCTTTATTTCTCTACTCGTAAGAAAAACATTATTACTTTTGCTGAGTAAAGATAAAATTCTACACAAAACTAAAACTGGATATTTCAGAGCTTTCGAAACAACCCCGTGTTTTCACTCCACGCATAACCTCCTGTCGGGAGAGTAGCAGTGTAACCTGATCCTATCAACTCTATTTAAATTAACTGCTCTCCACTTAAAAATGGCCAAAATCTGTGCAAATAAGCAAAGGCAGGGTCTCAACGGACCCGGGGACAGTGAAAAGGCCCCAAACTTTAGAAATGATGGCAAACAACCTGCTGTCTGTTCTTCCCTCTAGACCCAAACCACGCTGGGCATCCAGTAGCAGGGGCATTTTTCAGGGAATAGTTAACTGAAATCTGTTCTCTTGAAGTTTCATAACTTTATTTTGCTTGGCACATAAAAGTTTCCGAAGGGAATTCCTGATCATTATTTGACGGAAAGTGACAATCGAGGTTGTCAGGGAAGGTGTTAAAACTTGGTACGTTATGGGGTGTGCTGAACGCCATGGGGCTAAAACTCACCGGCGGGGCCAGAACGCCCAGAACAGCACGTGTCACTACAGGAGTGACTCTATCATGAAGGACTGTGGTATTATTTCAAACGCTCCTACTGACAGAAGGGAAGTCAGGACAGGAACTAAGTCCAGGCGTGAACGTATTTTTAGGACAGGGGCACAGGCCACACTCCTGTTCCCCCAGAACAAGCACTGGCATCTCATGCTGCCACCGTGCCAGGATGAGGGGGCCGGGAAGGGCTTAGAAATCGCACCTTGAGACATTTTTAGGTCAACAGTTCTCTCTCTCTTTTTTTAAGCACAATTTTGATGGGAGTTACTAATTATTGTAAATATGATTAGATTTTTTTTAAAAAATTCAAGTACTTTAAAAGCCCAACTAGAAGATAAATATTTCAAAATTCCAAATTATTCAGGCCTGTGGACATATCTCTGAATAACAAAAAGCCCTTTCCTGATCTTCCTCGAAATATGAGAACATAGGTAATCACTATAAGCAGACAAAATCAAGTAATCAAAACATCAAACCCTAATGTTGATGCTTAATACTTGAACCTAAAGAGGAAGAAGAGGCACAAAGTGGCACCTTGGTCACATACATTTCACCACCTGTTCCTAACATGCAGGCAAAGTAACTGAATGTGACCGAGATTTACCACCTGTGCCTCCAGGCACAACACCCTCACGCTATGGCAACGTGGGGCCACTTGGAGCAACAGATACAACTAACTTTAATTTTCAACCCCCGCGCCCCCAAAACTGTGGAAGTCACATCTGTATGGCAAATGAGCAACAAAAAATATTATTTTCATTCTCTTCTGCTTAAGAAAGTAGATTCAGCCATCTTCACGTTTCAAGAGAATGGCAAAGATTTCTCGAGGACGCCTCCCACTCACAAAACCCTGAAACGGCCATTCTGTGACAGGAGAGTTCACGTGGAACTCAACAAGAACACTCATTCTGTGTTGTGCTATTAGCTAAAAAAAAAAATCTTTAAGTCTAAAGCTTTTAGTACTTTTTTAGATAAATTATCACTAAATAAAGTCTTTCCATCAGACTGTCCAGGCCAAGTTATCTAAGCAAATACATGCGAAATAGTAAAATACAATGTATCCACTTTACTAAGATCTTCAAAAACGGTAAAGCTCCCCTTATTAGACTTACTCTCACCTGCAGACTCTTTCTTATGTGGTTACATTTTGGAAAGACCACAGCTTAAGAATGAATGCTCCTGATTCAAGTAGTGCAATGAGCAGTTTTGAGCTTAAATTTTTATACTGTAAAAGGGTGCTTTAAAATTAAGAGACCGAGGGCCTATCTGAGTGAGCAGCACTAAAACTGTGGCCCGTTTCATTAGAACTTCAGAAGAGAAATAATGTACCCAGGCTACCATCAGCTGAACACGCCTTGCCCTAAGACCTTCCTTTCATCCCGTAACTCGGGACATGGGCTCGGGCTTACCTATTCTGATAGCTGTAGTAGGCAGCGTCACGGGGAATTGTACACAGCTGCTTTCCGTAGCAGCACAAAGTCTGTGGGGAGAACTCATACTGCAAAAACAAAGGAGAAAATACTAAAAATATATCCTAGTTACTGTCACATCATATTCTAGTTCATTATGGAGAGTTAGATTCAGCTAGTAAAATATTTCTGTTAGCACACGGGATAGTTTTCTAACAATTTTCACAGCTATTTAGAGACGTTTTTGGATTCAATGTGATGGAATCAGTTGCCGGGAGACATTTATTACAGATGGATAAATGGATGCAAGGGCAGCCAGAAAGGCGTAACCCAAGGTCTTCTCCAGTAAGCACCTCTAGCTTTGATCATCCATTACATGGCTTCAGGCAATCAACTGTTTTTACCAAAGACCAGACCCCATCTGGGTCCTTCCCAGCACATAGGTGTGGCCAAAATGTTGAGTCTTTCATGTCATCATAATACCCTCTCTGGCTCGAAACCAGGGAAGTTCACTTTCCAGAAAAAGTTTAAACTGTACCTTGCGTCCACAGCAATATCCAAGGGACTGCATAACAGGGTCAATTTCTTGCTCAAAGACCTCTGCAAGTTTACTGCAGAACTTATAGACCCGGGACGTCTTACGATTATAGAGCCAGGCATTGTTGAACATAAGCCAGACATCATCCACATACTGCCAGGGTTCTTGGTACTGCCCTGTATCCAGCTTCCGTTTGATGGTGGAAAGGTCCATGGGATTCTTCACAATGTCAAAATAATCCTTAAAGACAAAATAGTCTCAGTCTAGCGGATCCCCCAAATACCAAATGCCAGCCTTATGTAGCAGCTTTATCTTAAAAAACAAAACAGGAATAATCAGCCCCAGAACAACCTCCATTTTTAGTAGTAATAAATGGGAACTAAAGAGAAAACAGTCTCTGACCTTCCTCTGATTTTATTATCTAAAATTGTAATTAGTATTGTCAAGCGTGACCAAATTATTTCAAAGGCAAAGTTAAGGGCAAAATAATATCATTATTTAATAAAAGAATGTGTTAAAAATGTTTTTTTATATAGAATTTTTAAAATATGGATTTTAATCCACTGAATTAAAAAGGTAAGCACATTTATCAGACATTGTTTTTCTAGAGATTTACTCTTGGTCCTGGCAAACAAGATGAAATTCCAAGACAAACACAAGAACAGAAACAAAAATAGTGACACTGCTCAAGAGAAACCTGTGGGGTTGCCATGGCCCTTATAAGACTTCCCAGAAATACCAGAACGAGACCCACATGCTTTCTAACTGGTGTCCACCAGTTCTTCAAATCCCCCCTTTCAGACGAAGGCTCACACAGAGCCCCAGGCAGACAGCAAGGCTACGGAGGCTGTGCACCAAGGCAAGCAGGCGGTGCGCCCCTGCCACGGACCCCCGGGGCTGACCGAACAGGTGGGGAAACAGACATTCCAATCAATGAGACAAAGATATATTACTGTTTTGACAGAAAAGTTTTTTTTTTTTTTTAATAGGAGAAAAATCTTCAAAACAAGGGTTCGTTACCCAACTTTCAGAGATAAAACATGGATATTCTAAGTATCTCTGGTAAGGCTTTCTTTTTATTATATTAACTTACCGGAATTCCTAGGAGCTGAGGATCTACAGGCTGCCGAAAAGGTAGGGACTCCGGATCCTGTCGATACAGCGCTTCGAGGGTTGGCATCAGAGCCTGGCGTAACTCCTCCGGCTTAAAGACTACGGTTAGAAAACATCAGGAAGTGACCCTACTTACAAGGCGCTCAGACTCTTTGTCCATCACATTTCAAATGGAAGCCTAGGCTGCTTCTAGAAGGCCCCAATCATCTCCACCCATGGCCTCCCAAGCCGTGCAGCTCCCAAGGGCTCTCATTCACCGCAGAGTCCACGGACATTCTCAAGCTACAATTCGGGGCTTCTGAAAACACCGTTACAATAGGGTTTTAAAACTGCTTCTACGTCACAAGGCTAAATATCACACTGGTAAGTTTGCTTCTTCAATAATAAGGGTTTCCAACGTTCAAACTGTGCTGCAACAGAAAATGAAGCTAACTCCCAAATCTGCTTCCTTGATCCAATGGGTGGTAATAAAGCCATTTCACTGGAAGAGGGCCTTTCTTCCTCTGATGAAATCTGTCTGTCCCTGGACAAAGTAAACTCAGATACCTGGGACAAATGGTTTTGTCTTACAACCTCACAAACAAATGTACATAGTAACAGAGAAACAAAATCAAGTTTTTCCCCAAAACTTCTGAATCGTTCCCTCCTACATTTACCAATGCCCACTCCCTCCACCCCTCAGCCACTCCATTTCCTACTACACCTTGTGTTGTCACCAATCCAAGGATAAACACCGGCTGCCACATATATTCAAGACGATACATTCATAGAAAACCCAGTGAGTTTTACCTACCGGGGAAAACGTGCGTAACAACCTATGAAGGCAAGAGGCAGGTCGGTGAGCAGCGCTTGTGTTCTGCTGCATCCCGCTTTAGAGATGGGACCACTGCTGGGGGCCGGTGAGCAGATGTGCCCCACGGGAGCCTCACGAAACACATACACATCCTGCCTCCAGCTAGCTCCTTTTCTTCTATTCTGTTTTTACAGTAATGGAGTAGCATTTGGTTTTCTTTGAATAACTCTTTCCAAGAGAACAATTCTTTAATCAATAGCTTTTTCCTTCTTCTTAGGCCAGGGGTCAGCAAACTTGGACTCATTGGCCCAATCTGACCAGCCACCTGCCTTTGTACAACTCATGAGCTAAGATTGGGTTTTGTGGTGTTTCACGGTTAGGAAAAAAAGAAAAGAATAATATTTCATGATACACAAAATCAAATTTTAGTCTCCAAAAATAAAGGTTTGTGAGAAGGCAGTTATGCGCATTTGCTCACATACTGTCTGCAGCGGCTTTCACACCACGAAACGTTCTGGCGCACGAAGCCCAAGGGGAGCGATCGGGCTCTTCTCAGAGCCTGTGGCGAGCCTGCTGCAGGCCCATCATCTCCCAGGGGCAACCTCACACGCACGTCACTTCGGTCAGTCGCTCATTACTCACTACACATTTGTTGAAAACACCTATGCCAAGGAAAAAGCAGCTCCAAACTCCTGTCTTTAGCCACCGGCCTGATGTAAAATCACTTCCTCAGTCACACCTGCCACATTTCAAGTGCTCAGGAGCTACATGTGGTTGGTGACAACTACAGAGAGCACAGACACGTAATGTTCCTGTCGTCTCAGAAAGTTCTAGCACTGCTCCAGGCCCTTTCTAAAAAAAGAACACCCACACACCCACCTGCTCAGTAGTTTCACATATAGGTCCTCCTAGTTTGGAACAAGAACCTCCTTGAAAATTGGGGAAAAAACTAAATTGCTCAGAGGGCCAGGCAGGTGAAGTCACAGAGCCAGCAGGGAGAAATGGGGACTCGGGCAAACTGGAGAGCCCAAGCCCCGGCTGAGGCTCCCACCCAGACTGCTGCCACAGGAATGCAAGCGCAATGCTGACAGAGCTTCTCATTTTCAAAGAAAAGCCAGAAATTCAGAGTTTTATTTGTAATTCCTCGTTTTTAAAAATATTGTGTGGGTCAAACAAAACATGTCTATGGGGCTGGATCCAGTTTTCAAGGGTCTGTGCAACCAAGTTTACTTCCATAACATAAAACGATTTTCACAGTAACACTAGGCCGTCACCTGCCTGGTACACCGTGCTGACGCCGGCACAAATGGGTAAAAGGAACCACAAGGAGAGTCCCTCGCACCGCAGCACAACGCAGGCAGCGGCACTAATGCTGCGTTAGTGTCGTTGTGCTCTCAAGCCCTGGCTACGCGTCTGGATCTCCAATGACCAAACAGGAAGCCGGCGGTCCTGACAGAAAACGCTCGTGTGCGCAGAGCTGAGAGTGGAGGCAGCTGCTTCTCTGCACGGAGCACAGAAGACTGGGGAGGTTAGACGAGCTATGGGTATTCAGATCTGGGCAAGTGGCAGACATTTTCCCAAAAAGGAACTAAGTGGGCTAGTGACACCAAGGACAACTGACAGTATTTGTTGCCAATGGTAAAGTTTGGACTTACATCAAAATTCGAATTTGGAGAACTTTTATCTGTCATGTGAGTTTGACAGCCTTCCCAAATTTCCAAGACTTTTTTGAGGAGACTCACAGTGGTATTAATCAATGTGATTTTTAAAACTATCGTACAGTGAAGTGTGGTGACATCTGGAAAATCTGTGTAACTCATGAGCCAAATTCCAAGATGACCAAAGGATCATGTTATTTAAAAAAAAAAAAAAAAATTCACACAAGGACAAAAGATTCATTCACAGCACAAGACAGATAGACTCTAACGTCACTGGGCATGAAGAACCCAGAGCTATGCATCCAGACTTCACACAGAAACTAATCTTTAGGAAACCTGCACTTGTTGAGTTTTGGTGTAGTATTAAAAAAGAACACCCACAATTATCTGAAAAAGCTCTTACTCTTTCTTTTATCAAACAGCTATCTGCGTGGGGTGGGGCTGTCTTCAGGGGCATGAACCGAACAACGCAGCACAACAGAGACAGCAGCGGCAGCAGGAGAGTCTAGCCACGTCCGCCGAAATCTCTGAGTCGCAAAATTGTACAGAAAACACTGTCACTACTCTAAGTATGTTTGTTGTGGGAAACTTATTTTTCATAAAAATGTGTTATTCGTGGATGCCATGTAACAGATTTGTTAAATGAATGTTTTTAAAATTTCTAATAGAGTAAATAGTGACAGATAATCCATATGAACAAAAACTCCGGGATCCTCAATTTTTAGGAGCATAAACAGGTCTTAGACCAAAAACTTGAAAGCTTCTGTAGGTTCTCCCTCCCAGTGGCAAAACTATACAATATCAGCCTCTCACAGTTCTCTGCTTTCTCAAATGTGCCACAAGCAGCTCTTAACTTCTGAGCCACATCCCCCATTTGCAAGGGTCACCTAACAACGTTCTGACACTCTGTTGACCTCCTTACAGTGGACCTCCAATGGGTTCCCTCCGACTCCCTCTGTGAGACTGGCTCAGCCAGCACATCTCAGAGCCCAGAGCATCTTCACTTATCACCCGAGGCCACTGGGCCCTACCGCACTGCGCACTTACTCTGGGCACACAGTCTCCCGTCTGTAACAGTGCGCACATGTTCTGCCATGGTGGTAACTTCCCTCGCATGGCTTTCGGGCAATCTCCTGCTCAAATCGATCATGCTTGTCCACAGCTTGCCGAGTAAAGAAAGCCCAAGCTTCTTGGCAGGCACAAGGACTCAGATGCAATCTCTACCCTGGCCCCACAGCCAGTGACAGCTCAGAGGAGAGATGTGCTCCTGGGCTGCCCCTCAGAGCCGTGGCTCGTTTCTCATTCCTACCATAAGCCCTGTGGGCCCTCGGGCTGGAGTCTAGCTCGCTGTCACCATTTCTGAAAAGGTAAAACTTGGGGAATGGCAGGCAGCAAAGATAAAAGCTTTAGTTTTTAACCCGCAATGTGCAATCACAACACGACGGAAAGGCAGCACAGTTGAAAAGTTCAAGGAAACACGGCCTACTTTTCTTGCGTGGCTGTGAAGGAGATGTTGACTGAGAGGCGGCCCCATTAGCGTTGTTCTCTTCTTCCTCTTTAGCTTCTACTTTGACTTCTGGTTTCTTCTCGTCCACTTCCATCGATTCTGATTTCTGTTCTGTTGTGTCTGATTCTTCTTTAACTTGAGAAGATCCCTGTATATCCTCCTCCATCATCTTGAGAAAAACAGAATTACAGACAACGATGTATGAATAGCAAAAAACTTTATTCTAACTCAGCCTCACTGGAAGTCTTTCAACCATCTATCTGGGCTCGTCAAGCCATCCCCTACTCGAGCTGCATTTACCATCCCTTCCTCTCCCCCAGGGAGGACTGGAGCATCTGGGGCCGGGTGAGTTGCCTTAATACAGCACCACTGCAATCAGAGTCCTGATTCAAAAAATTTACATGCTTGAGTGCTTACAAGACACTGCATCCACACACCCCACCACCTGCTCAGTAGTTTCACATATAGGTCCTCCTAGTTTGGAACAAGAACCTCCTTGAAAATTGGGGAAAAAAGCAAATTGCTCAGAGGGCCAGGCAGGTGAAGTCACAGAGCCAGCAGGGAGGAATGGGGACTCGGGCAAACTGGAGAGCCCAAGCCCCGGCTGAGGCTCCCACCCAGACTGCTGCCACAGGAATGCAAGCGCAATGCTGACAGAGCTTCTCATTTTCAAAGAAAAGCCAGAAATTCAGAGTTTTATTTGTAATTCCTCATTTTTAAAAATATTGTGTGGGTCAAACAAAACATGTCTATGGGGCTGGATCCAGTTTTCAACTTTTGCCACAGGTTTGTGAACGAGCACACCCTTGTGCAGTCCAACGCTGCAGAACTACGTATGAACGAAGAACGGCAGTGAAAAGTCACGGGATGATTCAGTCATTTAAAATATAAACCAGTACTCTTATTTCTGGCAAAATAAAGTAAAACCCATACCTAATACCTAAAAATAACCACTCTATTTTTAACCTCTATCCTCTCTGAACCCATAATCAAACAGGGTATTAAAGCAAAAAGCAGCGTCATCCACGGAGGACCCGTGGTGTCTCCCCTTAGCACACTTGAGTGACATATCTGCGTGCTGCGCATCTGCTCACGCCCTGGAATGGCACCTACCGCAGACCCAGGCTCCCCCTTGGAGTCACTGGCATCAGGCTCAGTGTCCTCAGTCTTGACCTCTGTCTTCACTTCCAGCATTGGTACATCGGGTCCTGGCTGCTGGGAGTTGGTTTCAGCGCTGGCCACCGAGGAAGGAGTAGGGACCCTGTTATCGATGCTGGCGGCTGCCTGGGAAAGCTGTGGAGAAACGAAAATTATTTATCTCCGGTACTAAGACAACAGAAATGCTGTTAAACTCTATTGTTCACCCAAAACACAGTTTCATGTTAACATTTCTCAACACTAACCTAACAGACAGCCCTATTTGAGAGAGCTAAAGAACAGAAAATTTATTTATTTATTTATTTTTTAAAGATTTTATTTATTTATTTGAGAGAGAGAGCATGAGAGGGGGGAGGGTCAGAGGGAGAAGCAGACTCCCTGCCGAGCAGGGAGCCCGATGCGGGACTCGATCCAGGGACTCCGGGATCATGACCTGAGCCGAAGGCAGTCGCTTAACCAACTGAGCCACCCAGGCGCCCAAGAACAGAAAATTTAAAACAGGAGTCCCAGGGGAAGTCAACTTCATGTAGAAACACAAAGAACTTCCTACCAAGAATGTAGAGATGGAAGAGCAGGGCTTTCCACATTTTGATATAAGACTATTTTCTGGAAGTTTCTACCTAAGTCACAGAACCACCTATTTTAAAATTAATTCCTTCCAATAAGGTCATTACAGTTTATTGTAAAATGCTTAACTGTATATATAGAAGTGTACATGTAGAAGGGGGATGAAGTGCCTACATGAAGAATGTGTAATTAGCCTGTTATAACTGCAGGGGCAGGGGTGGTGGTGGTGGTGGTGGTGGAGTAAGCAAACATCAAGGTAAGGAACCACCACAAGAACTCTCAATTTTCAAAGCCTTACTCATAGTTGTTTGTTTTGTTTTGTTTTTTTAAAGATTTTATTTATCCATTTTAGAGAGAGAGCGAGCCCAAGAGCATTCATAAGTCAGGGGAGGGGTAAAAGGGGGAGGGAGAGGGACAAGGAGACTCCGTACTGAGCTCAGAGCCCGAAGACCCTGAGATCACGACCTAAGCCGAAACCAAGTCGGATGCTCAACTGACTGAGCCACCCAGGCACCCCGCCTCACAGAGTTCTAATTTAAGTAAACAAAAGAGGACATAAAATTACAAAGGAATCTTATAAATAAGAAATATAAAATAAGGATAAATAATAAACATACTTCCTGTAGAGAAATACATACGGTAATGTTATCTTGGGGGTGTTGTTAAGATTTTGATATTTTATAAATAAATATCCTCAGTCCCTAAGAATAAAGTTAATGTATTTCAGAGGGAAGGGTGGTTTCTAAGTCAGGATGATATGAAAACAGAGGTGAAGATTTCATTGGCAACTGGGGCAGGGGTGCGGGGGGTGGCGAGTGGGCAGCCTACAGCTGGGCACGGCCAGCAAGCAGGTCCACGGAGGATTGGGCAGACATGAGCCACAGAAAGCGCTAACCTGGGTCTGCCATTTTGTCGTGAGAAGAATAGGCTCCAGGTCTGAAAATAAGGCTGACAGGCAAAGTCAAAGCACATACAATTAGGAACGTGACTTGTTTACCATATCCTCAGAATGTTAAGAGAAAAACTACTAACACTCAGAGGACACCCACCTAGGACAGATAATGGGGAACACACGGCTCCTATGTACAGACAGAGGACCCACGTATGATTTCTTTATAACTGCTAATTTCTAAAAACTCGTTTAATGAGAGAAGATAATCTTAAGTCACATCTGGCCAAACACAAACATGGCCTTTGGAGCCAATGTCAGGGACAAAATACAGCTCCTACGGTTTGATTAGGGGACAGATACTCTCTGGGCTTGCGCCAAGACACTAAGACAACTTTGTGACAGGATTTTTTTTTATGGAGAAGTTCTCGATCAGGAGCTTCAGCCCAAAGACAGACTGCGGGGCTCACCGGTGTGCCAGGAGGCTGAGTGTGCACAGGTGTCGGCTGCTGCTGTGACGACTGAGGGGTGGCCACAGACGGGGGCTGGACTGGGGTCTGAGGCTGTGGGGTCACCTGGGCCTGGGCTGCTGCCTGGACCGTAGGGGTGCTCTGGGTTTGGCTAGCACTGGGCACGGAGCCTGGAGTCGGGGTGGGAGTCTGCCCGGAAGACGACACGGGAGTCGATGGCTGGGTGGGGGCTGCTGGCTGAGGAGGAGTCATCCCAGGCGCCGTCGGGTGCTGGAGAGATGGCATGCCGGCAGCCGTGGAAGCAGGAGGTGGCGTCTGGTGCAGCGGTGACTGTGTCACTGGTGGGCAGGGCAGCTGGCCGGCCTGGGGCCCAAGCATGTTCAGAGGGTTAGGAAGAGCGGCACCAGGCACCTGTCCCTAACAGAGCCAACAGAGGATGTTAAAGTTATTTCCCCAACAGATTTAAAGAATTAAACGCATGAAAATCTAACCACGGTTTCTTGGTGAGGTCTGCTCGTTTCAAGGGCATGTGCCATTTGTAAAACCTCACCCAGCTGTACACTTATAATAACATGCACTTTCCAGTAAAGTTAATGCAATGCAATGTTTCTCATCCTGTGATTTACAGAACTGTTGAAACCTCTGGCTTAAACTAACACATATCCACTCAGCTTACAAGCTTCATGCTCCAAAACATCTACCCGCTTAGACCACTGAAAAAGGTATTTCTTTTTTCAAGAAATGACTTACTGAAACACTGAAATGTTTCAATAAAGTGATTCCCAAATGGGGACATGCTTCACAATTATTTGTGGACTTCTTAAAAAAGCGATTCCAAATCACTGCTCTAGAACAGGGGTCAGGGCCCAATCCAGCTAGCTGCCTGTTCCTGTAGGCAAGTCTGGAACACAGCCACGCCCCTTCATTTACGTGTGAACGACTATGCCCCTGGCAGCTCCACAACAGTGAGGCCGAGGAGTTCAAAGAGTCGGAAGTATTTACAGGAACAGGTCTGCTGTTCCAGAACAACGGTGTGTTACAGAAATGAAGAATTAGTAAATATTTAGTGAGTAAATCGAACATAGTCAATGACTTTTTTCAACATTACTTCATGTAAAAACTGAGAACAGGAATACTGTCTTCCAGGGGAAGATCCAGCCTGTTCTAAACGCATGCACATGTGTATACAGCAGCAACTCCATGCCCGACAATCAACAGTTCTCCAAAGTGGGAAAAAAGGCACTAAAATGAATGGAAAATAGTTCTCCTCAGCTTTAAACAGCATCATTAAAAACAAATTTGACAAGAAGAGAACTACTCAATCGATCCAGTTAGCGGACTTCACCCAGGATGCCCAGAGAGACGGGCAACAGGACACACCAACCAAGTCGCCAGCCGAGTTCATGGGGCCTTGTTCTCACTCTCTAATATTCAAGGTCTCTCAAGATCACATGTGAATTTAAAACACACAAATAAAAACCAAGAAAATGACCACTAAAACCCAAAAACACAAAACACAAAGCCTATGAACCAAAAAACCACAATCCATTCCACTTTGGTATGAAGTTCGCCCAGAGATCATAAGAGTAATTCTAAAGAAGGTAAAAATAACAACAAAATGGGGGTAAAAAAATCAAGAGATGCTCATGTGTAATAATGAGATGTGTATTCTGGAATTCTAATCAGGAGGAAGCTGGGGCCCCGACCCGGGTGCGCAGTACCTGTGGCACGCCTGTCTGGGCCGCCGGCTGCCCCATGCCCACACTGTTTACGCTCATCGCCCCACTGGAGGACTGGAACTGGTTCTGTGGCAGGAACTGGTTCTGTGCAGGCGCCTGGGCCATAATGTTGTTGGCGTGAGCGCCCATCATGTTCGGAGGCTGAGGCATTCGGGAAGGAGAAATGGCCATCTAAAAGACAAGCATCATCAAGAGATCGGAGGATGAGGACCAGCGTCTTCAAGACAGAACTCTCTGAACCCTCCCTTCCCTGTGGCAAGAGAACCACCACTAAGACCTTCCGGCTCCCAGGCACTTTGCGTGCTTTCTCATGCAACGTCTCCAAGAAGCCAGTTTCAAATTCATCTCTGAATAGAGATCAATAGCATGCTACACTTTAAAGTTCAAAATATGCCTTTCACAACTTCTCTGACGTGTTAAGAACGCAGCCTCAGGACAGTAAGCTCCAGGAGCCAAGAGACGCTGTCAAGCATCTCTCGGCGACATATCTGAGACTGCCTACTCCAACCTCAGAACTTGTGTCTTCTCACAAAGTCACAAGTTCCTATGAATTTATCATCCCAATAAAAATAAACAATGGTCATATAATTCTCATTTGTAGTCATGAAGACCAAAGAGAGAGGGAGAGAGATATGAAGTAAATAAAGCATAACCAAATCCAGAGAAACAAGCACAATCTCAATTTCACTGCGTAGAGAATTTTCCTTATTCGAGCAAGGCCCTCTCAGCACAGCTGAGGCAAAGAGAAGCACTTACCCCTGGAACGGAGCCCATACTGTTCATCGGGACAGAGTGGTTCATGGGGGATGCCGCACGTGGTCCCATGGGAGCTTGTGGCAACTGTACATTCCCCAAGGACATCGGGGTAAATGAATTCATCCCTGTAAATGCACCCACAATGATTCATTAGAAAAAGCACCCACAGGAAAACAGAGCTACAGTTCGCCAAACTCTACGCAAAATAAGTTGGAATACATATGCAAGACATACAACAGAAATCACCCAGGAAATCAGGAAAGATGGCGATGTAACACTTTTCAAATACAGAAAAATGGCACCGACGTGGCGGTGGTGAGAGTGGTTTGGTGGAGTGGGGGCAGGGCAGCATGAGGAGATGAAGGGAGAAAGTCAGGTCAACCACCAATGAACGAGGTGGCACCAGGAAGGCACTCCTACCCTCCACGGAGGAGTTCTTGGCTAAGGCCAGGGCACCCATCTGAGCCAACCTCCCCAACACCTTCCAGAGCACATGGCTCCCTTTTCCTCTCCTGCAGGAAGGCCTGCCCCATCATCCCAGGCCTCCTGGCTCTTCGGCTGGGTTTACATTTATTGTTAGAAACTGGGATAAGACTCGAAATATGGTTTTAATTTTGCAAGCATGTAAAGTGTTTAGAAAGTGCCCAAGGGTGAGCAATTCTCAATCGCAGCCTCCTCTCTCCAGACTGGCAAGCTCCCCCTTTCGTGGCTATCTTCCCCTTTCCAGGGGTGTCCAAAGCCCACAGGAATGTCACACTATGAAAGACACCTCACTTGGCTGCTACACGTCTCCGGACCACAGCGTCTCATTCTTCCTCACTTCCCACCTTACTCTGTAAACTCCACACCTACGTGTAAAGCTCTACATCAATGCTGGTTCAAGCAAGTCTTAGGACTGACGCTGGGAATCTAACAGAATCCCTGAGGTGCCCTCTTAACACTGGCACAGGCGTGAGAAGGTCTCAGAGAACATGTGCCTCCCTCAGCATTACCTTCAAGGACACCTAGAAATGTCACCCTAAAACAAACCAGTCCTGGCACGGGCCCAGGAAGACTTTCTAGGAAGGCTATAAGCTTCCCCCTCTCCTTGAGGATTTTATATAAGAGAAAAAGGCAGTACTGAGAAACAGCACCACGAAGAGCCCCTCTTTATAGACGGAGATGTGCTTGTAAGGGAGCTATGAGGGTTTTGCTATAAAACTCCTTCAATACCCTGCTTGACAGCCCTCCTCACATCCCAAATCAGCCCCATCTTCCATGTCATCCCCTACGCAGCATTCAGCTACATTCTCAAGGCTCCATTTTCCTGACTTCCTGGTTTCCTTCACTCTCATATCTAGTCTGTCCATCAAAACAAGGCCCTGAAGTTTCTCCCAAACATCAGTTGACCTACCATGTCTCTTCAGTATGCAATTAAGATTACCAGAACTTTTTAAAAGTTTTTTATTTACCTTTTGAAAGTAATCTCTACACTCAGCGTGGGGCTCAAACTCATAACCCCAACACTACCACAACTTTTAAAACGACCCTTTCTCCCCTCTCGTACTACTCTGCACACAGCAGCAAGGCCTTGCTTTGGAATCTCCTGGATAATGTTGCCACCTTATTTCACAACCTATAAAAACGTCCCGTTATTCAAGTCTTGATGTGACAAGATCCGTAAAAGCCTTGAAAT
Organism: Phoca vitulina; assembly: GCF_004348235.1. Lineage (NCBI taxonomy): Eukaryota > Metazoa > Chordata > Mammalia > Carnivora > Phocidae > Phoca > Phoca vitulina. The sequence goes on from NW_022589805.1 coordinate 317,887, forward strand.
GCTCCTCTCCCAAACTCCAATGAGTGTTTCAACCAGAGACACCAGAGAATCTCAACTTGAGAAAGAGCCTTTAAAAGTGGTTCAGGCTGCTGCCAGCACACCCCAACCCAAGGAGGAGCACAAACCCTCTTCAGTCCGGCTCAACGCTCTCCTTCACAGCCTTCCGACAGGTTTCCTGCCCCCACCAATGAGGCTTTTGGAGGAGACTCTTCCAAAGAATGATATCCCTTCCTGTCCATTAAAAAAAAAAGGCTGGGGTGCCTGGGTGGCTCAGTCGTTAAGGGTCTGCATTTGGCTCAGGTCATGATCCCAGGGTCCTGGAATCGAGCCCCCATCAGGCTCCCTGCTTGGCGGGAAGCCTGCTTCTCCCTCTTCCACGCCCCCTGCTTGTGTTCCCTTCCTCACTGTGTCTCTGTCAAATAAATAAAATCTTAAAAAAAAAAAAAAAAAAAAGGCTAAACCCTGCTTCTGATGTCCTGGGAGAGCCTTCCTATGGTCTTCTAACTTGCAAATATCACATATAAGCACACTGCCTGTGGAAGTAAATTCCAACCACCAGCAGAAGGAGGGGAGGGACTAACAAGGAGCTACAAAGAGATGCAGACAGAAGAGGATCAACGAATCAGCTTTGCGGCTGTTGAGTGTTAAACCAAAATATGATTCACAACAACGGTTCAATACCTTGGGACACCTGCACGCGGTTCACCGGCAGGGGCATGGGTCCATCTGCAATAGCACAAAAAACCTGCTTATTTAAAATAATCCTTCATTTGGGAACAAGGAATTTTACTTTCAGAATGTCAAACTTAAAGGGAAAACCCGTGAGTAGGTGCGAAGGCACTGAGCATTCGGACGCCTGCACACCCTCCCGAGGCCTCTCCGGAAACAGGCCGGTGCGGAAGGCCACGGCCGCAATCACACAGCTTCCAAAGTGCGGGCTCCCCGAGAACACAGTTCTCTAGGCTTAGAAACGCACCCCAAACCCAGAGGGGAAAACAAGCCATCAGACTGAGGGCTGGCAGAAGGAGGTGAAGTCCTTACTTGGAGGCCTCACAGGCTGTGTCTGCGGAATCCCTGGGGGCTGCGCCCCGGGAGCCGGCAGGGCGGGCTGGTTACCCAAGATGCCTTGTTTGTGCAAACGCGACCTCCGCTTTTCTTCTAGTTCTTTTTGTATCTTGTAGATTTTTTCTGCCAGTAAGTGATAGTATTCATCCTAAAGAGCAATAACATTCAATATTAAGCAGCCAAAACTGTGCGGGGGGGAAAAAAAAAACCAAAGCCAATCTGTTTTATATGTTTTAGCAAACGAATGAACTTTTACATTAAGTACATTGGCAAAGATTAAGTATTAGCACTTCTGTTCTGTTGTTTTTTGTTTTAAGTAAGCTCTAGGCCCAACAGGGTACCTGAACTCATGACCCCAAGATCAAGAGTCGCAAGCTCTACCAGCTGAACCAGCCCGGTGCCCCAGCGTCCAGCACTTCTAACCGATAAACCCAAGGCCCAACTTCTTGTTGAACGCCTAGTGACATTATAGGACTTATCAGACAAGGGGCGCTAAATGCACATTACATTTCATTCCGCAGTCGAATCACTTCCTGGATATTCGACACTGGCAGTAACACAGTACGAGCATTAGAAACAGCGCCCCCTGTAAAGTCCATCCATGGATAAAACACAATTTTACATGCTCATTCACCACTGTAGTGGACATGTGTCGTCAACCAAGAGAGCTGTGCAGGGGTCTGCTGTCTTATCTGGGACGTCTCTCTGGTTAGTGTCCTCAAGGTGATGAGTCTACCTGACTGACAGATTTCCCCATTTCCAGAGAGATGCCGTTCTTTCGACTGTGGGTGTCGTGCGGCTGGAACACGGATGGCAACCTACCCGGCTGTTGGCAGACTCATACATATCCCCCTCCACTTTCTTAGCGTAGGCCACCAGGTTCTCCATGCGGCGATCCTTCAGGGCTGCCGGGTCAGGGGTTGGAAAGATGGCTTGGACGCTGCAAGGACAAAATGTTCTGTCAACAGACTTTTGAGACACCATCAGTGTCTTGCTAGTTTATACATGATGACATGGAGAGAGAGAAATGAGACCATCTACTTATGGGGGGCAACATACTGCTGAGAGAAATGCCAAATCTCTCTTGCCCAGTATGCGAACACACAAATGAAATCACTTTCTGGAAACAATACTGACCTGTCAATTTATCTATACGTCAAACACACCAATATTTTGCTATTTATAGAATGTGCTAGGTCATCTCAAGAATAATACAATTTCAAACTCCTAATTTTTTAATATTTATTTATTTGAGAAAGAGAGAGAGGGTGTGAGCTGGGGGGGGAGAGGCAGAGGGAGAGAATCTTAAGCAGGCTCCCCACTGAGCATCGGGCTCGATGCAGGGCTCGATCCCTTGACCCTGAGACCATGACCTGAGCCAAAATCAGGCGTTGGACACTTAACTGACTGAGCCATCCAGGTGCCCCTGGAACTCCTAATCTTTAAACTATTTATCATAAATAGTTTTCAATTAAAAAGATGAAGGAAAAAAACACTCCAGGGGAATTAAGCTCATCTAATTTCCCCTTCAATTTAACCTAGTAGCTCGAAAAAGTTAACTATTTACTTCCTGTCTGTTAACATACTATATGTGGTGCTATCCTGCCCTCTGTATTCACCAGGCCCAAATTCCCCCAGCTCTCAGGGGCCTCCACGATTATAATCTTCAGCTATAAAACAAGGCAAAGCTTTTGAGCTAACACCAGCTCCCTGCTGCATGTCAGAGCTCAGAGGACAGGAGGTCTGGCCACACTAGAAATACTGACCTCTGTGGCATGGATGACAGTTCATATCCCCTGCAGGGCAGAGCCATGGACGCTCTGACACTACCCCCCAACTGGGATTCTCTGGCCTGCCAGCAGTGGCTGTGGCTCCCTGAACAAGCGTGTGACCCTCTTCAGCTGCTAGGGCACTGTCACCTGAGACCCAGGGGACCACTCAGGAATTAAATCAGACATCAGTGAAACTACAAAACTGTCACACTGCTGTCAGCCACAAAATGTTTCCAGCATATGTGAATAAAGGTGAGGCAGCCACGTACAGTTTATGCACTAGATGGCTCCGTAGGTCCTGAGTGACGTGTTCGTGCCACCCTTTCCGAACGCCGGTGCTGGAAGGAGGGGCCGCTGTAGGTATAGTGCTGAGGGTCCCAATGTTTGCAGGGCTCGAGCCATCATTCATCAGTGGGCTAGGGGAAGAACAAGAATACTCATTACACCTACCGAAGTGATGCAAATGCGCTTCATTTAATGAGGTTTTTCAACCACACTTGACTTTTAAAAACTCAGGACAGCCAAGTGACGTATATACAACAAAACCGAAACTGTGTTTATTATCTGCTCTATAGTTATAATAATAATAATAATAATAATAATTTTTAAAAAGCACCCCCCTCCATACCATCTTCGCTGTCACACATTTAAGAAACTATCACAGTTTCGTGATTCCCAACCCACTTTCATGTGCGACCATCACTCAGATAGGAGCTGATTCAAACACGGGTCTTACTTTGTGGCCCCAAGGGAAGTTGGAAGAGCTGATTCTGAAATCAAGTTTGGTGGTTGCTGATCTGTTGTTATTCCTCCTGCTGGAATGTTCATTGGGTTATTTCCTTTAAAGACAGAAAGAAATCAACCAAGTCCTAAATTATAATATACACTTCAAAGTACTGATAACGTAAACAAGTCACCACATAAGTGATTCTTAGCAGTTATAATAACAGCCACCATGGCAGGAACTCTGCAAGCTATATTTTCAATAATTGTAATCAACTTGTACAAATTCAGTTGTAAGACTCCTTCTCACTGTATTTTGTAACCAAAATCAAGCATTTCTGTGGAGGCTATCTGGTATCGTAAGTGGACTCTGTGGCTGTGCAAAAAAGGACAAATGATCTGCTTGTAAGCTTCAGACTTCTTTTCTGGCTTCATTAAATATCATGCCCTAAACAACTAAACTGACCCGTCACAAAGATTTGTGTCACCTTTTCTTTTCATATCAGAAAATAAAATCATAGAAATTACTTGCAAGTGAAAATATCTGTGTATTCATTTTATTTTTTATTTTTAATTTTTTTAAAAAAATTTTAAATTAACATATTATGTATTATTTGTTTCAGGGGTAGAATATTCATTTTAAAGTAAGAAAAAGCTGAGACTCAGAGAGGTTAACAGTCTTGTCCCAAATTATACCCTCAAACAGGAGTAAGAGTCCACTCAGGTCTGAGGGCTCCAACCCAGTTGCAAGGCCACTAGAAGTTAGATACACATTAGGGCGGTTTTGTCCAAAAAGCAATGAATGAGATGTTCTTAATTCGTCAATCTTAAAAGGGTCATTTTTAAGGTTAAAATACGTACTTTATTAGGAAAACAACCAAACTAGCACAACAACCTTGACTTCACTTGACTGCCTGCTTGGCTCACTTTAAGAGCACTGTGTCAATTTAAAAGAAAAACGTTAAAAACACAATATGCAGAGATGGCAGAAACTATGGAGATGTGTGAGCGAATGAGCAAACTCTGGCTAATGACGAGCTCAGATGAGAGCAGGAAGCCCGTGCCTGGGACAAGGCTGAGGGAGGAGGCATGTGCGGAGACTCCTTGCTAGGCCGCTCCTGTCTGGGCTGCTCGCCTGCAGCTGTGGCTTAGCCCGTGACCAAGACATGCCAGGAAGTGGCGGGCCACCTACGAGTTCTCCAGCAGAGCAGTGGTCTACAAGTGGGACAGTCATAATTCTAACTTGTGAGATTCCACATTCTGAGTCATGTGAAATGCCCCTTCTGAAAACTGTCCAGACAGGAGCGGCATAGCGATCTCATGTTGGTTCCTTTATAAATGCTTCTCTTCTCAAACCTGTAACATCTTCCTTGAACGGACACGGTAGCCTTTTCCTGGAAGTTCTTTACTTCAAGCACTTAAAAGTTATCTTCATCATAATTTATACATATATTAATTTGAATTTAAAGTAAAAACAGTAATGGTAAACCGCCTTGGGTTCCAGAAAGACTTGTCATTCCCACTGCTGCATTGGACAAACAAGTTCTCAAGCGTTCCTTCACCTACCCAGGGGGTTGAGAGTCCTCATCTGCTGGTGAGTCTGAGGCTGTGCTGGTTGCTGGCCGGGAACCTGAGGCTGCAGCTGCGTCTGGGGCTGGTTCAGGTAGGGGAGTCCAAGAGCAGCGTACGCACGCTGCATGGAGCTGGGGTCTATGGGATTTGGGTTACTTAAAGACGCGGCATTCTGCTGGCCTGTGCCAACAGAACCAATTGTGTTCTGAATCCCACTAGCTGGAGACCCCAGGATGGCTAAAACAACAAACAGACAAACGAGAAAGTTAAGTAAAAGGGAGAAGCCCACAAATGATTGACAAGCTACTGAGAAGCCAGTACAATTTCATCAGCAAACTATCTACATATGTCATAAGGCAACAGAACAAGGCTACTAAGAACGGAGCTGCGCAGAGAAAAGGGGCCTGAGCTAGTCACCTATTCTGCACAGCAGCGCTTGAAGAGCAAAAACCTGAAGGAAATTCAAGCTTTGATCTTACAACCAACAGATCACAAAATCAGTTAATGAAAATTATGTATGAAATCTAGAGACTCAACTCTGTTTCAGGGGAGTGGCACACACGTGACAACAGAAAGTGTTCTGATTTGGGGGAGCAACTGCCATCACTGACATGAACTAAAGGGGCCCCCCTTTGGCTGCCACTTTCCCTGGGGTCCTTCACTGCTCATCTGCACAGGTAGAGAGGATTAAAGAAGGGGCAGAGGTGACACCTAGTTGGTCAGTTTTGTTACTTATTAATTAATAAGTCTAGGACTTTAATCTTTCTAATGACAAAATTTCAATTCCTCAAAACTTATATGTACAATGGCATTAACACCAAACCTTTCTTTCCTACAGTTTCCTATGCAGGAAGGCCCCATGCTAAGCCGTCTGGCTATCTAAAGCTGCTCAAGAAATACTGTACCTGACTGACTGATCTAGCTAAAATTAATGGATGGAACGAGGCTTGGAGATTCTGCATGGATTTTCATTTATCCAGGCGTCACCTCAGTACCACTGAGATTCAAGAACTGGCACAGCCTCACGAAGCCATCCACGCCCACTACCCGGCCTACTGATGGCTTGCAGGGCACTCCCTCCTGGTACTCCACCATCTACCGGGGCCAATCCCAAAAGACCGAAGGAAAATCTGGAGCAACATAAAGAACCCCATTCCCAAGGACTTCAAACTTAACAGAGATGACCCCAAATCTGCATCTCCTTGGTCACTTCAAGTTCAATCCATCCCTCTGTCCAACCATCCGAATGTCCTCATTTGGTGAGCACGTACCATAAGGCAAAAGCTTTATGTCCTACTATTTATTCTTATTCTTAAGATTTCCCTTCTTTCCAACTTCCCCAAATTTTAGAGTCATGTTATGAACAGTAGCTTATAAAACTGATACTATAACATATGATCTTTGACACATTAAGCACTATCACAAAGCTTTCCTTTCATATTCCGACAATTACGTGTAACGATAATATTCTCACATTCAACCATGCAACTATAACATAAACAACTCACATACTTATCAGAGTATTTTAATTAAAGCTAAAGGTGTAAAAAAAAAAATCTTGGTAATTACACATTCCATACTATTAACTTTTCTAATAAGGATATTCAGATCTCAAACTCATTAACGCTCATTAGACACAATTACACACACCAAGCACCTCATTATTATAAATGAAAAGCAATTCCCAAGCTACCCTTTATGACAAGCGTGTAGCTTAAATCATGTATATCTTTAAAAGTATTTTCTCTAATAGTTAATACTCCCCCCTCCCCAACCTAAACTTTCAACATGTGCCCACCATATTCCTAAAACTGACAGGCCAGATTTTCTAAAAGAACTCTGATGTTAGGGGTGCCTGGTTGCTCAGTCGGTTGAGCGTCAGAATCTTGAATCTCAGCTCAGGTCTTGATCTCAGGGTCGTGAGTTCAAGGCCTGCACTGGGCTCCACACTGGGCATGGAGCCTACTTAAAAAACAAAACACAACACAACACTCTGATGTTAAAAAGAAAGCAATAATGGTAGGATGGTTTATTTTTCTATCACCTACTGGGGTTTAAGAAAGAAGAGACCCAGACTACATTTGCTACACACAGTGATGAACTGTGGAGAGGAATTTAAAGAAAGAAAGTGTCTAGGTAGCCTTCTCTTTCAGGGTGAAGAAATAACAACTTTTCCTACTATATTCCACTTTCATCCACCCAGCCCCAAATGCCATCCTTTCCATCAAAATGACCCACCTTAGGGTGAATGCCACTCCCAAGCCAAAGGCCATTTATGGGGAAGCCAGAGCCTCCATGGAAGCTGCTGACACGGTCACTGTATTTGTATTTGTGTTAAAAGCATTTAATTCCTACATATAAAAATTATGGTGTTTTTTTATTAAAATAACAAAACAACACATTATCCACCAGGAGACAAGTAAGCATTTGGTATTTGACAATCCTAACAATTCAGAGGCACGGAAAACAAAGCACAAAAAAGTAAAAAAGGTCTCTGACATTTAAGCATGGTCCAATTTGAGTCCAAATGACAAATGCTAGTTTTGGGTGACACAAATACCTCAGGGTAAGGGAATGCAGACGTTTACTATAGGAGTGATGACTGGTTGAAAGAGGAGTCATCAGGTAAAAGGAAACTCTGTTTAAACTCTGTTCTGCGGGCCCAAGACACTACCATGTCTCCTACAAGTTTTCCTCATCTCCTGGGTGGCAATAAGGCCTCCTGCCATTCCTACAATGCCTACTGGGCCTCTGCTTCTCTCTGGGCCTTTTCCACCTCACACGCTCACTCACTCAGTCCACAGGTGGAGTGCATGCGGACTGTGTGGGGCGCTCCGAGAGGTTCCAGGATGGGAGCACAAAGTCTGCACTCGGGGCACTGGGGCGGCTGGGAGAGAGAACGCATTAACCTAATAATCCCCTAAGTCACAGCGGCTCCGGACCCTGGAAGGAGAAAACCACACTCATCCCATCATCCCTGTATACTCCCTGAAGGCAGGACCAGCAAGGGCTCCAGTCTGCAGGCCGAGCACGGTGCCGAGCACCCAGCCCTGGAAAGCCCCCGCGGAGTTCAGGGAGCTGTGGCAGGTGGCAGAGCGACCGGCCTTCCCAGGGCCCTCCGGGCATGCAGCACCGCAGGCCTTGGGGTTGAACAAAATCAAGAAGTGCTAAAGGCAGCAACGCTCATTTATCTGGCATCACTGAGAACAAGGCCTTCTGCATTCCTCAGTTTTAAACATTATCGACATTTACCTCTTTAAATGTCAAAACTTCTTGTTCTTTTTCCCAGTTTTACATCTTCTTTCCTTTCTTAGAGCTTAATGCTCTATTTCGTACCCAGTCTCTGTCCCCTCACACAGTGTCTCAATCCATCAGTGTGGCTCTCCTCCCTCCGGGTCAGTGGCATTCCCACCAGCAGCACATCTTCAAGATACCCCCAACGTCTCCACCGCCTCACCACCCCCCTGCTGCAGCTAAATCGGGAGCCCGTGACCTAGGAAATAAAAGGCCAAGTTTTCTAGTGGGCTCTTTTCAGGACCCACCTGCCACTTTTCATGTCCTTCCACTGAGAGAATGGAGACTGCTCCACTAACAGGTCCCGCGTCCAGAGCACATTGCGAAAATTCAAGTCCCCAGACGTTCTCAGTAAAACTGGACTCGAGGTGAAAATCCAATGAAAATGGACAAACTAAATTTCAAAGCTTTGTCAGCGCAGTGGGAGATTCACCACGAAGCAGGCAAAGCAGCTATTAAGTAGTCACCGATTTCTACTGAAAAAAGTCATGCTGGAATTAACTCAGACCTGCAGACGTCTCTGCAGAGTGGCCCCCACACCTCTGTGCCTCCCAGGTGCTGCGTGCACCATGACGGCCTTCCTTTCCAGCATCCTCTTTGGTTTTTTTTTTACAAGCCATCTCTACACCCAACATGGGGCTCGAACTCACAAACCCAATTTCAAGAGTCACATGTTCTACCAACGGAGGCGGCCCAGTGCCCCTCCAGCATCTTCCTGTGCACGGTGCAGGGCAGACAAGAAAGAACACCTAAGCCCCAGGGCTGGACCTCCAGCACAGCCACCACTGAGCGAGAACACACAAGCGTGCAACAGGTTTTCTTCAGAAGCCAAACGACTCAGGAGGGGCAACACTGTGGGACCCAGAAGAGCAAGGCAAAAGCTACTTTGATGAAATACATCACCACTGACTGCTGGATACTTAAATTAGGGGCAGACAAGCCTACAGCTCCACCCCTACAGCCATTCAAGTTCCACTGCAACCTTTGCTCCACATCCCAGGCACAGGCTGTCAGAAGAGGCATCTGAGAGTCTCTGAAGGGCTCTCGGGTGGAACAAGGACCTGTTCAACAAACCCTTACTGAGCCCCGGAGCAGGCTGCTCCATGAGCAGAAGCTCTAAGGAGGTAGATCTGGACTCACGTCATGAAGGAAGGCACTTCACAATCACAGGTGCTTAAAATCGGAATAGACAGCCAGACCAGGTAGTGAGGGTCAAGCCCATGGAGGTATTCAAGTGCCGGACCAGAGGACTACTGACTCAGACACTCCCCATCGTCATGCTGCGGGGCTCAGCCCGCATCTAAGATGGCTGTGGGCACTGACTGCGTTTGGTCTCAGGAGGAGGCTGATCCCGCGGCACTGATTTTGACAGTTCTTGTGGGATTCTGAGCTGGGAAACCCATGATTTCCCCAGAGTGACTCGAAACGTCTCAAGAGCTTGGGACAAACACACAGCCCTTCAAGGCATCCTCCAGGGCTGTGCATCTCAGCTGTTACTGTGCATACTAGGACTTCTGAGATGGGGCTTGACTTTCTGCATTTCTGCCTGTGTAGCCTGGTAGCAAGAACCCCATTGATGAGGCAACAGGGGTTCACATAGGGAATTAGGTCTTGTGTCCACACAGCCCTGCACACTGGAATTTTCTGGAAGTCAGATGCCAGAACTGACATTAAGTGTATACCTTGGAAAGTCCTAACTATTCAATAAAATCTGATTATCTCTCTAAGGGAGGGATAGCTCAAGATCAGTGATAACACAATCTCAAGAAAACAAAGAAATGGGTGCCTGGGTGGCTCAGTCGTTAAGCGTCCGGCTTCGGCTCAGGTCATGATCCTAGGGTCCTGGGATCAAGCCCCGCATCGGGCTCCCTGCTCCGCGGGAAGCCTGCTTCTCCCTCTCCCACTACCCTTGCTTGTGTTCCCTCTCTAGCTGTCTCTCTCTCTGTCAAATAAATAAATAAAAATCTTTAAAAAGAGAAAAAACAAAGAAAACAAAGAAACATCGAACAAAATCTCAACACAGGCCAGAAAGGTAACCAACGGAGTGGCTTAGTTCCACAGATGATGCCAGTAGGGTCTCTCAGCAGAGACATCCACGGAGGAAGTGAGGCCATGGAGGGTGTGAGCACTTGCAGGAAACCTGCCAGAAAAGCACGGCCTCGGCAGGCACCGGGAGTCTCCCAGCAACCCCAGGGGCCCCAACCTCTCGCCACAAACACTCCCTCCCTCCCCGAATCCCCTCGCTTGCACAGGAACTTGACTCCATGCTGGTTGTGCAGACACTGTACTGTGTGCAGTGTCCTTCCATCATTACTGTACTGGAATGGGGTTCCATCAGGCCCCGGCCTCCAGCACACACGGGTCTTCCAGGTCCTCCCCTAGGACTCGCCTCCAGCTCGTTCCTTCCTGGGGCACGACTGTCACCTTGCTGCTGTGTACATCTTCTGACTCTGGCCCCTGACTTGAAGCTGTCGGAGGGCTGGACCCACACTTTCTCCCTGCTGCCGAACCCCCGTGGGCACACACCACCATCACAGTCTGCTTCAGGAGAGGAGGAAGAGTAGACGCTTATAGAAGCACACTGCTGGAACGTTCTCACTCACCACATCAACCTCCTGCCCTCAGAAAACCACAGAGCGAGAGACAGCCAGAAGAGCACACTCAGGGCCGAAACCTAATTTGAAGAGTATTTAACCATTTCTTACATAAGTGCTTTCATTTATTTTACAAAAAAGTTACCAGAACCTGGTATAAAGTTAATCTAAATATTCCCGGTGACTTGACGTTATAAAATCACCCTGGTGACACCTTACATTATGACTAGTGGAAACACTGTGGTTTACCACTTCAGAGCACGCATTGGATCAACTGTCACAACATTCAGGCAGTTATAAGGATGTTGAGGAAAAAAAAAAAATAAACCCACATATATTTCTTTTCTTTTTTAAAACAAAAACCACATAAGTGTTTCTTAAAAAGAGAAATCACCAAAGTTTAACACTGTCATGGCAACACATACTAAAAACAAAAGGTCCCAGAAAAGCCACACCCCCAAATGAGAAGTTCAGAATATAATCCTAACTTATTATTCATGGAATGAATATTTTTGCACGTAAAAAGCCTGTTACTGAAACACGTCCTAAAACACAAGAAAATGTAACCACCACAATATACTAGTTAAAAAAAAAATAGTTTTACACTAACTGTGAGGAAAAACAGGCTTATCCCAACAGAACTACTCTCCCAAATACATGGTTCTGAAAGACCTAGATTCCTAGAACTTCACTTCATGTAAGAGAGGTCCTGGAAAAATGTATTAATTCCAATTGTGGTCAAAGAAAAATTAAACTGATTTAGGAAAGTGCCTTTTCAAAGGAAACGCAGTGTGAGTCCTTCTGCAGGGAGGGACGACGACGGACCCACAAGCGGCTGCCCACTCGGGAGGGACACCCCCGGAGTCACTGGTGCAGCACCCCAGCACTCTCAGGAACAGCGTGCTTTCCGCCGTGCCCCGGGCCCCAAGGAAACGAACAGAGAGACAGCTGCACGGGCCTTCCAGGCAGCCGTGGGGTCTCGAGGCAGATGATCAAGAAGGATGAGAGCAATGAACACGCAACCACAAACAAGATGGCCCAGACAAGATGGAGGAAGATGAGCAAGACTGTGTGGTGCTGGAGGTCGCAGGGAGCAGCTCCAGCCAGAGGGGTCACACGACACCGGAGGGCACGTCCTATCTGTCCCAACTGAGGGACACACACCAAGACCACAGTTTTACCCCTGAAGTGACAGGAAAGGACTTAAAACTGGAAGAGATGCTCATCCTTTCACTGCTCTGATGCCCACGAGGGCAGGGATCCCCCAGGGAGCCACACTCAGACCTCCTGAGCAGGGGCCTTGGCTCCGCTGACCAGCTAGGGGCTACACAGATGGCTCGAAAGACAACGGAACGATGGGAATGGTCAGGATGTGGCCAGTCCTCGGGCAAACACTCTCAATCTGTGCTGAATAAATCGTTAGTTACACAAACAGGTCTGGGAACCGCCTCTGCATGGAGGAGGGCAAACCTCCCAAGTGTCTACATGTGGCATTTTATACTGACCCTGCCTGCCTGACACTTCCATAGCACAGCCCTCGCCAAACTTACTTTAGGATAAGGCGTTTCAATTCCCAAAGTAAGTGTCCCCTCTACTTCCCCGCCCCCTTGGAAGTCACTGCCGTTATAGTGACGCGACATTCAATCCTCAGATACTGAGTGTCTGTCAAGACAAAGGAAGCCTCGTCACGTCCGCTCTGCAGTCACAGCGACCCTCCTCCTTTGCTCTGCTCCGCTGCTGCCAATTCTGGTGTGTGTGTGTGCAGGGGTGGGGACGAGATCCCAAAGTGGTCCTGTGCACACTGAGAATCCATCTCTTGCTAAGCTCAGCTTCCCCCTGGTGTCTCGGTGCAGCTCCATCTCCGTGTCTCTGCTCACTGCTAGCCTCTGGGCTCGAGATCGCTGCCCTGCTTCCTACCTCCTCTCCCACACTCTCTTTCCAAGTAGCTGTTCTCACCTCCGAGCTTCTCTACCCCCAATGCTCACTTACTTTGTTGGTTTCGCTTGTCACTGGCATTTTTCAAAGGGAGGCAAACAGGACAGTCATGTCGTGTGCAGTTCTTCCAATGAGAGATGATTTGTCGTGAAGATGCACAATGGGCAACTATGACCAGAAAAACAACGAGATGTTATTTTTCTATCCAGATCGTCACACTTTCAATTACACCTAAATTATAATGCCAGATTCCATAAGAAAATGGTAACACGTGTAACCATACACAGTACAGGCAGTCCTCAACTTACAAACAGGATGTTTTCCAAAACGTTTGTAAGTCGACTGTTGAGAATTCTAAACACAAATTTCCCACAGAAGCAATGTCATGGATGATGGTGATTAAGGTTTGGCCCACAAAACAAAAACAAAACATAACAAAAACTATCTGACTTGAAATACTGAACAACTGTAATGAAAGTTAGGACAAATAATAATTATGTCATGTCACTACTGAAAATAAAAACATTATGTTGAAGGATGAAACCATCTCAACACCATAGTTCAAGAAATACATACAGAGAAGCAAATGAGAAGTCTGGGGAGATTCTAAAGGGGACGCCGGGCACTTTTCTAAGTACATGAGAGGGTGACTAAACCTAGCGGTTACTCTGAGTCTTCATTTTCACTCCATACTGAGGCACTGTGATTTCTTTCTAAAGGTCTAGCATGACCCTCTTCTGCTTCTCCATCAGGATCACGGTTATGCTGGGGACTCACAAATGTCACAAAGGGAGAGAGAGGGAGGTCAGGGAGAGATTCTCCCCAAGGTCTAGGAGCATAAGTAAGAAGAGAAAGGAGGAGGATAAAGATCAAAGTATAGTTGTTAGTAAGAAACACTTTCTTCTGTAGACCTGAGGTGTCTGCCAGAGAAGAGGGGAAAGGATTCACCCCCTTCTCAAGGAGAAGGAAGGAGGTGACAGGGATGATACGGTGCACACGGCTCCCCATGTCACGGATCGTGGCCCAGGACAACGTCGCTGGTATCCTGAACGGCCTCAAGATGAAAGGGTGGAGGAGCAAGGCAGGGGCCCCCGGCAGTCAGAACACACGAAACAGCTGCAAGACAGATGCTCTAGGTTCAGGGAGGGCTGCGCGCACACGCGCCTGTGCCATCCTACCCAAAACAAAACCGTGCTCTAGACATTTATGATAAAGACAGTGCTCAAGAAGTGACAAATGTCTTCCGTGACAGAGGAAAGAGGAAGAGAACAAAGGCAGGGCACAGCCTCATCCAGTAGAAGCTCACAGAGTATTAGGAAACCAAACCACCGTTCTCCTGAGCAGGTAAGCGTGCCAGTGGCCTGTGCCTGGTTGGTGTGTGGAGGCGGAGGTTGCAGGAACCTTACTAACAAGAGAGCTCCCGAAGAATACCGGACACATTTCATCCTAAGCCAGGCCACCAGGATTTCAGAAAACGGCACTTACCTTGACAGGCTTTCCCAGCCTGACAATGTGTCATGTGATTCAAAACATTTTTCATGGTTCGACAGTGTGGGAGAGAGCAGGCCCGAACCTCTCCGTTCGCTTGTTCTCGTCTCTGACACTTATGAGCATGAAGCAGTAGAACCAGCTGCTGCTGTATCAGTTTGCGTTTCTCAGGATCTGCAGTGGGGCCCGCTGCGATCGCCTGTGTGGGGACAATTCCCACTGAAGTTTGCATCTGAGACTAAAATAAAACAAATTAATAAAAATATTTTAATAAGCTTTCAGAGGTCCAATTCACATTCATTATTTTTCAGGTTAACGTTAAAGCTGATGGGCAATATTGGCCACAGAGAGAAGGCAGCTGGTGTGGTTCTCTTTAATTCAACAGCAATTTTAAGGAAGATCCAGAAGCACAGAAATAAACCAACTCAGAAGGCTGGTTAAAATTCACTCGTGTGTGAGGATCTCGGAGCAAGAAAATGACGCTTACTCTTGAACTGTCATAACCAAACCCAGCTTATTCTACAATATACATAAGTGCAGGAGCGGCTGTGGGCTGTCTTAGCTTGAACCATACGAAATTCGTTTCGGTTAGGCCCAATGGCCACACGCTGGCAATTTCATGGTTCAACCTAATTAAAAAGACTGTCGAGGCTTGACCAATCACAACCCATTGCAAATACCCAGTGCATCAGAGAACCTGGAGCCACATGCAGAGCGGATTTCACTATCTTGTGACCAGGACAGTTCTTGCTTCACTTCTGACCTCTCCTCAAAGAATTATATGACACACACCCTTAAGACAACCCTTCCGTACAGCTGTTAATGCTCAGGAAATGCTGTGCCTATTCAAATTTCAACTCAGGTATCTGACAATTTTTTCAAGAAGTAGTTGATGATCTGCTAAAGTACGGATATAGAGTTTAATTGCTTTCATCCTTTCAAACTAACAAGCAAGGCCGACCACACCTCCCAACTGCAAAGAGAATGGGAAAGGTGATCTGTGGAGTCTTCTTATTCTTTACAGACTGCCAACATCCTTCAGAAAACTTACCAAAGAAACTTACAAAGTGAGAGGCATGTGACATTCCTGATGTGCAAGGACACAGTCCACAGTGCAGGGGTTTCTAACCTTCTCTCAGGCTCTGACTCCACAGCTCCCAGCTCCACCTCACAGCACTCACTGCCTCCCCCAAAGTACGCCACCTCTCTGACTTTTCATATTAAGCATCAAAACTATCTACCTGCAATTATGAGAGAAAAAAAAAAACCTATACAAATATTTCTTAACGAATCAAAGCTCATTTTCAAAAAGTTACAGAATTTTGTTTTGGTTCTATCTTTATGAGAACTCAGAAAATAAGTATGTAGAAAAGCCGCAAGGCTTCCTCAGGAGCACAGCTCCTGAAAGCCTAACTAGGGTCCAAAGCAAAAGCAAAGTCCTAGCTGCTGACTGGAGAAGCACATAACACCAAGGAAAAGAGAACCTCTCCTTCCTTATGTAAATTTTCCCCAGTGTAAAAGTACTATATGCATGCTGCAGAACATCTGAAAATCAACAGAGCTATGAAGGAAATAATTAACACCTGAAATCCCAACATCCAGGAGTCCACTCTTAAAGTGCTGATAGGTTTTACTTCTTGCACTCTTCTCTTCTACGTACATGAGTATGTATGAACCATAATCAATAGTCTTCTATCACTCACTCACAGACACACATGACTTGGTATTTAAGTCCAGGCTCTGTCCCAGATTGTTTCTTTTTTTTTCTTTTTTTAAGATTTTATTTATTTTTTTGACAGAGACAGACACAGCGAGAAAGGGAACACAAGCAGGGAAGTGGGAGAGGGAGAAGCAGGCTTCCCGCGGAGCATGGACCTGATGTGTGGCTGAATCCCAACCATGACCTGAGCCGAAGGCAGACGCTTAACGACTGAGCCACCCAGGCGCCCCCATTAAGTTGTTTCATACAATATGACAGCATGATTTGTAATGAGCATATGACTATACATTCATTTATCCAATCTCCCATTGCTGAACATAAACTACAATCCCCGCCCCCCTTTTCTTGCAACTTAAAATATAGCTTTCACAAGCAGCCTTTGACTATGCCCCCAGCAGCATTCACTACCGATATTCAAAGTCTCCTCCTCGATCGGGTTATTCCCGATAGAAAGTCCAGTAAGAAATCAATAGAAATGGAGAAATGGAAGAGGACCCTTGCTCAGGCTTCTCTCTGTTGCATTTACAAAAATATCAAATATACAGGAAAGTAAACAGGAAAGGATACCATTACTAACACACCTAACAAAGTGAACAATTCCTTAATATTCATTAATACTTAGTCCATATGCAAATTTCTCTAGTTGTCCAAAAAGTGTCTTTTAAAGTTGGTTTGCAGAAACAGGACCCAATTAAGGCCCATGCCCCACATTTGGTGGTTGTTTTTAAGGCTCATCTATTGCTTCCTCCCCCTTTATTTTTGCATGATGCT
Source organism: Phoca vitulina (assembly GCF_004348235.1). NCBI lineage: Eukaryota > Metazoa > Chordata > Mammalia > Carnivora > Phocidae > Phoca > Phoca vitulina. The sequence continues at coordinate 334,821 of NW_022589805.1, forward strand.
GACTTACTGAAGAGACCACGCCAGTTGTCCTATTTCTTAAGATACAGAAATGCTACATACAAAAATATAAATCATATAAAAGTAAGGTGAAACCCTAAACTTACGATTAAATTATAAATAGAATGCTTTTAGGTTACTAAAAATTAATACACTGATTCTCATTTGGGATGTTCTTAATAGCATTTTTTCAATTATACTGACCACATTTTGGAAGCTCAACATGTCAAAAGAGCACAGTTGGAAAGTCTATGGCACATGTTTATCAGGAGATGCTTGATGAGCTCTACATGTCGTAGACATAAGTCTCGGGCAAAATGGAACAGAAGACACGCCTCCGGTGCCTGTGTCTGGCCCTCCCGATGACTCTGTAGACCTGAATGGGGCTAGTCCACTTAGCAAGGTGCTGACAAATGCAGGGCAGAGTCAAATGCCTCCACTCTCAGACTGAGATCTGATGAGACGAAGGAGTTACATGAACTGCAAGTGTCCTGAAATCCGTCAGAAACACCCTTCAGGGGCGCCTGGGTGGTTCAGTCGCTAAGCGTCTGCCTTTGGCTCAGGTCATGATCCCAGGGTCCTGGGATCGAGCCCCGCATCGGGCTCCCTGCTTCGTGGGAAGCCTGCTTCTCCCTCTCCCACTCCCCCTGCTTGTGTTCCCTCTCTGAGTCTGTCAAGTAAGTAAAACCTTAAAAAAAAAAAAAAAAAAAGAAAGAAAAAAAAGGAAAGAAACACCCTTCAGATGCTACCAACTTCCCTGCTCAGTGCTTCACTGCCCAGGTAGGCCTGAGAATGGAGGAAAAATGCTCAGACAAGAACTTCCCTTTAAACAAAACAAAACAAAAAAACCCCTGCCATGTTGTAAATTTGCCCAAAAGAAATGTATACATTTTATTCAATAGCCAAGAAAATTCTAAAAAACAGTAAGAATAAAGGGGGAACCTATTTTGCCAGATACCAAAACTATAAAGCTATAGATTTCTTTATTTCTATGTCTGGAAAAAGACACATGTATATATGAAATTGGTGTGTCATAAGGTGGTAGCTCAAATTGGAGGGTGGTAGCAGCAATACATGATCCCTATGTCACCTTAAATATAAATTCCAGATGAATTAAAATGAATAAACATAAAAAACTAATGATGTAATGTATGGTGATAAACGTAACAATAAAAAAGTAAAAAAAATGAAGAAACATAGATTAAAGTTGATAAAAGTACTAAAAAATAAAGACTTTTTATTTTTTTAAAGATTTTATTTATTTTTGGGGGCACCTGGGTGGCTCAGTTGTTAAGCGTCTGCCTTCGGCTCAGGTCATGATCCCAGGGTCCTGGGTTCGAGCCCCACATCGGGCTCCCTGCTCAGAGGGAAGCCTGTTTCTCCCTCTCCCACTCCCCCTGCTTGTGTTCCCGCTCTCGCTGTCTCTGTGTCAAATAGATAAATAAAATCTTTAAAAATAAATAAATACATAAATAAATAAAAGATAAAAAGACTTGAGGAAAAAATGGTTGTTTTTGAGAAGTAGAAATAGTAAAAATATAGGGCCAATTTTTTTTTAAAGATATTCTTTATTTGACAGAGTGAGAGAGAGACAGTGATCCCAGGACCCTGAGATCATGACCTGAGCCGAAGGCAGACACCCAACGACTGAGCCACCCAGGCACCCCAAAAGGGCCATTTTTTAAAAAGATTTTATTTATTTCAGAGAGAGAGAGAGCACGCATGAGTGGGGTAACAGCAGAGGGAGAAGCAGACACCCCGCTGAGCAGGGCGCCCAACATGGGGCTCGATCCCAGGACCCTGAGATCATGACCTGAGCTGAAGCCAGATGCTTAATGACTGATCCACCCAGGCACCCCAATAGGACCATTTTTTAAGCTCCTGAAATGTCTGTTTTCCAGGAAGGCTGTGGCATTTATTATCATATAAAGAGCTCTTAAGAGGAAAAAGAAAACAAAAAAACAAAAACCACCACTACTCCACTAAAAAGTATGTGGGGGAAATGTGCAGACACCTCAACAAAGGAAATACAAGGATATGACAAACATAAAACACGTTCCATGCCTCAGTGACAGAACCACTCAACGGAGGGAAGAAGAGTCTTCCCAACTACTGGTGGTGAAGAGGGAAGGGCTGGGCACTCACCCGCAGAAGCACGAATGTGGACTCCTTGCTCATGCCATACCCAAACAGTAACTCAGAACAAACCCAGCACCTAACAGTGGGCACTGAAACTGTGGAACTCTCAGAAAAATCACAGGAGTAAATTTTCATGACCCTTGGACTAAGCAATGAGTTCTTAGATATGTCACCAAAAGCACGAACAACAGCAACAACAAAGAGAAGCTGGACCTCATTAAAATTAAAACCTGTTTGCTTCAAAGGACACCACTGAGAAAGTGAGAGATAACCCAAAGAATGGGAGAAAATATTTGCAAATCACAGATGTGATAGGCACTTGCATCTAAAACATACAAAGAACTCTTACAACTCAATGATAAAAAGACAAATACCTAATTAAAAAATGGGCAAAATAGAGGCACCTGGGTGGCTCAGTCGTTAAGCGCCTGTCTTTGGCTCAGGTCATGATCCCAGGGTCCTGGGATCGAGCCCCGCATTGGGCTCCCTGTTCGGCGGGAAACCTGCTTCTCCCTCTCCCACTCCCCCTGCTTGTGTTGCCTCTCTTGCTGTGTCTTTCTCTGTCAAATAAATAAAATCTTTAAAAAATAAAAAATGGGCAAAATATCTGAATGTTTCCCCCAAAAAGACACACAAATGGTCAATAAATACACGAAAAGCTGCTTAACACCATTAGCCATCAGGGAAACACAAATGAGAACCACAATGAGACGCTGCGTCACCCCCACCAGGACGGCCACAATTAACAACAACAACAACAGGCACAGCACGTGTTGACGAGCATGTGGAAAGCTACACCAACATCAAATGGAGCAGCCACTTTGGAGAACAGTTTGGCCGCTCCCCAAAAGGTTAAACCGAGAGTCACCATAAGACCCAGCAATTCCCCTCCTAAGTATCTACTCAAAAGAAGTGAAAACTATGTTCACACAAATGTCTGTAGCAGCATTATTCATAACGGCCAAAAAGCGGAAATAACCCAGATGCCCATTAAGGGATGAATGGAAAACAGAACATGATACATCCACAATGGACTACTATTCAGCCATGAAAAGGAAGCACTAAACACATGCTGCATCAGGAACTCTGAAAACATTATGCTCAGTTAAAACAGACATCACAAAAGAGCACACACTGTAAAATACCATTTCTTTGAAATGTCCAGAGGAGGTCATTTCACAGGGGTAGAAAATACATTACTGGTTGCTTCTGGCTGGGGGTTCACAGAAAATGGGGAGTAACTGCAAATGGTACAGGGTTTCTTTCCAGGGTAATAGACTGTTCTAAAACTGACTGTAGTGAGGGACGCCTGGTGACTCAGTCAGTTGAGTCTGACTTGGTTTTGGCTCAGGTCATGATCTCAGGGTCCTGGGATCAAGCCCCTCATCGGGCTCTGCTCAGTGTAGAGTCTGCTTGAGGATTCTCTCTCCCTCTGTCTCTCCCACTTGTGCTCTCTGTTGCTCTCTCTAAAATAAATAAATAAATCTTTAAAATTGATTGTGGTGATGGTTGCACAATATAAACAACCACTGAATCATGTACTTTAAAGGCAGGAATTGTACGGTATGCGTTATATCTTAATAAAATGGCTTAAAAAAAAAAAAAAAAAAAAGCTCTATCTCATGGGGCGCCTGCGTGGCTCAGATGGTTGGGCATCTGCTTTCGGCTCAGGTCATGATCTCCAGGTCCTGGGATCGAGCCCCACATCAGGCTTCCGGCTCAGCGGGGAGCCTGCTTCTCCCTCTCCCTCTGCCTCTCCCCCTGCTTGTGCTGTCTCTCTCTCTCTCTCAAATGAATAAATAAATAATTCTTTAAGAGATCTATCTCACTAACCACCAAAAAAAAAAAAAAAAAAGAAAAAAGAAAAAAGAAATGAAAATAAAAAGGCATTTTCCATCTATCAATCTGACCAAAATAATATAATAATAACTGGTATTGATGAGGGTGTAGAGAATTCTCAGGTGCTCTGGTGATAATGCAATTTGGTTTAACTTTGGAACGCCACATGTATCAAAAAGAAAAATGTGCATTTTTTTCATCTAGTAGCTCCACTTCTTACAACTTATTATTAGGGAGTAAGAGACTGGGCTAGCGTGCTAGAATGTCCGTGCAAAGACAGGCATCATACCTTAAGTTATTAAGTTACTGAAAACCAGAATACCCCTAAATCCTACAAAACGTGGACTAATTCTTGGCTACAGACCTAGTGAAATAATATGCAGCCATGAAAAATAAGGCAGACCTCAAGTGACCCTAGTCAAAAAGCCAGGTGGAAAAGAACAGCCCAGCCAAGTCTGGCCCCCAAAACTGAGATGTAATAAAATGACTGTTACGTGAGGGTAACAATAATAATAACGCAGACCTTTATGCTTTCACAAAAGCAGTCTATAATAACATGTTAAGCTAAAAAAGGAAGTTAAAAAATAATACCATGAAATCATTCAGTTTTTCCTTATTAACTTTATATATCTGCACCTGTTCTTTAAAAAAACCTTGTTACAATGATCTGGTAGCTACCCCTAGGCAGGGGTGAGATCCTGCTTATAACCATGTATTGTCTGAATGTTTTACAACAAGCATCTACTATTTTTAGAACCAGAAAACATTCTACTTTGGAGAAAAAAGAAATCAGAGGAATCAATAGAAAACACTTAAGAATTAATGTGCATCTTAAAACTGTAAAGGTCCCAGAAGGTAGTTAAGATGAATATTTTGTAATGCAAAGGTGGTAAAGGCCTTCATAAAACAACAAAAACAAAAACAAATAAAACCCAAAGCAGTGGTTCCTAACCAATCCCCAGTAAAACCCCTTCAAACTGATTCCCCATTCCCTCCTCCCAGACTAGGATTCACAGAGCTGACGCAGAGCTAGGAGCATTTCTATTTGTTAATGTTCCACAGGGGGGTGCTTTATTGTTTTAAGTGTTAAACTTTTCCCCAGATTTTCCAAAATGAACATGTATGTACTTTCATAGTGAGAAGAAAACAAAACCCTGAAAAGAAAAAAGGCACACAGGTGATTCTGACGCAGTGCAGACCAGTCTAGAAAGGGCAAGTGCCAAAGGCCATAGGACAGAAGAAGTTACATTTTCTCCATGACCAAAACTGCTGGAACAAATGCAAAGGCAATCAGCAAACTAGGAAAAGATATCTGAAACACACAAGACAAAGCAAATAATCACGTGGGTGTAATTTCTTCTCCTCTTGGCCAGTCTGTATTTCTCAAGTTCTTTGTGCAGGCTGTGTTCAGTGCCCAACAAGCAGCAGCTCATTTAATACCCAATCACCAAGGAAGGAACTAACTTGGGGCCAATCCGAGGTACAACAAAGTAACTGGGGCCCAGAGGGGTGCCCCGTACTCAGAGGGCAATGCTTGGCGGTGCTAGTGGAGTGGGTGATCTAGCAGCTGAGCCGCACCCTTAAGCTCTCTGCAGCCTACCTTGACTGAGGGCTAAGCACCTTGCTTTGAATCTAACAGAAAAACTGGCAGAAGACAAGAACTAAGCCACTCAGGAAAGAAACGCATGTCTCTAAGGGCGCCTGGGTGGCTCAGTCGGTTAAGCATCCAACTCTTGATCATGATCTCAGTGTCCTGGGATCAAGCCCCTCGTCAGGCTCCATGTGGAGTCTGCTTAAGATTCCCTCCCTCTGCCCCTACCCGTTTGAGCTCTCACTCTAAAATAAATAAATAAAATCTTAAAAAAAAAAAAAAAAAAGCATGTCTCCAAATCTAAGTACTTTAATTCTCATTAGTAATCAAAGAAATGCAAATCAATATAATGAAACACCATTTTCTCCCATCAAAGGACAGAGTGACAACCCTAGCCACGGGAGCACTGTTTAATACTGGACACATGGTACATAGCTTTTTTTTTTTTTTTTTTTTTAAAAGATTTTATTTATTTATTTGAGAGAGAGAATGGGAGAGAGAGCACGAGAGGGGAGAGGGTCAGAGGGAGAAGCAGACTCCCTGCTGAGCAGGGAGCCCGATGCGGGACTCGATCCTGGGACTCCAGGATCATGACCTGAGCTGAAGGCAGTCGCTTAACCAACTGAGCCACCCAGGCGCCCGGTACGTAGCTTTTTGTCGAAGGCAATATAATGGTATCCATCAAAATATTATCCTTAAAATATACGTAATACCCATTTCTGGGACTCAAATGAGCTCACAGGTAATTCCTAATCACGAGGTTAGCATGGTGCAAGAGTCACAATGGCTCCATCACGATTCTACCCTGTATGTGAACATTCTGAGCCATGAGTAACAGCAGGTGAACACAGCTCACTGACCCAGCAGCTGCAGGGCCTATAGCCTGCTCACCCCACTCCAGTCTTTGCTAGATTTGGACACATGCTCTTTGCATGTATCACTTGTCATAACTTAATCTTTGTTCATACCCTTATCCATCAAACAACCTGGAAAAGCAAGCCTTTAATATTCTGGTATACTAATATGTACTTTTATTAGAATTGCTATTGTTACACAGGTCTGAATAAGTAGCACCAAACCCATTTCTATATATGCCCTGTATTCTATCCTAAGGATATAATCACAGATGTGCATAAAGCGCACATACAATAAAATTTATCCTGGCATTCTTCCTAGAAAAAAGTTATTTTACATTAAGCATCCAAGAAAAGGCTATCATATCTGCAAAGACTAGTGCGAACAGTATACAGCAGGAACTGACCAAGGTAGGACAGGGGGTAGGACTGGGGGAGGGGTGGATGGAGGCGGGGCAGAGGTGGTAGAAGCCCTTCCTCTCTCTACCCAACTCCTGCCTCCCATCCACATGAGGCTGGGATTCCTGGAAATGGCCCTTCAGATTAACCTGGCCCAAACCTTCCACATCTCCAGTGGGGTTCAGACCCACACTCCTCTAGCATCCTTCCCCTGGCCCACCTGGAAACTTGACTTCTCCCCAGCCTCCACTTCAAGTCAGAAAATGACACCAAAGCAAACACCAGGTGGGACACAGAATTGCTCTGCAATATGAGCTTGTTCTGATTCCCCCAGAAGGACCCTAGAACAGCTGGGTACGCAAAGCTTTGGAGTCATAAAATAAAGAAAATGCTCATTAAGTGCACACAGCTATCAAACTAGGAAGAGGCAATAATCACCTTTGAGATGATAAAGATCAACTGGTAAGGAAAAGAACATAGCTGTTTAGATAGACCGAATAATGTTTCTTGTGTTCTCTTCTTTTTGCTTGGTGTTTATTGATTTTAAGAAATAAGGTTACCTTACAATTTAAGATTTAAATCTCATAAGACAATAACTTAAAATGAGCAAGCTGGACAAGAATTTTTAAATAATCTTCCAAATAAGAAATTATTTTAGAACAGAAAACAAACGGTTACATCAAGGAAAAAACATGATAGACCGGGGGGTCGGTGGGGGGGCACAGTGGCGGCAAAGGTGTGGGACTAACAACTGGACACACCCCCCCATTCTCTCCCAGCCTCAAGGTCACTCCTTTCAAACTGGAGTCAGTCTGCCAAGGAGGGGCGAGTGGTTACCTGCTTCTGCACAAATAAACCCTAAAAGGTAGAATGTGCTGGATCTATTCCAATGGCCAACGTGACAGGCCAACCAGACCAAGGGTCTCAACATCAGGCCCATTCACCAAATGACCAGATCATGAGAATTACCAATTTACCAAAAAGTTTTACGAAACATCCTTCTTGAATATCATCAATACACACGAACACATTCTTCAGGAATACTTATCACAGTAAGTATCTGATAATTTGGCAAATTCCTCATGTGACAAATTGGTGTCTGGTGACATGAGCCTCGGGGCCGTTTCAGGCGGCCATGGAAAGGGAGGGAAAATCGGCTTGTGGCACTTCAGATGCAGTGGCAGACGGTGCTGACCCCTGTGCAAGCATCCAGACCGAGCGTGCTCTCTACAGAGGTCTTCGAAGGGTCACCTCACTCCTCAGAAATGCCTGGTAAACTTCGGTCGCACTTGCTGACAGGAAGGCGCCCGTCCTAACATTAGCAGTCAGTGGGGACGCAGCCCAGCCTCAGAGCCACAGAGCCTTCCTACCAGCTCTCTACTCGGCAGGAAGCGTGAGAGCAGAGTGTCCCTGGAGATAATGTGAGCTGCTACCTAGAAGGGGTGGCTGAAGAAAGGCCTGTACTAATCAGACCCTGGAAAGAAAGTCAAATGACCCCGACTGAGTACTTGCAATCCTTATGCTCATGCCTGATGTCAAGGGACGTTGTTCATTTTTCTCAATTTATAGTTTCCTGGTATTTGCAAGGTATCCTATTTTGTGCTTAGGCTGATATGTATTGCCAAAACAAAAGTTTAAACAGTAACAAGGATTTACAGAGCTACTGGTGAGAATTCTAGACTCAGTTATTCTTCAAAGGCCCCACATCCATATTCTCTGAGGGATCTTCAAGACAGAGGTGAAGAAATAAGATGAGAGAAGCAGATGTAAACTCTTAAAAATACACAAACACTGCTGTTACTAATAATGACACACACTTACTTCCTAGCCTTTGCCCATGGTTCCCAGTTCAAGGACAGAGGCACCTTTCCTAACCATGGAGTGATCTGAGCTGGTGTGACCACTCCCTCGCTGTTGGTTTCCCCAGAATGACAGGAGGGCTCTATCAACCAATCAGTGACTGTAAGTTCCCGTTGTGAAGTACAAGGAGCAGGTGTACAGGGTTATGAGAAGGGGAGCATCTCTGCAGGGAACCCCTGGGCTCACGAGGCTTCACCCTGCTCGGTCATTTCAAGTCTTGACCCCTCAGTGATCAGAAACTGGATACAGGAGACAGAAAATTATGAGAATAAGACAAACAAGGGTTGGGGGAAGCCTTCTGAGGTACTAAAGTGGACACAGAGACCCAACAAAGTCAGTCCCCTCTACAGCAGGTTGCCAACACTGTAATGGACAGAGGCTCTCGAAAATGTTATTCTACATCGGAGTCACTGGGGCAGTTGTTTTAAAACTGCAGATTCCAGTGTTAAGAGAAAGAACGATAAACCCAGCTACTGGGTGATTCTCCTGAACTGCCTTAGAAGGAACCGAGTGGTAAACACTGGAAAACTGAAAAAGAAAAAACTGAACAGTGACCACAAAAGCAGAGATTTCCCGTCCTTCCTCTAAAAGATTCTGCCCAGGAATGGGGCGCCTGGGTGGCTCAGTCGTTAAGCGTCTGCCTTTGGCTCAGGTCATGATCCCAGAGTCCTGGGATCAAGCCCCGCATTGGGCTCCCTGCTCAGCGGGAAGCCTGCTTCTCCCTCTCCCACTCCTTCTGCTTGTGTTCCCTCTTTCGCTGTGTCTCTGTCAAATAAATAAAATCTTCAAAAAAATAAAAAATAAATAAAAAAATAAAAGATTCTGCCCAGGAAGACTGGATGGGGTCCAGGAGCCAGTCACTCTGGAGCAGTGGGTCCATGGACACACCTTGAAAAACAGAAACAAAACCCTAAGATGCACAGAGGGCCCCCCCGGCCCTGCACAGGCCATGGCTAATTGCTCACCACCCCATGCAGCTAACAGCGCAGTCAGTCCCAGCTCCGTCCTTCTGGCAGGAGGGCATAGCCCTCCCCTGAGCACACAGGCCTCCACCTGCCATGTTTTCCTCCTGTGGACAGACCTGGATCAGCAGTGATCTCGGGGCCTCACCTGAAGCTTCCACTTCAAACTCCTGTGACATGGGGACCAATGTGAATCCTAACACACTCTCATGAGCAATTTTAAATAAGCAGCACTCCTGATTTCCCTTGTTACAACTTTAAGAATCAGGACATTTCCATAACACAGTTCTTAGTTTTTCTCAAAATACAAACAAAAGCCCCAAACCAAACAAGAAGAACACCACCACCCCCCCTCCCCTGAACTTCCTATTAGAAAGAACCCGGCAGGAGACTACATCTGGGAGCCCCACAGGAGAGTCCATGGGAGAACCTGACGAGGAGGCTCCTTTGGTCACCAAACTTTCTCAGATTAGATACACCCAAAATCTGTCCCACTTCTTAACAATGCTCCTTTAAAAACAAACCCTGAACCTGTTGTGAAGGTCAGCAATGACCTAATTGACAACTCCAGTCCCAAATGATGTCAGATGTCCCTCCCTCTTGGACAGTATCACCAGGAATGAGGGGGCCTCCTCTTCCAGAGCACTGCCCGGGAAACCACCTCCCCCTCTCTGCTTCCTCACACGTCCATGTGCACACCCCCCTCCTTCAAGATCGCCTACCTGAACCTCAATCCCAGTCCACAGAAAGATGACCCAACCTCTACCCCAACCCAAATCTGCTCCTGTTCCTTTGTCAGTAAAATTTAAATAATTAAAAAATCCTTCTATCCATGAAAGCTGTTCAGGAAAACTATACAGTGAATATATATGTTTAACTGTTATGTCACTCCAATTATTCAAATTATGGCAAGTAAAATAGCATACAGACTGTATTTTATTAGATTTAAATAAATCTTTTTTTTTTTTTTTTTTTTTTAAGATTTTATTTATTTGACAGAGAGAGCACAAGCAGAAGGAGAGAGAGGGAGAAGCAGGCTCCCTGCTGAGCAAGGAGCCTGATGTGGGACTCGATCCCAGGACCCTGGGATCATGACCCAGGCCAAAGGCAGCCGCTTAACCAACTGAGCCACCCAGGCGTCCCTAAATAAATCTTGATTATTTCTAAAACACAACCTGATTTCAGAGATACTACAATCTGGAAAAAAAAAAAGTGCATCTTAGAATGATAAAACACAGTAATAATATGGTGAAATTCCTAACAAACTTAAATAATCTGTAGAAAGTTAAGAAATTACAAACACGATGGCCAAACATAGAACTATGACGAGATACATTTGAAAATTTAGGAAAATGTGCCAATTTGCTTTGGAATATTATCCTGAGGATCTATGAGCCCTCAACAATGATCCCACCTGCACCGGGGCCTGGAGCCTCCCGCACTCCCCTCCAGAGCCCCCCAGCACATCCCAGAGGATAATGACAGCTGGGAACGCTGTGGGGGACAACAGAGCATATCCACGGTCTCCACGACCACTGACTTCAAAGAAGAAACACTGCCCCGCAGACTGACCCCCATGTTCCAGGGACACTCTTCTGCCCTGGCGCCTGACTCGCCATCCCCTCCTGTTCAAATCTCCTCCTCTCTCCGCTGCAGTGATATCATCCCATTACCCGGCTCCTCCTCCACCTGTCTCCCCTGCAGGGCTCTCTCGCTCCCTGGGGAGTGGCACAGCGGCTGCCCTATTGTATGCCCGCCCACCCGTTTGCCCGACAACCCCACCTGGACATCTCACAAGCATCTCAAAAGGAACACAGGTGAAGTGCAATTACGAACGCCCTCCCCTCTGTCACCTCGTCCTCACCCCTCTCCAGTTTGTTCCTCCCCCAGCTCTGTAAATTGTTCCCCCACCCACCAAGTCGCCTTATGTGGTGGGGCCCACACTTCTGTTCCAGTGGCAAACCTTGTCTGGTCTCCGTCCCCTCCCTTTGTGATCAAGTGTGTCCTTTGGTCTAGACCACCGCAGTGATCCCTGCCACCCAAAGCCCTCCCTGAGCTGGCTCCTGCTCGGCCCCCAACATTCCAGTACATGGCTCTCCACTCCCTCCAGAGTCGCCTTTCCCACTGGCTGCCTGCTGGTCCCTATACAAGCCAACACTCTCCCCGTGCCCCCGGGTCTCTGTGGCTTCTGCTCATCTTCTGACCTTGCCCTTAAATGTCCCTCCTTGGTTTGGCCTTAAGGAGGTCCCTGTGGCAACCTCAACCACGGCTTGCTACTCAGACCTGCTAGGGCAGTATTTTGTGATGATTTGTTTTTCATCACCACCAACCAAATTTCATGAAAGAGGGGGTGAGCTCACTCACACCTGCATCCTGGGAGCACATGGGCCAGGAGGAGGTGTTCGATAAATGGGGTGAATTAAAGGGATGGCCACATCCCCTTCCTTTCTCAACACTACCTGGGGATGCTGGAGTCCTCCAAAAACTAGAAGAGAGGAAAACGCAAGCACCCCATGATTAATGACTGAGTAGCTTAAAATCAATCCATGAAGAGCTCAACCAGGGCATCAGGCGATGTAGCACCAGAGCCCTGAGCTGAATTGTTTGGTATACCAGATCCATTTGGGCTTTAAAAGATTACTCCCCAAAGGATGACAAAAAAAACCACAAGTAAGATCAAGGCTTCATATTCTTGGGGCGCCTGGGTGGCTCAGTTGTTAAGCGTCTGCCTTCGGCTCAGGTCATGGTCCCAGGGTCCTGGGATCGAGCCCCGCATATCGGGCTCCCTGCTCAGTGGGAAGCCTGCTTCTCCCTCTCCCACTCCCCCTGCTTGTGTTCCTGCTCTATCTCGTTCTCTGTCAAATAAATAAAAATAAAAATAAATCTTAAAAAAAAAAAAGGCTTCATATTTTCCCCCCATTAAAGACACCCAGTTTTTGCTACTTTCTTTCCCTCACTGTGCAAAAATAAAAATAAAAAATAAAATTAAAAAAATCCACAGATTCCAAGGGGTCAGATATAATTTAAAAAATTTAAGGAAGACCACAAAACGTGCTCAAGGAAGCGACATAAACACAGGCTAGCATTCCCAGTGAACTCAGGGCTGCTAAAGCATGATACCAGGTATTATTAAAAAGAGCTTTAGGCTTTGCAGACAGGAGCTACATAGCCTTGAACAAATGAGAACCCCTCAGACCCTCAACTTCCTCATCTGTAAAATGAGACATGTATTAATGTATTTTAAGAGGCTGTTATAAAAATAAGGCAAACTGCAGGGCATGAGGGCACTTAGAAAGACCTCAGGCAAACTGTGCACTGGCTGTCCCACGTCTCTGCCAGTCCCCTCTGGTTCCCATCCCAATAGCACCAAGGCTGCGACTGGGCCATGCTCCCTCATAGACACACATGCTGGCAAAGTCTGCCCCGTGCGCTCCAGGTAAATGTCTGAGGACAGCATTCAAAGCCTGCCCTCCCTGCTGGGGTCTCTGTCAAAGTGCATGCATACCCCTGTGGGACAGTGGTGGCTAGGCAAACAGCACAGCTCTACAGATCAAAACACTTCCTCAGTTTACCCTGATATTCTGATAAGGCTGTGGGGGGAGGAATGGAGTAAGAAAGAGTGTAGCTGGAAGGGAGAGGGAGAGAAAAAGACGGATGGAGAGAGCTACATGTCACAAACACAGACAGAGAATAGAATGCTAATGCCACTGCCTTCCCAGAGCAGGTGTTCTCACCTGGGGTGACTGTGGGGAGAGAGGAACGGCTGTGAGCACCTGGTGGGTGAGGGGCACAATACACAGGATGGCCCTCACAACAGAGGAAGATCCAGTCCCAAAGGTCAACAGTGCTGAGGGAGAAAGAAGCCCTGCCCCAGACCAAAGGGTTGTCCCCACTGTCCCCACCAGCCCTGGCACATGTGAAGGGACCCAGAAGCCTCTCTAAAGTCCAAAATGAATCTGCCCCTGACATGCACACCACTGCCAGGAATTCAGTCCCCAGAGGCAGAGGCAGACAGGGGAACCTAAGGCAAAGGGCCTCTGCCACCAAGCTGCAGGTAAAGGAGAGAATGGGGGAAATGGGCTGGGGAAGATCTGAAAAGAGAGAAGGGAGGAAAATGTAAGGTGGGGTTTCCCAGACTACAAAACACAGACTCTCTGTACAGAAGCACACACTCTCATTCTGGCTGAGCTCAGGGGACGATCACCAGCACTCGAGTCCACACAAGGAGACTGGAAAAGGAAGAGCATCAAGAGCATGGATGCCAGGTCCCGGCCTGCTGCCCCAGAGCTCGGAGGAGCCAACCCAGGGAGCGGTGGCTTTGATTCGGGTTCTGGATCTGCACCACTGAGAACAGGACAATCCTGGCAACAAAATGTTACTGCAAGGAGAACAGCAGATCCAGGGAGGTTATGGGGAGATGATCAGAAGAAATAAAGTAGTAAAAATTTTAAATAGTTTGAGAACACGTTTTATTACTTGTCCCCCTCCCCCTTTTTTTTTTAAAGAAAGAAGAATGTAACAGAGAGAATACTTGATCAGGATACCTTGCTCTTACCCCATTTTCTGATTTTATCAAAAACTAAGAGTAATCCAGCAACTACTCCCCCAACTTCCAACAGCGTCAAAACTATAAGTACTGTAAGCAATGTCAATTTCTTAGTTGTGACAACTGTACCAAGGTTACTTAAGATGCTAACATCAGGAGAAGCCAAAGTGACAGAGATATAGGAATTCTCTGTGGTATCTTTATAGATAAAGAAAAAGTTTTTAAAAATCAAAAGACAAACCAAAGATGACGCTTTTCTGAACATAATCCCTGGCTTTCTTCTGAGCCTTGTGAAACCGCTACTGCACAACTACGTGGATGGCGGGAGGGCAGGTCCCCAGCAACAAGCCCAGGGAAGAAGACAGGTGGCCCTGACCGACCACCAAAGGCACATCAGATATCCACTCAGTAAGTCTGACAAAAGAACACACCTGCCCCTCAGGGTTTGGAATTTTAAAAGATTCCATTTTGCAGGGCAAAGGGAGCTATTTTCCCATCACGATCTTGGAATTTTAAAAGATTCCATTTTGCAGGGCAAAGGGAGCTATTTTCCCATCACGATCTTTCCCATCACGAGCTAGGAGGCTCTGAGACTAGCTCCTCTCTTACAGGTAGGAAATCTCAGGAAGAAGAAACACATGTGAAGCCCTCTACCAAGACGGACACGACATCCTCATCACCCAGGTACACTGCAGTCCTCAGAGGTCAACGCCCTTCATTTATAACACAAGTCGATGGGCTTCTTCGGACAGCCTCACCCACTAACAGAAGTGTGAGAAGAGCCCGGCTGTTCCCTGCTCCACGACTGCCACGAAGCTCGTCCTGCACAGAGGGAGCCACCTCCACCTAGCCTCCAGCCCAGCAAAGAGAAACTCACCGAGAGCGTGCTACTCAGGAGTATTTCTCTTTTCCTGTCACCCACGACACACGTCCAGTTGCAGATCTTCACAGTTTGCATGACACACTCCACACGCCAAAGCACCCACTGGAGACCACAGCCTGAGGGCCAACAGGCAACTTACCATGTTTGGCACGTTGGTGACTGAAGCATTCTTGATGTCTGTAGGGAAGGGAGGCAAACTATTGACCATGCTCTGTTTGCTGGATAACTGGGGGTTTACTCCAGGGGCTCCCATTTGCTGCCCTCCAGTTTGACTAAAGGGTTGTCCGAATGGACTTGTGTTACCAGTCATTCCCATCTGAAACAGAAAGAGGCAACATGAACGGTCATGACACAATCACATACAAGAGGAAGGGCCGCAGAAATGCTCACTTTGACCCACTGAAGCAAAAATCATTACTTTTTGTGAAACCCTCATTTTAATTATAAATTGAATGCTCATTCTCCAGGTTCCGTTTGGGTTACCAACAGAGCAACTTGCTCCAATGGCTGCACATAAAGGCAGAAGACCAAGAAGCCTCTCCCGACAGCCCCGCCTACCTCCTTAACCATCATCCCAAGAGCCAGTGCCTTTCCACCCTCACCCCAGCCATACTCCTCACCCTAACACCACCATGCCCCGACAATGGCAGCAACACATTAAGAAAATCATCTGGAAAACGGAGCTTCCAGAATCACTGACAAAGGGGAGGTCCTTGAGTTTAATCCTGAACCACTCCCAAGTAACTACTTTCTTTCAAATTCCCCCATCAGATTGAAACTGTTTCCATTAGCTCAAAATAGTAGTAGGCATGTTGACAAGGAAATGATATAACCTCTGGGATTCACTTTAAAATAATCCCAGGAGGCAAGGGGTTGTGGCAAGAGGGGCCTAGATGAAAAGCGACTGGCCATATGTTGCTAACTCCTTTCTTTAAGATTCTGTTTATTTATTTGACAGTGAGAGACACAGCGAAAGAGGGGGAGTGGGAGAGGGAGAGGCAGGCTTCCCACCGAGCAGGGAGCCCGATGCGGGGCTCGATCCCAGGACCCTGGGATCATGACCTGAGCCGAAGGCAGACGCTTAACGACTGAGCCCCCCAGGCGCCCCATGTTGCTAACTCCTAACCAGGTGACAGGTGTGGGGAGGTTGTTATACTACCTTCTCTAATATCACAAGTTAGGGTTGACAGGCTCCATAAAGAAGTTATTTTTTTTCTTAATTAGTGAAATAAAATAAAACATACAATAGCTAAAGGCAAGAACAGGAAGGAGGAGCCCCCATCTATGCCTCCCTCCAGCTCCAGCCCATACAGGAGTGAGCTCAGGAACCTTGCAGCGACACCCAGCCCGGCCTGCCACTCTGGAGGGATTGGTTTCTTTAGTCACCTGCCCCTGCTTTTCCTCAAAGTTCTAATATCCTACCTATTGCCTGGTGCTCGCTCGACTTCTCTGGTGTCTCTGTAAGTTTGATGTTTGGAAAGTGGGAGGAAGGGTCCCCTGAGGGAGGGCCTCCTAGGGAAGAGCACTGCCCGCAATCAAGAAACCATGGCTCGGCTCTCCCGGCCAACCCCACACGGGGACCACTGCTGCCGGGCAACTTCCATTCACTCCTCCTATGGACCCTGATCTCACCTGTAAGATGAATGTCTTGAACAAGAAGAATTACATTATTTCTTGCAGCTCTAAGATTCTAGGTTGCAAACAAACCAATGCTCACCACAGCTGACCTTTCTCAGCCGCAATGTCCACATAAAAACACAAACTAGTATAACCAAGAAGATCTTGCTCCCAAGCATGTTCATATGTGCAGGTGGCATCTAGGCATGGCCCTTACTGCTGACATTTTCACCTTTTTGAAACTGAACACGTTCCAGTTGCCACTTTTACCCTACTTGCTTTCCTTGAGTAAATGGAAACAAATTTAAATTCAATCGAACTTCAAATTCAACCTGAGTAACTGAAACAAAAACAAATTCTTCTCAAAGCCCAGTAATTAGGCTTAACTTTCAGTTCAGATGATTTAACCCAAGCGACATGGTAGCTCTTAACATAACGGGCATTTCTGATTCTCAACTAGGTTCCTTCAGTTGTTATCTGAAACTGAAGAACTGAAGCAAGAACTTGTATTTTCAAAAAGCATTACCCCAAATTAACAAGAAGGAAGTAATTCTTTCTCTCAGAATTTCTGTTTCATTGAATAAAATCAAACCGTGTTCTTAGTGGCCCAAGAATTTGCAGAAAAAACATTCTTAGAATTTCTACTTCCTGGATTTCATTTAAAATTTCTCTACTTAGGACACGTATGCTAGAAGGCATGTGCACCATTCACGCCTCCATGAACTCGCCCTGTCCTCGAGGTCAGCCAGGACTTCCTGAGTGCCTGCTGTGAGCCATGCCCGGTTTTGAGCATGTGTAGATGCACCTCTCCCACCTGTCATGGAGTGCACTCCTTAGAGCCACCAATCTGACAAACAAGAAAATCAATGTTGTTGTGGAAGTTTCTAGCATCAACAAACCAAAGTGGGTAGCAACTAGAGGGCAGGAAGAAGTAACTGTCCTCCTACTCACACCAACCATCCAAGGTTGTCACCCTTTGGTGCAGAGGGAAGTAAGTACCAAGAAGCCAATGAACTCCCAAAGGAGTTCTGTGAGTCTCGAAGTTCACCCAACCTGTTCTGAAAAACCTATTTCTAGAATTGTCTTGCCAGGGTGAAAATGAGGTGGGTAGGTGGTCTGGTTAGTTGGGTACTACTTGCCTGGTGAGCCTCTGGGCAAAGCACTTTCTAAGTGGCTGAACCAAATGTTTCAGAATGTTTGATGCACTCTGACAGATTTTTCTTTTTTAAAAAGATTTTATTTATTTTTTTGTCAGAGAGAGAAAGGAGAGCACAAGCAGAGGGAGTGGCAGAGGGAGAAGCAGACTCCCTGCTGAGCAAGGAGCCCGATGCAGGACTCGATTCCAGGACCCTGGGATCATGACCTGAGCCGAAGGCAGATGCTTAACTGACTGAGCCACCCAGGCGTCCCACTCTGACAGATTTGTCACTTTTTCTTCTTTTCTTCAATCAACAATGAAGGAAACTATCCCAAGGTGGTTTTGAACCTCACAGGGCAAGAACCAAGGTAAGGTCAAAGATCACAGACGGCAGGTAGGGAATGTCCAGCTCACGGGGGACTATACATTTAAAAAACGGGAAAATGCCATCCTTAGTCTATGACAACACACATCTCCAGAGATCAAGCACACTGAGTCCAGGCTACCTGCAGGAGGTCAGGCTCTGCTCCCTCAGCCCACAGCCCGCTCCAGGCTGACCTTAACCAGTCAGAGCAAACAGGAAAAGCAATGGACAGTCCTGCAAAGGGCTGCAGCCACCCACCTCCCCCGTCGTAGACTGTCTTGACAGAACCTGGTAGAACTGAAGGCTACTCTCCAGTCCTCGCCTACAGTTTGGGGTAAGAGCTATTCACTTCTAAAGATTTGTAGATTTCTGAATACCTGTTCTATATTTATTCTCCTTTGATCAGACTGAATACATATGGTCCAAGCCTAGGCTAACACACATTGTTGGCACCAACGTTCATAAGGAAGTAGTAAAATCAAAATGTCTATTTCCAATTAATAAACATCTACATATTTGTTCTAATTTCCCAAGTTACTTTATAACAAGTTTGTAAACTTGGCTTTATTTGCAACTGAAGTTTATCAGGATCTGGCTTAAGGCTGCTAGAGAATGACCATGTAATCTTTTCAATAAAATTCAAAAGGCAGAACAGCAGAAACAGGCAACTGTTCAATTGATGCTGAAATTTATATAACGTATGAATAAATTAAAGCCTATGGAATTAATATTTATATTCTGCCTCATTCAGCAACAGCCCACACATGTTAACTCTATTCTTTCGGAGCTCCTTTAAGCACTGAATTCAAGTTCAATCTCAAGAAATGGGAAAAGTGGACAAGTTAAGTACCTAAAAAAAAGGCACGCTCTCCTATAATGAAATCTAAATTAAATAGGTCTACCACATTTTCCCGTGAAAAAACATTCCTGTAACCAGGTGGATCACTCATTGGAAAACCTACTCATTCTGTCGTCTGTGGCACTTCAACAAGAGAATAAGACATGTAGATGGCAGTCCCTGTGCACAGGAAAGCACAAACTAGATAAGAAGGAGAGAAAATTACTAGTGCAGATCCAGAGGCCTACCTGCCCCCCCAACTACACAGGGATGTGGATTACGTATTAGCCAAAGCAGGGCTCTAAAGCACGAGATCCGAAGAGAAATCTCTCTTTTGAGTTTAGTCCAAGAAACCTGAACAAGGGGCGCCTGGGTGGCTCAGTCTTTAAGCATCTGCCTTCTGCTCAGGTCATGATCCCGGGGTCTTAGGATCGAGCCCCGAACCAGGGTCCCTGCTCCGCAGGAAGTCTGCTTCAGCCTCTGCCCCTCCCACCCACCTGGCTTGTGCTCTCTCACTCTCAAATAAGTAAATAAGTACTCTCAAAAGGTAAAAAAAAAAAAAAAAAAAGAAAAGAAAAAAGAAACTTGAACAATATCTGCACTAGCCTTTGTTATTGAAACAGACACTGTCTGAAGTAAATTGTAGTAACAGTGCCTGGCCCATCAATCAAAACCTGAAGTCCTGAGCTGTCTGGCAAGTAGGTGAGTGACAGCCATCTACAGGAGGAGGACAGGACGGACGATGCTTCTCTTTCTACTATGACAGACATGTACTACAGATATACTGTGCAAAGTATAAAACACTACATAACTCTATGGCATTACCTGTCATAATACTACTTATGACAGTCCACCCTAAATCTGTCTTTGGCATAAAACCAGGATAAGACTTGCCTTCCTGGAACATACATCTCCTCTGTGTTCTCGGGCCCTAGTACATAGTGGGTGCTTATTTAGTATTTGGGGAAGGAACCAGATAAATGAGCCCTCTAAGAGACTACTGCATTACACAGCTGCTCAGAACAACAGAGAACCCAACATCAGCCCTGAAGGCAGATGCAACTGAGGAACCGGGGGCCAGTCACCACTGGCTGGAGGGGCACTGGGAAAGGCAGGAATGGTGTCCCTCCTATCTTCTAAATACCCATCACGACAGACAGGAGGACAGAGCAGACAGGCAGCCTGCTGGCCATGCTGAATTTCAGCACGACGAGACCATGCCCTCGGGAGCTGGTTTCACAGGAGGATGATAGCTCTGGGGGGCATCACAGTATACACAGGAGCCTAGCCCGGCTGTAAAGCAGGTTCTCTGCGCTACATCCACTGGGCCAGCAAAGCCTTGGGCTTTGGTGCAAGGCTCCAGGCCGTACCCCCCCCTCCCCAGGCTTCCCACTGGTGCAACAAAACACTGATCTATCGGCCTCAGTGGTCACCAGTGGCTGCAAACAACCTCCTCTGCTGACCTCAGCATGTGGGACAAATCTTTTTATTTTCTACTTGTGTCAATGCAACTATCAACATATAGTACTGAAAAAACAAGCTCTAAGCTCCCCCCCAAAACAGCAAAATTCTCTCCACTACACTAATCCTAAGAATATCTTTACTGCTCACCTAATCAAATAAGGTAGTAAACTAAAAATCAAAGAACTAACGGGGGGAGGGGTTGGTTAAAGAAAAATTGCACTGACAGTAGAAATTTCCTCCCAAAATAGGTTTCTACAATAGTGGCAAGCCAAGTATCCATGTTCTTGCTCCCTGGTATCCCCTAAAGGTTAAGGATGCCTGCCCTGGGGGAAGGAAACTCCTCACTGCCTGTCCCTCTCCATTCTCAGGGAAGGGAAAGCTCTCCCCCAATCTCACACCCCTGCTACACACGGGCCTTTTCCAGTAGACAGTCTCCTGTCCAAAGACGTCAACCACTCATGTAAACCACCACCCTCACAAATGAACTCTCCTCAATCTTCATCTCCAAACATCCTCTTTTCAACATACCCTCTCAGGAAAGCATCAGATCATAACCACTTATGAGCTAAAAGCCTGAGAGGGACGATGCCATGTGACCAGCTAAGAATATCTGGAACAGGACAGAAGGCAGAGGCTGAACAGGACCAGCAGAAAGATGCTTCCACTGCATGATTTTACTTAAGAGTCAGCCAGGCCTTCAGAACTGTTTTAAGTGGCAACAAATGTGGAGTTTGATGTGGTTTCGATGAGACCACTAAACACGTTCTTTTTCAAAAGATGCATTCTTCAGCAGTTTTCCTCGCACCTTACATACACTTAAAACCACACTACACAGCACAGCAATCAGATGAAGTACTGCTCTGGAGGGGCGTTACTGATGCTGGTCAGAAAACACACAGAAAGGAAGCAGAGTATGACCTTAGAAGGGACACCTGGGCAGGTTAGAATTTTCAAGTGTGAGGGCTTCAAAGTATATCTGGTTTGTGGATGAGGACAGGGGGGCCCAGAAAGCTGAGGAAGACAGCAAATCAGATGGAGAACTGACCCTGGCACTTCCCACCGCCTCTGTGCTTAAGCAGAACCGTGTCTCCCCCAGCTACACCTGGCCTGGTGCATGCATGGCACGTGATACTGCTCGACAAGAAGGCTCAGTCCACAAGGACTAGCGGCATGGGCAACAAAGCCAGACCAAAACAAATTAAAGTTTTACTGTAACACAGATACAAACAGGATTTCATTCAGACAAGCAGCAAGCTGTAGCTAAGTGTACAGACTCTGGGGATAGTTACCTGGTCTGAGGGGAGCTCTCTGCTAAGGGTGAGCTGTGTGATCTTGGGCAATTTACTTACACCTCTCTGTTCCCTGGTTGTATTGTCTCTAAAACAGACATAACAGCACCTCCTCTTAGAGATGAGAGACGATTAAACAAACCCACAGATGTAAAACATCAGGAGCAGGTCGTACTATTGGTGCTGGCTAGGACGCTGTTATCACTTGGTGTGGGGAGGAATGGTTTCACATTAGATAGGATTTCTTTCAGAAATATGCTTAGGGTAATAACAAAATAAGTGAATGTTTTTCAGAGAATGTGTGATGGTGGGGAGTGATTCAGACAGAATCAGAGGGAGAGGCCAGCTGGAGACACTGGCATTGGATTATGAGACATTTTCAGAGAAACATGAAATAAACTTGTGACAAACCCCATCCCGTGCATTTACCAGTTGTAGCAATACTTATAATGGGCAACTGTTTTCAAGCTGTCCTAGCAAACCACAAACATTTCCAGTTCTCACTTCAGACTATTTTCTAGCCTTAAAAACCATACTCAGAATGTTCATTTCAATCTTAATATATACCATAAGCAATAACAATGTAACACCAGCACAACCCAGGCCTAAACTTCCTGGGCTGGAATTTAAACCAAAACATGGAAGAATAGGCCTACAAAGAAAAGAAACTGAGGGGATTCCCGCCTGTAAGTTGGCTGTGACACAGCACCAAGTGCTCCATCCTGATGTGGCTTCAACCCGGCCCAACATGTTCACTAGCCTGAAGGGTCCAGCCTGTTCCTTCACTTGCTGGCAAACATGTGAAGCCACAGATTCACACAGGGTGTGTAAAGACAATGCAATTTCATACACCATGGGCAAAAATCTGCCAAATAATTTAAGAGCCAGAAGTATTCTTTCTTTTCAATGACATAAAGAACCAGAACTAACCCAGAGTATGGCCATATCATTTGTAAAGCCAAAAGCATTTTCTCTTGGCAACCTACCATGGTTGGGAGAAAGCCAAGAAAAGCAGTTTTCATGGAAAGACATGGTTGCATTCAGTTGTCTGCTATCACCCGCTTGCTCTTGGAATCCTTCCAGTACCTCAACTTGGCAAATAAAGAGTAAGTAGAAATATGCAACAGACCGCAATGCCAAAGCCATGGCCTGGCCTGTGCAGAGTCACCTGGAGCAAGGGAACCAGGCACAGGAGCAGCCCGGCCCACCTCACTGGACTCGACTCTTACAACGTTGCCAACTTGGAAATTATTCAGGGAAATCTATAGCCCCCGAGTCTGGACACTTCCCTTAGACCAATAAATCACAACTGGAAGATCGGTAAGAGTATTTAGCAATGCTCATGGTATTTCACTTGTATGATGTATGACCAAAATGTGACTTAGAAACAACAATGGACGCTGCTAAAAGGAAGGTGATGGGACAGCAAATCACTGCCAAGGCTTCAGGCCTGGGGCCTCATCTGTATTCACCCAGAATTCACTCTAGAACCTTCTAGCAACACAACTAGTACCTTAGCAGAGTTGGAGCTACCTCGGCATGTCACAGCAGTTAGATACACCAGCTCTCTGGGGTGTGGCCCTTGACAGCTCACTGGCAAATGCACCAGGCCAAGGTCAGTGGGACACTGTCTGACATCGTGGTTCTACACTCATCAGCTGTGTGACAAACCTCTTGCCCCCTCTAAGTCTAAGTTCTCCTTGGCTGTAAAACATGAAGCATTCAGATGACCACTAGGTGATCTTTAAAGTTCCTTCTGAGCCTAAATCTGATGACTTTTTTCGTTTGAAACAATCAGTGCTTGAATCGCATGAGGTCCACACTCCTGGAAGGCCCAGCTACTCACAGTGGGTGTCAACCGGAGACTCGGAGTTGAGCCAAGTGCCAGGCCCTGGGGCAGGAGGACCTCCCAGGGTAATGCTCTTGTGGGGATCCCGTGGAGTGGCCAGCGGCCTGTCCCAGAACACTAGGGATCTCCCTGCCACCCACAATGCACAGGGCCCAGACCTTCCACAGCTCTGCACCCTCCACACCATCCCAGAGTAGGTCAGAGGCACAATAGTTGCAGGTGAGGGCAATGAAACTACAATCAATTCCTTCCCCCAACGCTTCCAAGTCCAAATATCTTCCTAGGTAGAAAAGCATCCTCATTAGGATTGAGTACTCCTTGCAAGCAAAGTAAAGCCCAGCATTAGCCCACAGCAACCATGGAGAGAGAAGAGAAAGGAGAATAAGATGATAAAAGAGTAAGAGAGAAAAGGGAAAAAAAGAAAAGCATTTTATTTTACAAAGAGCGAATCTTGATGAAGATGAATTTTAATTTACACTGCAGCTCAGCTGTGGCACAATGTAATAGAGATCCAGGCTTTCAGTAATATACTCCATGACGCAAGCCTTTAGCCCAAGCCCTCTGCAGGGAGCGCATGCCTGTTAGGCTGAGGAGTACTCTCACATAGGCATTTACAGTCCCCTCGAAAAGCGAAGAAACAGCGCAGATGGAGCACAGAGGAACAAGGCAATGTTCACATGGGGAAGGACAGGTAAAGGTGGGACTGAACACGCAAAGAAGGCTTTGGGGAAGTGAGCCCATGATTATTATATCAGAGGAGAGAGAAAGCTGAAGAAAATTCAGAAAATTATGTTCCTCTTCTACCTTGGGGCAGGAAAACGGGAGTAAGTTCTTCAAACAGGCAGGGTGGAGGGCGAGCCCCAGGAGGCAGGCACGAGGACACAAACCTGGGGCTTCCTGTGGCCTCCTCCTATCCAGCTTCTTGGGCCTCAGCCGCAAGACGACATGAGGGGATAAAGTAAGGTGCTGCCCAGCTTATGGAATGCCATAAACCTCAAACCATGAAACACACTCCACTACTACTCTACTACAGGACTGTTTCACACACACGTAACTCTACTTCCAACCAAACACTGAGTTCTGAAAATGCTAATGAAATATGAATGTGTCCAGTCCTCCCCACTGGTGATTCTGGTGAGGAGGTGGAGCAGGGCTTTTGAGGACGCCCAGAGTCACCTTGGCGCGCCACACTCTGCACCGTGGTCACAAATGAGGTGTGGGAAAGCACTTGGGAAAGCGTGAAGCTGATAGAAGGCAGCGGTGGCACTCCAAGTAAAACTCTTCTTTTACTATGAAAACTCATTACTGATGAAGGGAAAATGTTCCCTGCACATTAATTTGTAACAAAAGAATACAAAACATATAATCCCTATAATTAACAGATGTGCCTGCACACACACAGCAAAGAGAACACGTTTTCTTTCTTTTCTTTTTTTTTAATGAGCTCTATGTCCAACAAGGGGCTCGAACTCACGACCCTGAGGATCAGGAGTCTTAGGCTCTACCAAATGAGCCAGCCAGGCGCCCCGAACACCAACATATTTAATAGTGGTGACTCTAGAGGGTTTACAAGCGATTTTTTTTTTAAATTTTATTTATTTATTAGAGAGAGAGAGAGAGAAAGCACAAGCAGCGGGAGTGGCAGGCAGAGGGAGAAGCAGACTCCTCGCTGAGCAAGGAGCCCGATGCGGGACTCGATCCCAGGACTCTGGGATCATGACCTGAGCCGAAGGCAGACGCTTAACCGACTGAGCCACCCAGGCATCCCTACAAGCGATTTTTAAAAGTTTTCTTCTAAATATTTTCTGTATTATTCAAATCCTCTACACAAGGCATTATTTTATAAGGAGAAAAGTTGTTTTTTAAAGCTATCCTCTACTCAAACATCCTGACTACCTATAGGGATAAGACGACCCACTGTTTGGCTGCACATCCGTATTTGAAATATTAATTTAAGCTGTCAACAGACACTGGTAAAACTAGGTAGATCAAACTGATTATGACTGCCAGAGATTACTCTTGGGTGGTAATTTAATCAAATTCACCCTGGTTATAACATGGCTATAAGTTGTCACACTCTGCTCTAATGGATTATAGATGTGGCCAGAAAAAGCCTGAACAAGGCTTAGCCACTCAGCCATGTCCTACCACTCTCTGCAAAGAAGGCTGAAGAAGGGAAAAGAGAAGCAAATACAGTCAAGCCAATCAGGATATAAAAGGTGGCACACTGCTCTACTGGCTTATGTTTATCAACTTGGAAACTGCACAGTAGATTCCTGGTACAACAAAGGCACAGTTACCCTGTTACCCGTACTCTGGTTTGTAATTCAGGCCATTGGATACCGTTCCACTCGGACCTATGTGGTACCTGAGCTCTGGAGAACAACAGGCAGGAGACTGGATCATGCGGGATTTACCCGAATGTCTCTGGCTCCCAGGTTTAGACAGGAAGGTGCATTTTAAGTGGAAAGTATCTATTTAAGGAGGAGGGGACAGCAGCTATCCTGTCTGCCCACCTGCCTCCTACCTCCGAGCTCTGAGCAGTGACGCTCTGATCTTTGGGACAGTGGTATCTGAAAGGCTACGGCAATATGCATGTACTGACCATGTAAGCATCTTCCAGGAGGGAGACACTCTGGGACAGTGGAGGTGCACAGCATGCAAGGCCGTGCCCTCCCAGGCCCAAGGAGAGAGACAAGCTCCAAGGAAACCAGATGTGTGAGGTGAGCAGCTAGCACGCACATGGAACACTAAGTGCAGTCTGAAGAGGGCAACGGGGTCCTGGCCCGGGGGACAAATGGCTCAAGAGGTCACACCTGAGCTGGGCTAAACAGTAACAGTGATAGCCAACTTTGGGAGCTACTGTTCTGCATTATCACCATGCACGAGGACACAGGAAGACCTGTCAGGAAGGGGTCTGAGTATCCACTAGGCCTCGAGAAGTTTTCATTCTTGCAGTTTCAAAGTCTACCTCTACTCACATATCCCCAACAATAGGACTATGTGACCAGCCATCTGGCTGGGAGTTAACTGACAGGTCTAAGGTATTAATTAAAACGAGCACCAAGACTGGAAAGAGCAAGAGTAAGCTGGTTATTAATGCTGATGATCACTCATCAAAGCTAAGCACTGTCTCAGAAGAGCATCATTCGCAACACCGCCAGCCAGGGAAGAGAAGGTGCTGTGATCCATCCCTCCAATCAGATCCTGACAGACTTGATCCGGAGTCACAGCCACCTCCACACACCTTTCCTTCAACGAACCCACACGTAGCAAAAGCACACCTAGGCACAGCCACACCCTGACAACTTTCAGTACAAATGCCAAGCGGGCCAGCGCCTCCCATTCCACAGTAAATCTCCAAACAAAATGTGCCATGTTTTCAGGAGAGAAAGGATGCCCTGTTACCTCCCCTTGGTCTGTCCCTTATCTCTGTGCCCCGTCAGTCTGGCTGCTCCCTGCTGAGACCACACCCCCTTGCAAGCCAAGCACACGGGGCTGCTCGGACTTCCTGTTTCCAACTTACATGGGATAGCACATAGGAAGATGATCGGGAAACCGCAAAGCACTGTGCAATCTGGAGGTGGCTTTAAGGTCTCTTTCCAAAACTACAGCACAGAAAATCTCTAACATCCGAAAGGATTTTCTACAGTGAATACATTTTCTATAATACTGAAAAAGAGACAGGCATGTACCCTAATTGTAACAATTTACAAAGTCAGTAATTCCAAAACTATATTTGAAATTGGCATTTCCTAGTATTACCTATTTATTGTCCTGTTCTAGGATTTAAGATGGGCTTGTTTTCCAGTTCTTTCCTCATATACTTGGCAGAAAAACATGAATAATATGGCTCATTACTGAGGGCATCAAGTTTCCACTTAGTAGATAACAAAGCAACCACTGCAATGAGGTTACCTCAGATTACACACCATTTTCAAAAGCCACAAACCAAAGTGCCACATTCTCATCCTAAAATTCATAATAATATGCACAGGTGTACATATACAGAACTACGGCCTTGGAATTATAATCCGCTGATAATTATTTACCTCTTCTGAATAGACAGTGTCACCAACATTCAATTTAGAGCTCTGATGAGGTGCTGTTTAGAGCGCTCTGGACACTTGCCTAGTTAGAACATTCAGGAAAGGTGCGCACTCCTCAGCAGACACCTGGCCTGTGAAAGGGACTCTTTGCCTACACAGAATGCATTTTATCAAGCACATCAAAGATGATCAAAGATGCTTGGGGGAAAACTCCATTTGTAATTGAGTACATTCTTTTCCCCTCCCTGCCTGCCAATTTTGTAATCTGCCTTTAATTGTTTTATATTGGAAGTAGAATTAACATACAATGTTACATTAGTTTCAGGTGTACAACATATTGATTCAACGATTCTATATGTTCCTCTATGCCCACCGTGGGAGGTATGGTCGCTACCTGTGACTATACATTATCACAGCATTGCTGACTATGTTCCCTACGCTGCACTTTTCATCTCCATGACTTATTTATTTTATAACTGGATTCTTGTACCCTTAATCCCCTTTATCTACTTCACCCACCCCCCTCTACTAACCACCCCTCTGGCAATCATCAGTTTATTCTCTGTATTTAAGAGTCTGTTTTTTGTTTGTTCGTTAGTTTTTTTTATATTCCACATATAAGCGAAATCACATGGCATTTGCCTTACTCTGATCTTTTACTTAGCATAATACCCTCTGGTCCATCCATATTGTTGTAAATGGCAAGATCTCATTCTTTTTTTTATGGCAGAGTAATATTCCATTGAACGCATACACATACATAAATACACACCCACTCTATTTTTTTTACCCATTCATCTATTGATGGACACTTGGGTTGCTTCTGAGTGAATACATCTTTATTTAAAAATTACTAAGACAGGGCGCCTGGGGGGCTCAGTCATTAAATGTCTGCCTTCGGCTCATGTCATGATCCCAGAGTCCTGGGATCGAGTCCCACATCGGGCTCTCTGCTCTGCGGGAAGCCTGCTTCTCCCTCTCCCACTCCCCGTTTGTGTTCTTTCTCTTGCTGTGTCTCTGGTCAAATAAATAAATAAAATCTTAAAAAAAAAATTACTAAGACAAAACCTCTGGTTTCTGAGGTCCAGCCACACTCACTATTTGAACGTCTGGTAGGAGGCAGTTTTCTGGTTATACGGACCTTCAAAAGTTTGCATAACAACACAGAAAAATTGTAGTAGAAAAAAATACAAGGTAGTAAATTTAAAATGATATGAATAGAAGCTATAATAAATGAATCAAATCTATATGTATTCATTTTTAATAATACCAAATATTTTTTAAGATTTTATTTTTAAGTAATCTCTACAACCAACATGGGGCTTTAACTCACAAGCCTGAGACCAAGAGTCATACACTCCACCAACTGAGCCAGCCAGATGCCCCAAGACATTTAAACTGTTAAATTTGATTTATTTATTTATTTTTTAAAGATTTTATTTATTTATTTATTTGACAGAGACAGAGATAGCAAGAGCAGGAACACAAGCAGTGGGAGTGGGAGAGGGAGAGCAGGCCTCCCGCCGAGGAGGGAGCCCGATGTGGGACTCGATCCCAGGACCCTGGGATCATGACCTGAGCCGAAGGCAGACGCTTAACGACTGAGCCACCCAGGCGCCCAAATTTGATTTATTTTAAAAAACTATGAAGAAGAGACATCTCCCATGCAGGAGCATTCCAAATAAATTATACAGACACTCCAGCATAAGAGAGGTAAGGAACACCCCCCACCCCTTAAATGTGGGCTATGCCCAGTGACTTCCTTCAAAAGAGGGCAGGAAGGAAGGGGGAAGAAGGAAGAACGCTACAGAGAGACACTTGGTAGACATGACCTCAGCCAGGTGATCAAGGACAACACTGGCCATTATGATAAGCCATGCTGACAGTACCTGCCCTTGATGTGATAAAAATGGCACTTTGTCTTTATAGTCTTCCTTCAGTAGCCCGGAAGTCCTTAACCTCAGTCTTATCATGGGAAAACATCAGAAAAACCCCAATAAAGGAGCACCCTAAGTATACCTGATCGGTCCTCCTCAAAACTGTCAAAGTCATTAAAAACAAGTAAAGTCTGAGAAAATATCACAGCCAAGAGGAGTGAGCCTAATAAGAAATGAAAAAGGTAATGTGGTATCTTGGATGGGATCCTAACTAAAACAGAAAGAGGACATTAGTGGAAAATTAAGGAAATCTGTATAGATTTCGGTTAATAATAGTACTATATCAGTACTATATCAATACTGGTTCACTCTAACTGTGACAAAAACACCATATTCAACCAAGATTTTAATAACGGGAAACTGTGTAATTGGTGGGCAGGGGGAAGAAGATATGGGGATCTTCTGTGCTGGTAATTTTTCTGTAAATCTAAAACCGTTCTAAAAAATAAAAGTGTACTTTATTTTTATTTTTTTTTAAGATTTATTCATTTGAGAGACAGAGAGACAGAACACAAGCAGGAGACACAAAGCACAAACAGGAGAGGCAGAGGGAGAAGCAGACTCCCCTCTGAGCAGGGAGCCCGATGCAGGACTCGATTCCAGGACCCTGAGATCATGACCTGAGCCGAAGGCAGACACTTAACCATCTGAGCCGCCCACATGCCCCAAAAGTGTACTTTAAAACAGGAAAAAAAACATGAAAATCATCTGATGAATACCAACATGTGTGAATTCTAATGGAAACACAGGTATTGGTTACATTATTCTGTGTTCTTTTGTGTTTTGAAAATAAAAAAAAACCTGAAAGTCACAATTCAGACCCTTCCGTGCTACAGTAATACTGTTAAAAAAAAAAAATTAAGACGCAAGATCACTTCTAAAATTCACGTGTAAAGAAATTATAATTTGTGCTGGCCTCCTGCATGTGAGGTAAACACACATGTTCACCAGCCAGAAAAGTTGACTTCTTCATGGGTCTTGCAAAACCTGCTTGGCTGAGTTAGTATTTCAGACTGAGAGCCACAGCCCAATCAGAACACAGGAAAGGCTCACAGTATACGTGGGTGTGTTTCTAGAAAAGTGGAAGCAGAAAATCCTTTCAGGATGAAAAATGCTCCTGGGAAACTAAAGACTTTCTCTCCAAGTTATTTGTTCTATAAATTTTACAGACAGGGGAAACCTGTCACATACACATCAGCTATTTCCCACCAATTTGGAATTTTGCCGTCTTACAGACAAAATGGTGTAACAGAGTAACTACGGACTTTGGAGTAAGACACGGAACAGGCTGTACGTCCATATCTGCTACATCTTGAATAATTTCCTGGGAGGCAAGAAAGTGGCTCAGAATATTTTATTCCATGTGACAAACAGATAAGGCACCCACCTACCTCCCCGGGCTATCAGATGCACAAGATGAAGTGGGATCATGCCACCAACTCCCCAGCACAGTGGGCATCCAAGAACGGTCACTCCTCACCTGTTCCTCTTACCAGAACTCAGGAAGAGTAAATACAATAATTGTTATCCTTGTTCATAATAGGATCATACTGAAATGTTATGTTATAGTCATTATATAATTCTGAAAAATGCCAGAAGTATTACACAGTACTCAACATAAAAACCCTAAATGTTTTAACTTGGTGACAGATGGACAGCAAATTTCTGTCTACAGTAAATGTGATTCTTTCCAAAATACTGCAGAAATATTGTAGAGAAGTGGATCCTTGAAGTCATGCTTTGGACCCATTTACATAAAGAATGTTAGGTTTAGCACATCCCAACTTTCTACACCGAACAAGGAAGGAAATTACAGATACCTTTTGAAGTGTGATGTGTCTAGTCACCAATGGGCAACAATTCCATATTCTTTTTTTTTTTTTAAGTAGGCTCCGCTCCCAGCACGGAGTCCAATGAGGGGCTTGAACTCACGACCCTGATATCAAGACCTGAGCTGAGGTCAAGAATGAGATGCTTAACCCACTGAGCCACCCAGGATCCCCCATTCCATATTCTAATGTATATGCTCACATCAAGTTGGAGAGGTCTCCCAGCGCCACAGCACTGGCCCCTTGTAGAGCTGGTAACAGAAGCAAACTCACAGTGCCCCACCCCCAAGACCTCCAAATTAGAATTTGCATCTTAACAAGATCTCCAGGTGATCCCTAAGTCCTTAAAGTTCAGGAAGCACTGCCCAAATCTATGCTGAAGTCTGACAGGTAGGTGCCTGGCCAGGTTTGAGAATGGTTCCTAAAATGTTTGTACTGATGGAAACACACCTGAGAGGAATATAAGGAACAGAGGCTTCAGAGAGACCCCAGGTTTGAATACTGCGCCACCATCTCCCAACTGGGACCCTAAGTAAAACATTTGATTCTGAGCTCCAAATTTTTCACCTACTGAGTAGTTACAGGGTAACATTAAAGCTTAGGTATAATCACATTTTCAAGCTTCCTGGTAATCTGCTGCAGTCTTCTGCCGCATCGGGGGAAGCCTGTCCCTTCAGCTCATCTCTGAGGCTGCATGCCTGCCATAGTAGAGGCTGGCCTGGGGGTCAACCTCACAGCTTCAGAGCCCCTCAACCCCAGAAATTCCATTTGTTCATTTAAGTCAGGCAAGTTCCCAATCAAGAAACCACAGGCAACAAAATGCAGAGATCCATAAGCAACAGAGAGGAGGCCCAGGGAAGAGTCTGAGCAGAGGCTTGAGAGAACCTGCAGTCAGTACCGGAGCTCGGCAGGGCTGAAGCTGAAGGCAGTGCAAGGGCCCTGGACACCTTAGTGAGTGAATGTGGGTTCTGAATGCGAATGCTCAGGTGTGCACGACTACCAAGGAACCACGCACTTAACAGATACCAGGCGCAGCACAGTGCTGGAGACATGGAAATTCTGACCAGCCAGAAGTTCAAGACTTTGCTCAAAATCCCAGATACTGAACTGAGACCGCCCACAAAAGACCAAGTCTAAGGAGCAGGGCTTTTTAAGACCTGCCTTACGAAAGTTTAAAAACAAGTCTTGAAAGGATCAAACTGGCCTGTGAGTCTAACATCTTCTAGAACAACACTCTCTAAAGGAAGACAGCAAAACTCATCTGCCAACAACATATTCACAATGTCCACTACATAGTCAAAAATTACTGAACATACAAAGAAGTGGGAAAATGTAACCCACAATCAGAAATTATATGTATATATATATATATAAAACAAAATACCACAAATGCAAAATAAGCTTTCAAAAGAAGGACAGGAAAGGAAGAAAAAAAGGAACAAAACACAGAAGGGACAAATAGTATCTGTTACAAATAGTAAACAGATAGCAAGATGGGGACCTAAATCCAACTATATCAATATTCATTGTAAATAAACTGAATACTCCAAGACTAAGATTGTCCGAATAAATTAAAAATAGGTTCCAACCATATGCTCTTTACAAGAGATGGGCTTTATTATTTTATTTTTATTTATTTATTTATTTATTTTTAGAGAGAGAGAGAGAGAATCTCAAGCAGGCTCCATGCCCAGCATGGAGCCTGATACAGGGCTCCATCTCAAGACCCTGAGATTATTACCTGAGCCAAAATCAAGAGTCAGACACTTAACCCACTAAGCCACCCAGGCGCCCCTTATTTTTTTTATTTTAAAGATTTTATTTTTAAGTATCTCTACACCCAACGTGGAGCTCTAACTCACAATTCCAAGATCAAGAGTCACATAGTCCACCGATGAGTCAGCCAGACACCCCATGGACTTTATCAGACAAAAGAGGGTAAAAAAAATATGCCTTGCAAATATTAATCATAAAAAAGTAGGAGTGGCTATGTTAATGAGACAAGCAGATTTCAAGACAAAGGGTATTAACAGAAATAAAGAGGGACATTTAGAATGATAAAAGGCTCAATTCATCAGCTAGACAGAATAATCCAAAATGTATATTCGTCTAATGAAAGGGCTTCAAAACATAGGAAATAAACAGATTTCATTCTGACTAAAGGAAAAATAAACAAATCTATAATTACAATTGGATATTTTAATAGGCTCTCAGTAACTGATATAACGAAAAAAAGTAAGTACAGTTGATGTGAGCACAATCCACCAACTCTGACATTACAGAACACCTCACCCCACAGTTGCAGGATGCACGTTCTTCCAGACCACATGCAGAACATTCACCAAGACAGACTATATGCTGGACCATAAAACAGGTCTCAGCAAATGTCAGAGGACAAAAATCATATAGAATATATTTTCTGACCACAAATGAATTAGAAAGGAGTAAGAGTATCTGCAAAATTCCCAAATATTTGAAAATTAAGCAACATACTTCCACATAAAAACACAAATCAAAGAAGAAATCACAAGTAAAATATAAAAGTCTCGAACTAAACGGTAATGAAAACAAAACATCACAATTTATGGGATGCAGTGTGGAGCAATATTTTGGATGAAATTTACTGCTCAAATGTTAATTACTGGAAAAATCTAAAATCAGTGATCTAAGCGCCTACCCCAAGAAGCTAGCAAGAACAAAACAAACCCAAATTAATTGGAAAGAAATTAACAAAAATAGAATTGATATAAAAAACAAGAAGGTGATAAATCAAAAATTGATTGCTTGAAAAACTAAAGTTGACAAACCCCTACCCAGCCTGATCAGTGAGAAACAAGAGAGAAGCAGAAATTATAAATGCCAGATTGGAGAGGGGTACTGACCATTAATGACAGATTCTATAGACATTAGAAGGAAATTAGGAGAATATTATGAGCACATTTATGCCAAATAAATTTAAGAACTTAGATTAAACGGATAAACCCCTTGAAAAATAAGCTACCAGTACAAAAGGAGCATAAGCTGAAGTGAAAACGTTGAAGAGTCTGTACCTATGAAATTAACTGAATAATAATTAAAAATCTTCCCATCAGAAAAACCCCAGATGGCTTCATGGTGAATTTTATGAAACACTTAAGGAGTAAACAATACTAATCTTAGACAAACTCTTTCAGGAAAGAAGGGAAAGGGTAACTGTTCCAAAGTAATTCTATGAAGCCAGTAGGGTCTCAATACCAAAAACCAGGGAGGACGTGGCAAGAAAAGCACACGCCTGTATCCCTCATGAACACAGATGCATAAATCCCGGACAGTATTTTAATACATCAGATCCAGTAATACACACAGAAGACCATGCATTGTGATCAAGGGAAGTTATCCCAGGAATGTAAGGCTGGTTCAACATTCAGAAAGATGTACTTCACCACATTAATAAAATAAAGAAATTGTCTATGGTCATCTCAACAGACGCAGAAGGAGTATCTGATGAAGTTCAGCAATCATTTATGATCAAAAGACTCAGCAAAGTAGGAAGAGGAGGGGCCTTTCTTAGTCAAGGAGATTCTAAAAAGCCTCCAACTAACACTACACTTAATAGTGACAGGATGCTTTCCTCCACAGGTCAAGAACAACAACACATGTGCTTATACCACTTTCATGAAACACTGTATTGGAGATCTCAGGCAGAGCAATAAAGACAGAAAAACAAGAGTGGAAGAGATAAACTCTCTATTCAAAGACAACATGACTTAGAAAATTTTAAGGCATCTACCAAATAAATAACAGAACCAATAACGGAATTTAGCAAGGTTACAAGATATAACGTTAATACAGAAAAGTCCAGTTATATTTCTCCATATTAGCAACAAACAAGTCAACCAATGATATAAAACCTAGAAAATGAATAGAAATGAAAATGAGAAACTAAGCAACCTGATTTTAATACTTACCAGAAACCTAAAGAAATGAACAGACAGATCAATGGAATAGACCAGAACAGGGGTGGCAGACTTCTTCTGTAAAGAAAAGTTACTAAAGATTTTAGTCTTAGCAGGCAACCTATGGTTTCCATCCCTCATTCTTTCATTTATTTGTTTTTAAGATTTTTTTTTTTTATTTGACAGAGAGAGAGAGACAGCGAGAGAGGGAACACAAGCAGGGGGAGTGGGAGAGGGAGAAGCAGGCTTCCCGTGGAGCAGGGAGTCCGATGCAGGGCTCGATCCCAGGACCCTGGGACCTTGACCTGAGCCGAAGGCAGACGCTTAATGACTGAGCCACCCAGGAGCCCCTCATTTGTTTTTTAGTTTATTTTTTAACCGATCCTTTAAAAATATAAAAGCCATTCTTAGGTTGTGGGCCATATAAAAATAGTCCACAGGCCAGATCTGGCCCCTGGGTTGTAGCTTGCTGACTCCTGGACTAGAGAGTCTAGAAACAGACCCCTCCTTATCCAGTCAATTCCATTCCTAGTTATTTATCCAAGAGAAATGAAAATTTATGTCCACACAAAGACTTACACAAAAATGTTCACAGAAGCTTTATTCTTAATGGCTCCAAACTGGAAACCACCACAACCTCCATGAATAAGAGACTGGATAAGTAAATCACGGTGTACTCACACAATGGAATACTATTTGGTAATAAAAAGAACTAAACTCAGGAATTACATGGATGAAGCTCAAAAACACACCGTGAGCAAAAGAAGCCTTGAGATGAAAGTCCACGCCATAGGATTCTATTTATACAAAGTCTGAGAACAGGTACAAGGTGAAAGAAATCAGTAGTGACTGCAGGAGTGGGGTGGAAGGACAGGAGAAGGGAGATATACAAAGGAACTTTCTGGGATAATGGAAACACCCTACATCTTGACAGGGATATGGGCTACACCCCCAAGAGTTTTGACAAATGCATCAAATTAACACTTAAGACCTGTGCATTTCACACTATGTACATTACATTTCCAAAAATAATAAAACAATATAGAATTTAAAAATTCATAGGTCTTTAACTCCAGATCCTAACAGTTGACCTTTAGTTGGAAAGTAACAAGGTTGACTGGGTTTCCTTACAAGTATTACTCTTCAAAACAGTCACCTGGGAGACTTACCTAATCAAAGTATTCAATGTTACTATCATGCAAAACATTCATTCAGTTTGTCTTACAGAACATAATCAGTTACAAAGTTAACTATAAAAAAGAAATTGACTTTAAAAAGAGAGACATAATTATAGATAAAAGACTGGTAAGGAAGACATCAAAAAGATAACACTAATTTTGAACTAAGTGATAGCATCCTCATGAAAAGTATTTTCTTCTCTAGACTTTCAAAATTTTGTACAATAAACAGCAACTATTTCCATTATTAGAAAATATTCTCCAGGGGCGCCTGGGTGGCTCAGTCGTTATGCATCTGCCTTCAGCTCAGGTCATGACCCCGGGGTCCTGGGATCGAGCCCTGCATCAGGCTCCCTGCTCGGCGGGAAGCCTGCTTCTCCCTCTCCCACTCCCCCTGCTTGTGTTCCCTCTCTTGCTGTCTCTCTCTCTGTCAAAAAATAAATAAAATCTTAAAAAAAAAAAAAAGAAAAAAATATTCTCTGAAAACATTAGAAAAGCAGTCTCATTATCACTTCAAATGTTCTGTGGTTAACTCAAATCCTTTCTATAAGAAATAAGAAAGCACAAGCCACCTTATCGATCTTCTCTGAAAGTCTTCAGGCACCGTGCTAAGAATGATGTGCACACTACCTCTCTTTCAATCAGCACAACAACTCTCTGGGACAGATATTATTATCATCACCCCCCTTTAATCTACACAATTCTCAAAGGCAGGTACTACTATTATCCTCATTTAAAAGACAAAAAACTAAGGCCCAGAGTGGTTACATAATTTTCCCACAGCTGATAATTAGCGGAGCCTGGGTCTGAACGAGAGCTTCCTGCAGAGCTCTGGCTTGGCTCTTAAGCAGAGCCCTGTACTGAATCTGGGGAATGCAGTGGTGGCGGCGGCGACTGCACTGCTACTATGAAGAGGAAGAAAAAAGGAGGAGGAAGAGGAAGAAGGTCAAGTACTACCTGTAGTCAAGCCATTTACTATACATATACTATCTCATTTAATTAAAAGGTTTGAAAAATAAGTAAATTCATGGACAATTTTTTTTAAGATTTTATTTATTTGAGAGAGGGAGAGAGTGTACGTGGGGGGGGAGGAGCAGACAGAGAGGGAGAAGCAGACCTTCCCACTGAGCAGGGAGTCCATATGCGGGGATGCTGGGATCATGACCTGAGCCAAAGGCAGACGCTTAACGGACTGAGCCACCCAGGTGCCCCAAATTCATGGATAATTACCATGGGAAATAAGGCACAGCTGTGAGCACCTTCCATTAAGGTCATGGATTTGATTACTGAGCTGGCTTAACATTTTTCCCCAAAACTGGTGCCTATTGGAGCTACACGCAACCCATGGCACACTGCATTCAAAGCTCTCAATCTTCTTTTTTTTTTTTTAAGATTTTATTTATTTATTTGACACAGAGAGAGAGAGAGGAATCACAAGCAGGCAGAGTGGCAGGGAGCGGCAGAGGGAGAAGCAGGCTTCCCGCGGAGCAGGGAGCCCGATGTGGGACTCGATCCCAGGACTCTGGGATCGTGACCTGAGCCGAAGGCAGACGCTTAACGACTGAGCCACCCAGGCGCCCCAAAGCTCTCAATCTTCTCATTCCATAAACTGGCCACTGATTTTCACTGTGACTATAAAAAAAAGGCCAATTTAGGATTTACTTAAAATTCCCTTATTTTCTTTGCATTAGTTCAAGGATCAGATGAAAGGATCAGATTACATGAAAACAAGAAAAGTATCAGACAAATGTACAGTATTATTTCTCTTGCTATTAAATATTAGAAATGTCTTATTATCATTCAAAAACAGAGAAGGTGGATGAGTCATTCATTCCTTTAATAGCCAACTTGGCTCTACTAATTCTTTACACACTATATTCTGCTAATTCATTCCTTTAGGTTCTCAGAGGGTGGTCATGGACCAGCACAACTACATGGTTGGTCACATGGGAGCTGGCAAAGAAAAAAAAAAAGAAGCAAATTCTTAGATCC
The DNA here is from genome assembly GCF_004348235.1 of Phoca vitulina. Lineage (NCBI taxonomy): Eukaryota > Metazoa > Chordata > Mammalia > Carnivora > Phocidae > Phoca > Phoca vitulina. Next base: position 373,370 of record NW_022589805.1, read on the forward strand.
CACCCCAAACCCACTGAATCAGAAACTCTGGGGAGGGGTCCAGGATTCTGGGTTAACAAGCCTACAGTGATTCTGGCTGGACGCTCAAGTCTGAGAATCACTGCTTCCTCCCATCTGACCAAAATGATGGTTGACTGGGTCCAAGGGGTCTTCATCTAAATCAAAGCCTTTACCCCTTAGGGAGAGCCCTAGGCAAAAGTAAACTCTGTTTTTTGACCACTTTCCAAAAGAGAAGAATATTCCAAAAATGTTATTTAAAAAAAAATAAGCCCTCATCTAACCCCTTGTGAAAATGATTTACCATGCAAACTACTTTGGTCCCTTTCAGATTTGTTACTTCTAAGAAAGGACTAATAGGATTTCTAGGGTCGCAAAAGCACATTTTTATCAACCTTAAAATTAGAGAGATTCTGGACCCTTGGCAACACATATCACAACACCATCCTCTTTCTATCAGCTGCTGACTTTCCTCTGCAACCTTCTCTATGCAGAGCAACAATTCTCAACACCTGTAGCCAGGAGACTAAAGTGTACAGCTTCCAATTCCCACTTGAATTTATCTTTTTTGCTTTCCTTCTAAAAGACAAGCATCTGGGTTAATTTCAGTGGAAAACTAGAACATGCTACCAAAGAGATAACATATCAGGTTCTGCCACTGTTGAAGTTGAGACTGTTTCCTTTTTTTTTTTTAAGTCATATCGTGCCTTGTTAACATTATTGCTATGTTGTTGAAATAGCTTATATTTTCTATTTTAAATATTTTCTTTAAGAGACACAAAATTAGGAATAAGAAAGCAGAAATAATCACAAACATGGAGAAAGTCTAAAATTATAATAAAAAATTTTGCACGACTCTAATGTGCTTAGAGCTGTGAGCTCTAAGGCTGGATGAAAAGAATTTCTATTTTTTTAAAAGATTTATTTATATGAGAGAGAGAGAGAGACAGAGAGCGAGTGAGTGTGCAAGCACGGGGAAGGGGCAGAGGGAGAGAAGAGTCTCAAAGAGACTCTGAGGCTGAGCACAGAGCCTGATGTGGGTGGGGCTTGATCTCATGATCCTGAGATCACAATCCAAGCCAAAACCTAGAGTCAGATGCTTAACTGACTGTGATACCCAGGTGCCCCCAAAAGAATTTCTATTAAGATAGAAAATTATAAAATTGACCCAAGAAGAGACCGCACAGGTCAGTGATGAAGAGACCCTTAGCCAGACTGCATGGGATCCAATCCTGGTTCTGCCACTGTGCTAAGTTAGTCAACTTTCCTTCATTCTCTCCACTCTGTGTTCTTCCATTTCTTTCTTTTTTTTTTTTTAAAGATTTTATTTATTTATTTGACAGAGAGAGACACAGCGAGAGAGGGAACACAAGCAGGGGGAGTGGAAGAAGCTGGCTTCCCACTGAGCAGGGAGCCCGATGCGGGCTCGATCCCAGGACCCTGGGACCATGACCTGAGCTAAAGGCAGACACTCAATGAGCCACCCAGGCGCCCCTGTGTTCTTCCATTTCTTAATCTGTGACATGGAAATAGTATATACTACCCACTTCATATAGTTTTATGAGGAATAAAAGTTAAATATTTTTTTAAAGATTTTTAACTTATTTATTTGGCAGAGAGAGACAGCACAAATAGGCAGAGCAGCAGGCAGAGGGAGAGGGAGAAGCAGGCTCCCTGCTGAGCAGAGAGCCCGATGTGGGACTTGATCCTAGGACCCTGAGATCATGACCTGAGCCGAAGGCAGACACTTAACCAACTGAGCCACCCACGCGCCCCTAAAAGTTGAAAGTTTTTGAGTTTTCCTCAAAATGAAAGTAAATTTAGACTTTTATTATTATTATTTTTTTAAAGATTTTATTTGAAGAGAGAGCACACACACACAAGGAGGGGGAGCAACAGAGGGAGAGGGAGAAGCAGACTCTCCACTGGGCAGGGAGCCCGATGTGGGGCTCAGTCATGACCTGAGCCAAAGGCAGACGCTTAACTGATTGAGCCACCCAGGTGCCCCAAATTTAGACTTGTCTTAAAGAAAAATATATTGACCAAAGACATCAAGTTTCTAAAAGGTCCAGGATCTACAGAAAATAGCAAGAGTGCTGTCAAAGATCTTCAGTCACCCCTTAGAGAAAAAAAGCTTCAGGCCCATACAGTTGTACAAGTGACATCTCTCAATTCTTCAAGAAACAGATCATTCAAATACTAAACCATTCCAGAGAAGAGATGTGAAAGGTTTCCAAACTCGTACTGACCCAGTTACAGAACACCATATCAAAACCTGACAAAACACAAAACAGAACTATGGGTCAATCTCATTACTGATTAGTTTCTAAATGAAACACTAGCAAGTAAAATTCAGCAGTACATTAGCTTTTAACTTCACAATTACAGAGAGGGTTATTAGGTTGTTATTAGGAAACCTACTGAGGTAATTTGTCACAGAAATAAAACAGAAGAGAAAAATCACAGGATAATCTTAGACATTAAAAAAGAATTTAATAAAATCCAACAACTAATAAATGAAGATTAGATTATGCTCCAATTTAAAATGGCTGCAAACCAAAGCTCACATCATACTTAATAATAAAATACTAGATACCCCTCTATTTAAGTCAGATACAAGACAAGGAAGTCCAAGAACATAAACACTGGTAGAAATACTGGCAAGAAGAAGATGAAAAAGTATCAGAAATGCAAAGATGACTGTCTACTAGGAAAACCCAAGACAATCACCTGAAAAAGTATTAGAATAAATAAGAGAATTCAATAAAGTGGCCAGGATTATCCAAGTAACATATATGTATGTTACCAACTTTCCTGTACTAAAACAGTAATCATGTAATGAAAGAGAATAACTCATCCAACAGCAATAAACCCACTGATACATGCAGAAATACACTTAATAAGAAAGGTGTATTATCTATATAAAGAAAACTATACTATGCTTCTGAGCAACATAAGACTCCATGAAAAGACATAACTTTTATGTTTAGAACAAGATAACTCACGGAGCCACAAAACTATTAAAATACCAAATTCCTTCTTAAATGATTTATAAAGTTCAATACAATCCCAATCAAATTCTAAGATTTTTGTTTGTTTTTAAGAATTTGAAAGACAATTCTAAAGTTTACCTGAAACAGTAGTTTTCAACCCTGGCTGCCATGAAAATCGTATGAGGAACTGTGAACCATATCAATGCTCAGGCCACACCCCAGAGAATCTAACTTAATTGGTCTGCAGTGGGGTTCAGTCACTGCATTTTAAAAAATCTCCCCAGGTAATTTTGATGTGCAGATACGGTTGAGAATGACCCATCTAGAAGAGTATCTTACAAGGACAGCCAAGAAAATACTGGATTCTTGAAAAAGAATGAAGAGCAACTACCTCCATCATGTACTGAAGTTCATTATATAGGTAGTACAGTAAGTTTCTGGCACAGTTGATAAGCAAAGATCAATGAAACAAACAAAAAGTCCAGAATTAGACCCAAACCTTGTATATTTGAAAACTGAGTAAAATCTAACAAAAATGGTATGTTACATTAGTGGGGGAAAAAGCTGGATCAGCAGTATCTAAATAAATGGCACTGGGATGACACCTACCATTTGGAAAAAAATACACAGCTAGATCTCTGCATCTCACTCTGGCCAAAATCAATTCTGAACTAAATATCCAAGATATAAGGAGAAAAAAATACAGAAAAATATTTCATAATTTTGGAATAGAGAAAGCATTCCTAAACATAACACAAAACCCAAAAGCCGTAAAAGAAAAAATGGATAAATCTGTTTCTATAAAAACTGAAAACATCCATTTGGTAAAAACACAGAACTATCAAATTGTAAACCCAAGTAGCCATACTCCTGGTAAAACAGACTTCAGCAAATAAAAAAAAAGAGGGGGAAAAGCTTACATTTATTAAAGGTTTTAACTTTCATATAAAAAATATTCAAAACAACAAGAAAAAAAGGAAACGCAACAGAAAAACTAGCAGAGGACATGAATAGTACAATATAAATGCCCATGAATTCATGAAAAGACATTTTTGCCTAAGAGAATGGCAAATCAGCAAAAGTATGCTATCAGTGTTGATAAGAATCAGGGGGTGGGAGGGTGGGGAGTGACAGGGAGTCATTCGCTTTTGATGAGGGTGTAATGCACAATGTTTATGGAGAGTATTTGACAACAGCTATGCTTATCAAAAATGTCAATAGCCTTTAATCCAGAAGTTTCACTACCAAGATTTTTTTGGGGGGGGGGGTGAGTTTTATTAAGCAAGGACACGTAAAAATCTCTCCCAGAGTCAGAGGGGTCATGACAGGGTTGCCCCACTACCAAGAATTTATCTAGCAGATACACTCAGCTGTACAAACATGTATTATCAAAATTGTTATATCAGCAAAACACTGGAAACAACCTAAATGTACAGCCGTTAGGGCATTAGTCATATAAATTAAGATATACCCAAATTGGGGACTACTACCATATCAAACCCAGTAAGAAGGACTGAGCTCTATCTAACATAGAACTTCCAACTTACATTAAAGTGGCAAGAAGGAGGTATATGTATACAGACATACATACAGGCAGGGGCAGAGAGAGAGATGTTATACTATACTACTCTTTATGTTTAGGGCAGATACACATACACACACTCACCTCTCTATGCACAGATCATCCCCAACAGGATAGATAAGAAATAACTGTCTTTGGTGAGAGAATTTGGAAGAGCCAAAGGTCAAGAGTTAAGGGAGATTAACTTTTCAGTTCTTACTCGTAGTGCCTTTTTTCTTTTTTTTTTTTTGTGGTTTATTGTTAAACCATGTACAGGATTACTTTCTAGAAACAAAACTTTTAACAAAGCCTTTGACCTAATAACCTCACAGAATCTATCCCATGATGCATGTGATATGCCTATACAAAAAAATACACTCACTGCAGCTGTACTAATGAAAAATCAAAAGCAATCCAAATGTTCATCATTAGAGGAGTAGATCAATAAATTATGGTGCGTCCTATAATGGAATACTTTGCTATCTACTGATGAAAACAAGGGAAATCTGTGTGCACTGCTAAGGAAAGGCAAGTAGGGTATACACTGTTACATAAAACAGCAAAGTGCTAATGTAGTTTGGTTCCATTTCTTATGAACATATTTGCAGAGTGGTTATCTGGGGGCGCCTGGGCAGCTCAGTCAGTTAAGTATCTGACTCTTGATCTCACCTCAATCAGGTCTTAATCTCAGGGTCTTGAGTTCAAGCCCTGTGATGGGCTCCACACTGGGCAATGAGCCTACTTAAAAAAAAAAACAGAACAGAACAAAAACAAAAGGTAAATGAGGAAAAAAAAAAAAAGTGGTCATCTGTAAGAAATGAGGCTGCTCTTTTTTATTATTTGAATTATTTTATAGGAAATCTGCATTTCCTTTGTAATGATAATTTTTAAAACAAAATTATCTTTTAAAAAAGTTTCTTTCCCCCCCTGTGCATCTTAAAATCTTATCTGGCTTAAAATGAACTTGTCTCTTGCTCTTACTATTTGCCCTTCACTATTAGTTCTTTTGTCCCACCCAAAAGCCACAACAACCCTTCCAAAAAATACCAGTCCCTATCCTTCCTTTACCATCAGCCTCTTTGGGGTACCTACGGGGAGCAGAGATGACTGTCCCCACAAGAGTGAGCACTCGCCAAGTGTTCTTTGAAAGAGAGATCACTCTGTACAAAGGAATGAAAGCCCTGGGCAGCCAGAGGAGCATGAAATGAGAGATACACCAACAGAGCCCAGACTGCAGGAAACCTGCCAAAACCAATAAACAAAACAAACAAAACAACCAGATTCTTCAATAAATGAATTGTAAGGATCCTAGAGATTAACAGATTCTTAAAAGCCATATTCACTAAATATAGTTATTCCGATTTGGGGGGGGGAAACCCCTGTAAAAACAGATTGGGACACATGAGGCCACTGGAAATCTGAGTTATCTAGTAGACCTTGATGACAAGAAGAAATCATTCATTTACTTACATGTGAGAATGGCACTGGGTTTAGGTCTACCCTGTCTAACTTTTAGGAATACACATTATCAATGGCTCACTAAGTATGGTCAAGGAGCCCAGATACCTTCGGGGGTGGGGGGGGAGGGGGTCATGATGTCAAAACTATTTTCATAAAATACTAAGACACTCTCATTCTCTCACAAAAACATAGAGGCACTTTCCAGAAGCTCTGGGACCTGTGGTATCACCGTGCTTACTGGCTAATAGAATGTGTGCTTGGTTTTCAAAATTCTGTTTCAGTATTTAATGTGGCAAATATTGATAGATATAATCCACATTGTAAAGAAATCTCCTTGGGGCCTCAACAGTTGGGCCTAACAATCCGAAGACCAAAAGTTTGAGAACCCTTGCATTAAACTACTATGTCTATTTTTGCATAGGACTTAAATTCTCCAAAATAAAAAGTTTTTTTGTAAGGGGGTAGCATGGAACTGGGAAAGAGCAAACATCAGGCTGACCATGAGCCCTAAACCCACAGCAATCTCTTCTCAACCTACCTCCGGAAGGCATGTGCATACACAGACCCCTCTGCAAACGCCAGGGACAACTAAAATTTAAGTTCACATTCCCTCCCCTTTAACAACACTTCAAAAGAGATAAATGCCAATTTTAATGTTTGGAATTACAGTTGACTGCCGAACAATGTGGGGGTTTGAAGCCCTGACCCCTGCCCAGTGGAAAATTGGCATAAAAATTGTGACTTCCTAAAAATTTAGTAACGAATAGCCTACTACTGCCCGGAAGCCTTACCAAAACATAAACAGTTGATTAGCACATTTTTTGTATATGTATTATACACTGTTTTCTTATAATAAAGATAGAGAAAACATTAAGAAAATCATAAGGAAACACATTTACAGTATTGTACTTATCAAAAAAAAAAAAAAAACACCCCATGTATAAGTAGACTCGTGTAGTTCAAACCTGTGTTGTTCAAGATTCAACTGTACTTCATTTTTATTTAAGTTAAAAAAAAAAAAGAAATTGTCTCCTTACCTAAGACCGTCCCAGGCTTCATCTGCGTCCCCTAGTGCCCGCGACAGCCTTGTGGGGAAACTGTGCTACTCTTACTTGTCCTTTTCCTTCACTTGGGCTAATCAATTTCAAGAAATAGCACAAACTGTTCTACTGTTCTAGAACTTGCTGTTGTAAATACTGCCTGCAACAGGTGCTCCGGTGGCTGCCACCAAGGAACCTTGTCTCAGAGCCGCCATGGTGTCTGCTCCCTCACTGGGAATCTGCCTGCACTCCGCTTCCTTGTCAGCTTCCAGCTTTCCAGTTGTCCCCATCTACCTTGGCATCTGCCTTCCCTGTCCTCCACGTTCAGCTCCTACTCTACATGCCAGCTGCAGGGCTGGTGGCTGAAACCCAAAGCAGTGTTCTCAACCTGCACAGACCTCAAAGCCACCTGGAGGCTCCAAAGGGCCCCCCAGATTCTGAGTCCAGTAGCTCTGCACTTCTAACAAGTCCCTGGTGCTGCGCTGCCAGCCCACGGACCTCGCTCTGGGAACCACTGCTGCGGAGGTCCTTCTGTGACCCGAGGGCCCACACTGCCCCTGGCTCTGCCACCTCCCCCGCTGTGAACCATGGCAGCTTGCAGACCAGCTTCTTGGTAAAACGGAGACTGTGGCAAAAGACTTCACCAGGCGAACATAAAAAGGAAAAGGTATACGGAGGAAGAACTTGGTCAGCTGGTAAAGGAGAGGGTCAGCAGCCTTCACCAGATTCAGTGACGCAACAGAAAGCAGATTCCCCGCCGGAAGTTGCCTCTTTCAACCATGTGGTCCTATTTCCACCATTTTCCTCAGAGGCTGAAAAACTGGCCATCAGTCCGAACACATCCCCTATGTTCACAACTGCCTGACGTGCAGGCCATTCTACTGCTGGCTTCTTTAAGAGCGCCCACTTTCAAGACGGGCAGAGATCTTCATCTCTGGGTTCCAGATACCAAACCTCCCTTTTCCAAATCTGAGGGGCAGGAAGAAAGACTGGAGGAGGAGAGGAACGTGCCACATCATCCCGCTTCACTGCGCTGCTTGCTTAGAAGGAAAAGCTCCCCACCCCCGCTAACAGGAAGCATTCAAAGCACTTAAGCTCACTTACCTTGGTCATGCCTCCTGCCTGCGCCGTGTTCAGTCCGGCGTGACTGGCCATTTGTGGTGAAACCTGTGTTAACGTCTCGGCCAGCACGCTGCTCGTGGCCCCCTGCATGGCCGGAGCAGGGTACGGCATCCCAGCTCCCCTTCCTCTGCCAGCGGCCCCAAGAGAACCATTCATGACTTGCGCCTGTCCTTGCTGGGCCTGGTTCATTAAACTATGGCCAGAGTTACTATTGAGGAGGCCTGGGTGGGTCTGGTTAAAGTTAGCATTCATGCAGATCCCAGGTCCCGTCTGCGACGTGGCAGGGCTGCTGGTTACCAGCCCCACCTGCTTTTGTGCTTGCGGATTCAGTGCTTGCGAAGCAGGGGGAGTGGGCCCAGAGGTGCTGGCTGCCTGTTTGGGCAGGCTGGGGGCTGAAGAATCTCCCTGGTTCAGAGGGCTCTTGCCCATGGCACCCAAGCTGGCCATGTTTGCACTGTTCGGCTGTCCCTGAGCCTGGCCGCCAAGGCCTTGCTGCACGGGGCTGCTGGCGCTAACATTTCCTATTCCTGGGTTGATACTAGAGCCGCTGCCTCCACGCAGAAGCTCCGACAGTTGTTTATGTTTGGAAGCAGCATCTGGAACGAGGTTCCCACTGTTTAAAAGGCTTAATTCTCCTCCATTGGGGATCAGCTCATCAGGAAGATCATTTTCCAAGTCAAACAATGATCCAAAATCTAGAAATTAAACAGAAATGGAAATGAGAAACTAAGCAACCACAACAGCTTTCCAACTGTCATATATTACTATGATCTTAATCTAAAGGAGCACTTCACACAGAATGCTAGCATCTTTTTTTAAGTGTTTTTTTTTTTATTTTAATTTTTTTTAAAAGATGTTATTTATTTGAGAGAGAGAGAGAGAGAGCACAAGCAGGGGGAGCTACAGGGGGAGAGGGAGAAGTAGGTTCCCCGCTGAACAGGGAGTCCGATGCGGGGCTCGATCCCAGGACCCTGAGATCATGACCTGAGCCGAAGGCAGACGCTTAACCGACTGAGCCACCCAGGACCCCCAGAACGCTAGCACGTCTTAAGAGTAACGTCAAAATGACTTGAAACTTCATTCGGGAAAATAAAACAAGGAAGCATATTTTTCGAATTCTGAAGAAGGAAAAGTTAAACAGAGATGAGAGGAGGGTCAGCCCCACTAGATGTTACCATATATTCTAAAACAATAATTAAATCGTGTGGCTTGAGGAGAAATGTAGATATATAAACTAAAGGAAATCAACGGGGAGTTAAACCTTCACTGAATTTAAGTTAAAATGCTTTTAAGAATACATGTGTGCGAAAAAGTAACTGGGAATCAGATTAAATGAACAGGAATTTGGGGAAATTAAGTAAAGCCTAACCTTAAGTGATTACATATTTTTTAAAAGGTAAATTATTAAAAAAAAAAAAAAACCACCCCAGCCTAAACAGAAAATGAGATTTCTCCAAATGTTGAAGCTGCAGAAAATAAAGATGTATAAAGAAACTAAAAATAGTTAAAAGTAAAAGAAAATAACTTAACAGCTACTTGTCTCACATGAAAGGGGCTAACGTCAGCCCTGCAGAAGGACCGGCAGCACACTGACTCCTGAGTATAAACACACAAAGGAGGCCAGCAGGTAAGTATCAAAAAGGAAGATAAAAGTCAAGGGAAGAGATCATCCTTCCCAGTAATCAGTGACAAGTAAAGCAACTTCTTCCTCCTCGTCCCTCTCAAAGTACCATTTCTCTAACATGTGGCCTAAGTGTCATCTCTAGTCCCTCACCGACCGCATTTTCTTCAACCCACAACCACCTGGCCACACGTGCATGCACAAAGGACAAGATCAGCAGAACTACGACAAGAGTGGCATCATGTGTGATATCGAAACAGGGGCAAACAATACATGGAAGCAGGTCAGCCTAGTGGTTAGTCTCTATACCCAGACTGCCTGCAACTGAACCCAGCTCTGCCTCCAGCTCCCTACTTCTTAGCTCTAAGTTACCTAGACTTTCTGTGCCTCGGGGTCCTCCATCTGGCCACCACACCTCATAGGGTTTCGTGGGGACTGAATGAATTAATAAATGTAAAGCACTTCAACAGTGCATGTGGGTGGTTAAGTGCACCGTCATTATCAGCTGTTATTACTACTGTTATCCAGTAACAGAAGGTTTGATAAATTACTATATAATATTAGAAAACATTACACATCTTTGGCACCTGGGTGGCTCAGTTAGTTGAGCGTCCAACTCTTGATTTTGGCTCAGGTCATGATCTCAGGGTTGCGAGATCGAGCCCCATGTCAGGCTCCGTGCTCAGCATGGAGTCTGCTTAAGACTCTTTATCCCTCTCCCTCTGCCCCTCCCCCCATTCACTATCTAAAATAAATAAATAAAATCTTTTAAAAATTACACCTCTACTAAAATAATTATGAAGACTGAAAAATGTAGGAAAATGTGTACGTGATGTAAAAACATGCAAATGGCATTGCATGCAGAACAGCACGTCAAATAAGATTAGAACTGAAGTGTGTGCATGTGGGCAGTGGCTGGTAAGTAACACGCCAAAAATAAAGAGTTGTACTGGTAGAAGTGGTGGGGTGATGAGTGCATGTGGCTTTTTGTTGTTGTTTCAAACAGAGCCACCCGCCCCCCACCACCCACTTTGAGAAAACTGAACTGTCTTCTCCGCGGTGTCAGATCCTAAGACTGCCTGCCCCACAACCCCCTCAGGTGGCTGCTCTGGGGTTCTTCTAAGAAACAGCAACACCTTCCCAGCCGCAGGAGCAGGACTGACTGGAGAAGCCACCCCCCCATAAGCACCTTCTTGCAGGTGACACAATCCCAGCTAAGGGAGTTGAAGGCAAGTTGGCCACGACAGTGTGGAAAAGGTTTTCCTTCCTACTGGGAAGGAATGCTCAGGAAGAAATCTCCCTTTCCTTCACCACATTTCATCGTGGAGCTACGGGAGCCATCCTCAGACAGGAGAGGAGGCACCTCGCACACACCAAGGATGACTGCAGCGAAAACTAACGCTGGGGTCGTGAAGCCATCTCTGAGCTCAGTTATCCAACCCTGGAGCCTCCTTACCTTCAGATTTCTCATTATGGGAGAAAATGCATTTCCTGTCATTTAAGCCATTCTAGCCAAAGTTTAATGTCACCCGATGAAGTTCAAACTTCCTTTGTAAGGCATACAAGGCCATCAGAATGTGGCCCCTGACCACTTCTCAGCCCTTCTTTCCCCTGGCACCTTCTTTTTTTTTTTAAAGATTTTATTTATTTGACAGAGAGATAGCAAGAGCAGGAACACAAGCAAGGTGAGTGGGAGAGGGAGAAGCAGGCTTCCTGCGGAGCAGGGAGCCTGATGTGGGGGCTCAATCCCAGGACCCTGGGATCATGACCTGAGCCGAAGGCAGACGCTTAACGACTGAGCCACCCAGGCACCCCTCCCCTGGCACCTTCTGATGCACCCTACCTTCCAGTCACAAAAGTGAGCGGTCACGTGCAACAGAAATCCTTCTCCTGGATGTTCTCTGTCTAGAAAACCATGCCCCTACCTCTCACTCAGATTAAACGCAGTGACTACGAAGACTGTCTTCGGGCTACCCCAGAACAGACCAGTCCCTCTTTTCAGCCTCCGAAGTTCTCTGTACATACATGCCTAGTAAACCACCTCTAACTAACATATACCTATTTCATCCTACCCAACTATAAGGAATTAGGGATTACTTGCAACTGTACACACACACACATACACACACACACACACAGATTTTTATAGAACCTGTGAGAGTAAGTTGCAGACAGCATGAGTCTTTCCTCCCAAGTACTTGACCATGCATCTCCTAAGAACACCCTTGTACAAAATCACGGCACATTTATCAAATTTGGTAAATTTAACACTGATACAATACTCAAATTTAGCCAGTTGTCTCAATAATGCCCTTTATTACATTTATTTTCCTGGTCTAAAATCCAGTTCAGGACCCCAGTGCACCTAGCTGTCATGTCTCGGTCTTTTCCTTTTGTCTAGAAAGGTTCCTCAGACTTGTTCTTTCCTAACTGTGACACTTTTGAAGAGGACAGGCCAGTTGTTTTGTAGAATATCCCTCAATTTGGGGTTGCTTCCTCCTGATTACAGGACACGTAATTATGAAGAGACACAGGAGTCAACTCCTGGATACGGCAAACAGCTGAGACACAGCCACGGATCAGGGTTTTTGCTGCCAACTACCCAGCTTCTGCATCTCAACGTGGTTTTGTGGGTTCCATTCCATAGCTTCTATGGCACTGTGCTGTCCTGAATCTAGAGATCCACTAAGGTCTCCAGATAAAAAGAACACATTGCGGGTGGGGGCGGGAAGAACACACGAAATAAAGTAAAAAAACCAACTCTCCAACATAACTGATGTTTCTGTTGCCTTCCAGACTCTGTCCACACACACGCACATTTTTACTCAGTATTCTTTCTTTCTTTTTAAAAAGGTTTTAAGTCATCTCTACACCCAACATGGGGCTCGAACTCACGACCCCAAGATCAAGAGTCGCACGCTCTACCAGCTGAGCCAGCCAGGCGCCCCTACTCAGTATTCTTATAACAAAACAAAAACCCGGTGTGTGCATTTAATTAATGCAATGCTCCTTAATCTATGAACATGAAAATGAAACTTCATCTAAACCAGCAACAGGAGCCATTAAGACAGAGACCGAGTTTCCTTTCTATTTGCCAGGGAGAGGATGAAGAGTCGGTGTCAAGCACTGTAAATCGTTAGAAGGAAATGAACTCCAAATACTTAAAGTTTGGAACAACCTGCCTAAGCCCCGATTGGCTCTTCCCAGCGTCTCGAAGCACTCTCCCGAAGAGAGGGCGGCTGGGCCAGGACAAGAGCAGGTAAACCCAAATGAACAGTTACACAGTGTCAGAGACCAGGTCCCCGACTCCAGTGTGGGAACTGGAACTGAGGAAGGAAAAGGCACACCTGCAAGTGGAACACAGGCATTCAAATCCTGGCTCAATCAGCCAGCCCCACGTCCCTGAACAAACTGTTCAACCTCTGGATCACACTTCCCCCAACCGCGAAACAGGGACAATAGCCCAGCTACACGATGAAAGCTGGAACAGGCTATCGTACTCTAGCACACAAACTATAAAATTTCTTACCTTTCAAAATCCACCCACCATTCCACCACTCTCAAATTTACCCGTGTGGTTTTTCTTAGTGGTTTACTGGAGCTCCACTCCACACGCACTGCGACTCTGACAGCTGTCATGGGCGGTATGTCTTGGGCTCAGTTTGGTTTGTGCTGCTCCGCCACACTTTGGCCACCTCGATCACTTTTCTCACCCTGTTTCAGTCCAAACACATCTCACAGCTGTTTGGTTGTGGAAAGAAGGGACTAATTCTGCTTACGTCCTTACCTATCAGTCCAACCACATGTGCACGCATCCACAAGCAAATCCACAGGGAGCGTCTTTGTAAGAAAAGGTGGGCTGGGCAGGGTGTGCGGAGGGCCATCCCCGCTCACAGTGCCGCCCCTCTTCTCCCTGTGACTGTCTCCACGCACATATTCTCTGGCTCACAAAACAGACAAAGGAGAATGAAGAAGGAAAGCCAGGATATTGCAACATACAGAGTGATGCTTTCTACACACCAAAGTGTCCCAACACACAGGTTGGGCAATACCAATCTGAATCACTGGAAGTTCTGAAGATTCAAGATTGAGCATCACCACTTCCAATCCCAGGTAGTTAGTTTCCCTTTCCTCCACCAAGTCACCAGCGGCCCCAGGAGGGAGCAGAGCTGAGGCTGAACAAGATTCGTGGGACCCGGCTTTCTAGGGGCTCAGCCTTGGCAGGAGACATCCCAATCACACAGCACACACAGCCTGTCATGCTTCCGCAGCCACCAGGAATTTTCTCTCTTTTGGGGCTCTCCGGCCGCCAACCCAGAGTCCGTCCCTTTCATTAAGCGGAGGTGGAAAAAAAGTAGCTACCGGTTTCCCAGTCTCTGTCACACTCCTACAAGGCTGGGGCACCGACGGCACAGAAGGTCTTCATCAAGCACGATCACAAGGGATCACTTCTGGACTGCTTAGAGAAACCTCGCTCCAGGAAACAATCCCCTCTCAACACCGGAAGACAAGGCATCCTACACATGTTCTAAGATCCATTCTTAGCCATCGTTATCAGAAGTCCATATTTCACCTTAAACAAGGGATGAACTACTATCAGGTACTCTGAAAAAAGCTCTCCATTTTACAAATCGAATAGCAGGTAAGTGGCTGAGTCCATCTGCCCAGCCTGTAACATATGAAAGAGTCTGTTCAAATGCAGCTAAGTCATCCCTAAAACACATCTTTCCTTAGGTTTTCTAACATCTCCTCTTTCTCTCATATTACTTTACTTTTTTTCTTTGAATGACAACTGGGGCCCTAAATTCTCTGACTGGCACAGAACTGATTTTTCTGTCCCAATGTGTACAAACTAGTTTATCAAATCTTGTATTGGCCAGAAGTAGGAACTCTTCTACACTTTGCAGACATAATGAGTGAGTCTTAAAATCATGTATCAACTCTCAGTTATAACTCACAAGGCTGTAAGGACCATGAAAGAGGGATTGGGCTCTCCACGAATATCTCCACCCTGAACAGGTGAATGAATTCTGGAGAAGAGTGCCAAAGTTATAGAATACAAAATAACAATTTTAACACTTTACTTGTTTAGCTGAAGATATAAACGTTTTATTAAACATTTTAAGATACATTTACCTTAACATTTATTACTACTATCGTAAAACAGAAACAAAGAGAACAAAGTTCAATAATGAATTCTCTTAAAATGCTTCCCTGTTCTACTCATCCTTCTCTTTACCCACCCACCCCTTTCCTGCAGCCTCTTTATCCTGCAGGGGACCAGTCAGGCTACTTCTCTCTCTGGATACACCTCAGCATCCAGGCCCCTCCATCCTGTGGCTGGTGTGAAGATTAAATGGCCTAACACAGAATAAGAGATATCAGCCTGAGAAACAAACCTGAGAGTAAGAGTTTAGGTGCTGGGTCCTGTTCACGTTTCTCTACTCCTGAGCATGAAACCCCCCTCCCACAGATGCCTCCTCTCCTCCACCCACGCCCGTTTCTCACGGCAGCCCTCATTCTCTGCGTAAAAGTTGTTGTTTTTCCTTCCCTATTTTTTTTACATGACCTTTAGCATTACTCGTACTATAACTCTGACTATTCAAATGCTTCTCTTAAATCTTAGAAAAGCTAAGCAACTTTTATTCATTAACCCTGGAAATTTTTACAAAAAGAATTTTTAATTCCTAAGTAAAAACTGGATACAAAAGTTAATCCAAAAAGGGCAATGCACTCTGAAAAAGCTCATATCTGAAGAAGAGGAATCCACAGAATGGTAAACACTTTCATAGGGTTCTAATTCTTAGATGATCTGGAGACCATGTGAGACCTCCATGGTACATTTATCAATACATTACCAATGAGACACTCACAACACAGGAACCACAGCCTGGTCTTGATTCAAGCCTCTCTCTGTCACTCCGACTACACCTCCTGACGTGTTTGCTCAGCTCTAAAACGGAAATGAAAATAGTAGCTGCCTCTAGGCTCACTGAGGAAAGAATGAAATCATACCGTGTGTACATAGTACTTAGCCTGGCATGCAGTAAGGACTCAATACATATCAGTCACTATCTGTCACAGCACCATCTTCCAAGGTTGCTATGAGGGCTGACCGATACATGCCCATCAAGGACCAGGCACCCCTGGTACAGGGTTCATGCCCAGTGACTGTCACTTCTCTAAGGTAAAGTCCTAATAATTTGTGACAATGCTAGTAGAAGTAAAGCTTACTCTGCTTTGAAAATTCGTGGGGATTGTGCAAATAAATAACGGGACAACTCTCCAGCAATGCAGAATTAAAACATTTTTAAAAGGAAAAGCGAGGCGCCTGCCTTTGGCTCAGGTCATGACCCCGGGGTTCTGGGATCAAGCCCCACATCCGGCTCCCTGCTCAGTGAGGAATCTGCTTGTTCCTCTCTCTCTCTGCCGCTCCCCCTGCTTGTGCTCTCTTGCTGGCTGTCTCACTCTGTCTCAAATAAATAAAAATCTTAAAAAAAAAAAAAAAGGGAAAGAAAAAGAAAAGAACACTGTTTTCTTAGCATTTAGGCCATTACAAATAATTCTGGAGGGGAAAAGGGACAGAGGGAGAGGGAGAGACAGAACCCCAAGCAGGCTTCCTGCCCAGGGCAGAGCCCAATGTGGGGCTTGATCTCACGACCCTGAGAACATGACCTGAGCCAAAATCAAGAGTCAAACTCTCAACAGATTGAGCCACCCGGCACACCACAAATAATTTTTATCTAGGCATTTAAACAAGTTCCCAAAAGACATCTAACTTTTTTTTTTTTTACAATGACTATTAGGAAATAATTAAATTCCTTCTTAAATCTTCTGTGATTCAAGCTTTTTATGCAGACACACTACCCCCTAATTACTACAGAATAATGAGGTTTTACTTCATTCTGAACAGTGATCTTATACTGAACAAAAAGTCCTGCCTCTCCTCAGAATCACTATCCGCTCAAGAGCCAGAGCAGACGTGGCTGAGCGATCTGCCTCCTCTGGGGCCTTCCTAGAGTGGGCACATGTCCTCGCTCTCGGGACTTCACTCCCTGCAGGGACAACTGGGCTTATCTGAGACTCGAATAAAAGTCTGCCCCCCAGAGGATTCTAATCTAATTGAGGAAGACGGGTCATGGACACCAAGTCACAAACTGAAACTGCTAACACACAGATACCGGATTTTACAAGCAAGTGGCAAAGGCTGCAGATGAGAGGCAAACTGTGAGCAGATCTTTAGAAGGAAAAGACGCTGAGAAAGGAACACTGCACATGGACGGGGTGGAAGAAGGGAGCTGAGCAGACAGAACAAGCTGGCCACTTTGCTTGTGGTGGGTTTTAACTCCAACATGGGGCTTCCCTCTGCAGGTGTGTGGATGTGATTCAGGAGGGAAGGACCCCACCAGAACACTTTAAATGAAGAAAGGCCTTCTTGGGGAAGATCCGTTGTTAATGTCTTTTAAAAAATCACTCATCATGCAAAGCATATGACCAAAAAAAAAAAAAAAAAACAAAACCCCAAACAAAAAAATAAAAACCTAAATTCTATTCTCTAAGTGTTGTGTTGAGAGTTATAATTTATTAAACCCAAATTTATAGCTAATTTATGGGACAAATATTCCTGTACCAAAGGATCCATCCAGGGGGACTCTTTTAGATGGAAACCTGTCCAGTAAGTACCTTTAAATATTTAAACACCAACAACTATATTGTCTGAAGTGAGGGGAAGGACAGCAGGCTACTGCAGTAGATGAAACTAACTGAAATAAAACTACACTACTTTAGAAACTGTGATGTAAGTCAGAAGGGAAAAACCTGGTTTATAAAAATGCCCTCTATACAATAAGTCTACCCAAGAAGGCTAAAGTCTACTTTGGATCATCATTGACTGTTAAAATTTGAGCATTTTTTTTCTCATTCACAAATGCATTTCATGGTTACTGTGCTTCAGAGATGGAGAAATCTTGCTTCCCTGAATGTTTGCTATTTACCTTTCACTTAAGGAACCCCAGACAGTCCTGACCGCAAGTCCTATCACCCTGGGCCTGAATCACCAGAGTCCTGGAATCACAGCCAGCCTCCTACCCTCACTCCACACACTTACAAGTTCCAGGGAAGTGCCATTCCCAGAGAGCTAGGACAATTTTAAGTTTCTTAAATGTGGTTTGTGTGCTGTCTCCCTCAGCCGTGAAGGGTGGAGATTTTGAAGGCTTTGTAAGACAAAGGTGGGACAGAAGATGTGGTCACAGCAGCAAGCCACCACCAGACCAACTGTAATTCACTCAGTGGCCCCCAAACGGTAACCAGATGGTCTGGAGCCGAGGGAGCAGAAAGGGTTTCACTGTTCTCCACCACCACGGCCAAGGGGGCACGGAGACCCAGGGGAGGGGCTGGAATCAGCTACCCATCCACTGTGCAACTCCGAAGTCCTAGAGGAGGAGGAATGTTGGCAGCTGGGCTAGGATCTAACCTCTGCAGAAACTATCCCAGGCCCCAGGTGCCAGGCCACCTCAGACTACTTGGCTACCGCGTGAGGAACAAGCAAGGGATGCCCAGAGACCAGGTCCTTTGGCCCAAATGTTGGCAGCTGTGGCCGGCAGGCAGCAACACCGAGTCAGGAGGAAGGGGGAAATACTGCTGTCTGAACTTGAGGTGTCACTGTACAGCAAATAAAAGTGGGCTTATATGTGGACTACAGGAACACCCATAACAGGAAGTAAATGCATTAAGTCCAAAAAGTACACCAACATCCAGACAATGGAGTATTATCCAGCACTAGAAAGAAATGAGCTATCAGGCCACAAAAAGACATGGAGGAACCTTATGTGTATAATACTAAGTGGAAGAAGCCAATCTGAAAAGGCTACAGACTGCGTGGTCCCAACTATCGGACATGCTGGAAAAGGCAAAACTACGGAGACAGTAAAAAGGTCAGCAGCTGCGCGGGGGGCGGGGGGGGGGGTTTGGACAGGTGGAGTCCAGGGGGTTTTTAGCACAGGGAACATATTCGGTATAATATAATGATGGATACATATCATGATACATTTGTCCAAACACAGAACTGTACAACACCAAGAGTGAACCCTAAGGTAAACTGATGATGATGTGTCCATGCAGGTTTATCAAGTATAACA
The DNA here is from genome assembly GCF_004348235.1 of Phoca vitulina. Lineage (NCBI taxonomy): Eukaryota > Metazoa > Chordata > Mammalia > Carnivora > Phocidae > Phoca > Phoca vitulina. Next base: position 392,302 of record NW_022589805.1, read on the forward strand.
CACTCTAGTGCGAGTGCCCATAATGGGGAAGGCTGTGCATGTGGGGGCAGGGTGTGTGTGGAAAATCTCTGCACCCTCCCCTCAATTTTACCATGAAATCTGAAACTGCTCTAAAAAAAGTCTTAACGGGGAAAAAACACCATAGAATTATAGATAAATCACAAGCGACTAAGAGGTACAAAATGATGGAGAACCACGAGCTGAAGAATAACTTGAGTATCCGTCAACTAGACTACATTTAATAAATAATATACCCAAAATACCCAGTGAGGTCTATGCTAGATGTAAGTGTGCTGCTTTTCAAGCTTTAAGAATCCACCAACATACAAGCACTGGGGAGGACAATTTGATGATATGATCAAAATTACAAATGCATATTCCTTTTAACCTTTTATTCCCTTTTTAGAGATCTGTTCTATAGATATACATGTAATTGTGCATGGCTATTCATTAAAGCACTGTTTGTGCGAGAACAGGATTGGAAATAACCTAAATGCCCATCCGTGGGGAGCAGATTAAACCAATTATGGCACATCTCATATAATGGATACCAGCAACTATGGAAAGAGATAATGAAGCTCTCCACATGCTGCTATGTACAGGTGTGCAACAACGTGTACAGTATGCTACCTCCAGGAACAAGAAAAGGCAGGAAGGGGGCAAGGGAGCCAAGAATAGATAGCGTCTGCTTGAAGAGAGGAACGCTGGAGGGGCGCACAATCTACTCACAGTGGTTACCTGGGGGGCACTAGGTGGAGGGAGGGAGGGAAGTTTCACTCTACAGCTGTGTCCTCCTCTGATTTTTGAACCCTGTGAATGAACGATTCATTTAAGTAATTAAGGAAATTGATTTTTTTTTTAAAGGCAGCCCCTGGGGTGTCCAGGCCCAGGTGATGAGCTTCATTCAGCCCAGATGATAACACCTGGAACACTTCCAGTTGGGAGTGTTTGCAGTTTGAAGATGAAATCTGAAACGCACTCAATATTAGTTTAAAATAGTTTTAGTGTTCACATGAGCTTAAAGGGCAGGAAAAGAGAAAGTACGTTAAAGAAGGACTTTTCAAAAACTACTGTTTTTTTCCTAAAGGAATGTGACAATCTACATACAGCATTGTGCACCCAATGTAATAGCTAAATGTTGCCCACATTGGGGAAGCCGACAGTAGTTCGAAATATTCAAACATTAGGTGGTGTCAGGTCCCGCGGCTTCCAGCAACATCAATGGAGAAACCTCTAATTGAAAGGATTCTGTTAGAATCGGAGCTTGTAACAAAGGAAGTGGTAACGGGACATGCCACTAAAACACAATCACATTTTCCTATCTTTGGATGGCACCTCTAAGTTAATTTACACTTGTTCAAATCATTCTTGCTAGAGGTCTAAAGGTTTTGCAACAGAACTAAACAAAACTCCACTTGTCACCATTTAACAGATTCTTCTAACCACAAAAACGAAGATTTTTGCTTTGGATCTGATTTACTCTTTTCACTAGTTTTGTGATGAAAGTATGTTGTTTATGGATTTTTTTAAAGCATTCAGAAGAATATAGAGTGCAAAGCAGAGAGCCCTCCAAAACATCTTCAGTCCCCCGCTGCCAAGAAAAACAATTTCTATAGATTTTCTTCTGGAAACCTATGTACACACACTTTTTACTACTGAGAAGGACCTAATTATCATGTATGTTTTCCATCCTTTTTAAAGTTAATAACCCTCAGACTTCTCTTCCTTTTGAAGGGAAGATCGCTTCCCTTCCCCAAACCGCCATCGCAGGGGACTCAGCCACTCCTCTTCTGAAGGACCTTTTGGTCACCTTAATTTTTGCAATCTCTAGGTCAATTAACTAAATTAAAGGTCTGGAGTTAATGTGAACATTCTTAGAAGTCCTACCAAACAAGAGACTGATTTTTACTTTATCTGCTTGGTGTATAAGTAGGTTATTAAGCTAGAGATATGTGTATATCATTAATTAATAAGATGAATAATAAAAACCTCTGGTTTTAGGAATCTCTTCCAGAAACTGGGAAACTAGGAACCGAGCTTGGTGTGAACTGGTTGCATGACACGTAACATGATGACAGCAGCAAAATCTCCGACAGTCTTCGATTAATTTTTTTGAAACTTCAATTCTTCCTATTTATAGTACAGTGAAAACATTGAAATCATTTTGTGTTAAGTACAGCACCAAAATATTTTACCATAAAAAAAAAGGATTTTTAGAATGAAGCCTGCTCTTCAAATATTAGTATCTGCAACAGCTCTGAGGTATTTCTCAGTCAGGAGCGCACTTCGAGTGGGAGCAACATGCATGCTGTGCCACTCTGGCAGGAAAGAGCTAGGGAGGGCACGCGCTTCCACCCGCACAGCGTGCTCTAGAAAGGCGCACAAGCAGCAGCTAGCGCGGGCCGCCTCCAGGGAGGAGGCCTGGGGGCTCCAGAGGCAGAAGGAGGCCCTCTCCTAAACCATCTTTCATGCTGGTTGCAAGTTTGAGCCATATGAATACGTTACCCATACTCTCAAAACAATTTTTTAAAAAGTTTTTGAAAGAAAATTATGTTTGTACAAAAAATTCCTAACATCTTAAATAAGTATACGAATTCTGATTCACGGGGCTTTTCCTCTCACAAACAGGGCTTGGGGGGAAGAGAAGGCAGTTGTCAACTCTCCCAGCAGATAGGAACATGGATGGAAAAATACACCCTTGGAAAAGCTGATCTAGATTTCTGGAGAACAAATCACAGTTGCTTCCTCCAATTACCCTGGACGCAATGGGCTTCTAAAATTTTGTATTGTTTTTCAAGCCCTAAAAGGATGATCTGGATTCCCTGGTCTGACACTGGAGGCTCTCCACAACCTTACCTTGCCTTCAGGTGCCCAGATTGAGTCCCCCAAGAGTCCTTCTTCTACGAAGTTTTCCTGACCGCGGCCCTGAAGCCTCCACTGCAGCGCTGAGGCTGGACTGCCTGGCCACACCACCACAGCTCCATCCAGGAGGACGGAACCAGCACTGGGGTCATCACAGCCTAGCAGTATCCCACACATAGTAAGAATATATCGCCGGTTTGAGTGACATAAGCATTTAAATCTTTGTTGATTAAAAGAATGAAGCGGTACAGCTGAGACTGTATCCAGAGCGGGACCACCCTGGCAGTCTCTGCCTCTCGGAAGCAAGACCACGTGGCCTTCAAATGGTAGCTCAGTGAGTGTAAACCAAAAATAAAACTGGCTTCTGCAAAAGCTGTTACACACTGAGGACTCTCAACTTCCAGACCTTCACGATGGCTATTTACACCATTCCCTACACCTGCAACAGTACTCTCCACCCCCATCTCCTGTCCATCCGCAGGTCTCCATGCAAATGTCACCTCTCCCAGAAGACCTTCCAAGACCTTTTGAACAGACTCTGTTCTGTGCCCCCACCATGCATGGGACCATCACGCCTGGGGACCTCCCCTCCGAGGTGCTCGGTCACACCAAACTACAGCAGACATTGGACTCATCACATCATACTAAATGTCCAGGGAGGACCCCACAGCGTAAAATATTGTCTAAATGGGTAAAAAAATCCTACATCTAAAGCAACAAATACTTTTGAAAGTGTCTTTAGAAGATGGTCCCTTGGAAGGAACTTTTGTCCTCTAGGTCATAAATACCTTAAAACTATGAACAAATGACATAAGTAAATGCACTCAGGGCTGTGCTGTACCACACAGCAGCTACTAGCCAGAGGCCGCTGTTGACATGTACATTAATTAAAATTAAATAAAATCTGAAATTTAGTTCCTGAATTACATTAGTAACAATTTGCTGGTGATTCCAGTACTGGGCGTGCAGATGCAGAACCTGGCACCATCACATAAAGTTCTACTGGACTGTGCTCACTCAAATTACCACGAGAACACGGGCATTTCAAACAAAGGAAACGTCCCAATCTACTCTCTTACTGTGGAGAAGAAATCAATTTTTCCTTACACTTTCAAAGACTGAGAAAGTCACTAGTGCAAGCTAAAACAGCCAATTATCTCCCAATTATTCAAATGATTCTCTTACAGATTTTTAAAGAGAAGTTCAACCCTGGGCAGACTGTGCTCTTCTTCAAACAGAACCCAACCCCATTATTAGTAGAGGCACAACAAAAACAGGATGGAAAATCTATTAGTACTTCATGCCTTTTAGTCATTTTCAGTGAAAGTTGTTTACTAAATAAAATGTAAATAAGATTTAATGTAAAGACACACACAAATTAGGAGGAAAAGCTCTTTGTCCACCATGGGACAGTTTTACCAGCAAAAACCACAAATCACCACACCCAAAATATCTCGACTGGAAAGCCGTAAACTCCATTGAAACCGCTTCCAGGACAGAATCTGTAGGAGAGAAAACCCCCCACAATACAGCAGAAAGCTCACTCTGCCCCTTTCCAGAGCAGTGGCAGCTGAACCAAGGGAGAAAGTGAACTTCACTGACACTTCTTTCGTCTAATCAACCTGACTAAACTGGACAGTGATCCCAAGGCCATTTCTCCTGTTTTAGAAAAAGCCTGTTTTTATGATTTCTCCATACTTGCTTTTCTTTTTTCACTAAGTCCTAACCTAAATCAACTTCTTGTTGAAAAACAATTTCATTTAGACTTCCATTTTCCAATAAAGAATAGTTTTTAACTTCAAACACAGACTGAGTAAAGTGTGTCAAACTATCACCTGGTTTGTAGGATTCCTGAATCTCGGCTTCTAATTCATTCTTTTGCAAGTTGATAGAGCCAACACTCAACACCAGCCCTGGTGCAGGAAGAGAACTAGGCAGGGGCGGCATCATTCCATTTATTCAGCGAGAAACTCCCATGGATCTGGTTCTGGGTCAGACTCTTCACCTACATCATCCCAATCCCCACCAGCCCACAAGGAAGCGCACGACTAATGTTTTCCCAAACAATTAAAGACCAGTAATAGCTGCTGCAACCTGCTACATACCGGTAACCGCAGTAGCCCAATATACAAAGTGAGTCAAAGTGATAACGGAAAAAGGGATTTTTTTCCCCTGGAGAAAAAGATCGCCACCCTCACCTACCCAAGCTCAAATGTAAAGTCACTGGCTCAAGTCACAGAAATGACAAGCTGAGAGCCGAGATTCAGCGTCCACTCCGAGCGGAGGCCAGGGCTCCTTCCTTACTATCGCACTGCCCGCCTCTCAGTATAAAAAGCTCTGACATTTCCTTCAACTCTGAGTCATGGGTAGAAGGTTCTACTTTTAATCAGGTGACAAATACTCAAAATATTTTAATCCAAAGGAACTGGGTCAAGCTTTTATAGCCCGTAATTGGCAAAGCAAACCCTAATTATTTGATAGATTTCTATAGTTCCGAGTGTCATCATTTGGTTTGTAATCAAATACTGAAATGTCCTTTATTTAAATATTGCACAAGCCTCTCATAACAAGAGTTTTTTTTGGGGGGGGGGAGGTTTTGTTTGTTTTTGTTTTTTGCTATTTCATTGGTTATGCTAACTACAAAGTTAAAACATGTATAAATGGTACAGTTTTGGTTAAAAAAATCCAAAATATTTGGGTGGTAGTGCAAAGGGAAGCTTTTGAAATAATAAATAGAATCTGCTTCACAACAGAACTGTACAACCCCATTAAACAGCCTACCACTGTTAAGAACCACCTACTGTCTACGCTGTGGCACAGGTGCATTAGAAAGATGGGCAAATTAAGAGATTTTTAAACAGTAGCAGATGGGACACCTAGAAACAGGAAAGTCAGATATAATCAGGTGAAATTTTTTTCACCATTAGATTTTACTATTCTTAGTGATGGTTCCACTAAACATTCTTTTGATTAATGGAAATGAAACACGGGGGGAAATGTCACATGGGATGATGTCTTTCTAAGGGGAAGGTTTAAAAAGAAAGGAATTCAACTTTTAGACATATAGCTCAGAGATAGCCTTGCTTCCCAAATTTAGAACCAGAAACACCCTGAAGGCAGTTTTTCAACGTCAGCAACAGTCATTCCCTATATTGTCTAAAATCCTGGGGGGAAAAGGAGTCACTTCTGCTTACTTGCGTGCCTTTCCTGCACCCGTTCCCTGCATCTAAAGAGCTCTCCTGCAAATCAGAGTGATTCACGGCTCACCAAGTCCAGGCTGGAGCTGGGCAACCTCTGCCCCACTCCCAGAGGACCCTGCATGTGGCTCCATCTCAGCACTCCCGACAGCAGAGCACAGCCCCCACAGAAAGCCGAATGTGCAAAAGCCCCCCAAAAGGCACTGCCACAAGGGATTACATTTCTTCATTCTGGCTCAGCAGGGGAGGCACCGAAGTACAGGAGTGCAGAGGGCCCACCAGGCTTGTGGCTACTCTGTATACTGCTACTGCCTAGGTACCTCAGACTGAATTGTTATACATGTGGTAAAGAACCAGAATCACCTATTCATTTGCTGCAGAAACAGTCCATGAAATATGCTTCAAGTTAGTTAATAATCTTCAGAATACACCGCACCACCTAAGTTTTTGCAATTTTAAAATTTCATGGTCCTCCTGTTCCTATTACAAAGACATATAATTGAAAATGGAGACAAAAATCAAGTCTTGACTACAGAATTCTTGGCTACATCCCCACTGAGTGTGTTACACCGCAACCGATCTGCCTGCTCGTGGGCCTACGTGGACGCATGCGCATGGTGACTGTCTCTGACAGATCCATCAACAAACAGGTCTCTGGTCCAAGGAGCTGGGACTATGGGGCACATTCACTTTTCAGAAGAGAAAACCGAGGATCCTCAGATCACGAATCCCACATTACATCAGGGTCCCACACTGTGGCCCGAGAGCCAACTCCTGGCTCTGACAAAGTTACTAGTTTACTGGCACGTAGCCGCGCCCATTTGTGTACTTACGTCCAGGGCTGTTTCCCTGCTGAAATGGCAGTGTTCAGTATGACAGAGACCATACGGCCTGGAAAGCCAAAAATATGACCTTGGGCCCTTTACAGAAAGTCTGTCAACCCTTGTATTACATAAAAAAGGTTTGGGAATGGTGCAAACTACAGCCCGGCGCCCTGAGGCTCAGAGCCCGGCAGCATGCTAGGGCTCTGGAAAGGCCTTGCAGTAAAGCTCCTCAGCTATTCCCAGCCTCGTGTGAGCACAAAACCTCTTCTAAGAAATGCTTCTTCGCATGTCTTCTAGTTTTCTTGGAACATACTCGGAATGCTGGCTTGAATTAAGATGGAAGAGGTGGTGTCCTGACTAATGGCACCCAAGAACTCAACTGGCTTAACACAAGCTTTGCTCATCTTGAGCAGCTCACAATAAGATACATTTCATCCTAACCAGGGAAGGCATACTTTGGCAAAATCATTTTTAACTCTTGTTTTCAAATACACTAAGTAAAAACACAAGGTCAGCACTTACATGGCCCCAAGTAATCACACACTTTGTCTCAGAGCCACAGTGGCACTAGTTACAAGTTGTAAAAACACCGCTACTGGTGTAAGCACAAGCTCCTCCGTCCCTTTACAGGTTGTCTCCGTAAGGTTTAAGAGTTATGGGATCACACTAGAATGTCCCACAGGAGTGATTCTCGGTGGTCTGCTGCACCAAGAGACACCCCTGGTGGGGTTTGTACTTACTCATCATCATCCCTGAGCAACTTCAACGGAGCCCTAGGTTATCCAAAAGTCCCTACTTTTCCAACATGTGCAAAAGTCAAGTCAAGTCATGAAAAGCCCTGGCCCAGAAGTCTCTACAAAAGTTTGTTTCCTATTTAGCCAGAACTCAATGAAAAGATGAAAAAACTTGACTGGTCCTCAATTTTCCACTGCCATCCGCAGGAAGGTGAGACCAAACTGCTGCACCAGAACCAGAGGGAAGAGGGAGCCAGTGCCCTGCACCCCCAGTAGGAAGAACACATTCTGCTTCCCCCCAGAGCTGGTAGCAGACTCCCCCCCCACCCCAAATTTACTTCACCTGCTGGAGTTACGCTATTGAAACTTGCCAAGTACTGCAAGCTCCTAAATCCATGATTCAAGCAAATTTCCGGTTTATGGACGTAGATGTGTAAAACGAATATACACAAATTATTTACTTTAATCACCTACGTTTGGTTCTGGTTTTGGGCCGATCACCTCTCTCATCTGGTTCCTTACCTAGAATGGGCAGTTAGAGTATCTTCCCGCCCTACCTCACAGGATGCTGTGAGGACCAAGCTGAGGGGATGGGGAGAAAAGCACTCTGATAAGTAAAACACGACACATGCATAACAGATCGTCATTTTGTTGTGAAAGGTATTTTGGTTGGTAACCATATTTACCCCAAACTTTCTTTAAATATGGTTTCCTGTGGCATTTGAAGGGATTCACCTTATAAAGTATATCACAACTGCTTAGAGACACTTAAACAGGATAGGATGAAATAGATCTGTGTTCAATTTTCAGAAGACAGTCTTTAAAAACTTTAACTAGTCTATTTGTTGTATGTAAATGTGGCTTCAATAAAGCTGACCAAAAAAAAAAAAAAAGTCTACTGCTTGCCCGGATATTTACTTCTCCTTCAATGTTAAATCACGCATCCCTGCTGTTGAAAAACACTAATATGCTGTTTTAATCTGAACATATTAAATAAAGAAGTTTCCAAAACACACAATTAACTATATACTGGAAACACACAGTCCTACCTCTTATAATGGGTGCCAAGTGAAGGAAGACTGCACTTGTGAGAAAGCCTTCGATGTAAAACAAGAAAATGCTACTTCAACAACAATCTCCTGATGTTAAATCCAGGGCCACTCCAGAGCTGAGGTTTGGGTGAGGTCAGAAGTCCTATTTTTCCTTCTTCCTCTTGCTACCTTCCTTTGGGGCACATTCTCTAGTGCCGCATCCCCTCTCCAAACTCTCCTCAGAAGCCTTCCCAGCCTCTCCTGTCATCAGTGGTAATGACATTTATCACTCAGAGATGCCACCTTACCTCACTGGCATGCTTTATCCACATCCACACTCCCCCTGCTAGACTGCAAGTGCCCTGTAGGGAGTACCCTGGCCTGTAAGCTCACCAATGGCAGGAGTACTGTTCTCTCCACCCAATGTCAGCCCCCCCAGACTCACGCAATGGACACCAATGGCTCCCCAGGCCAGTCCCCACAGACACATACTGCGTGGTGGCAGTCCAAACCATTCTGGTTTCTTAGGCCATCCGGCCTCCTCCTGCTCCTCCTTACACGCACAGAGTTCCCGTCACTCAAAGTTTATCATAGAAACAGGAAACACACCTTGCTCCACCTGGTCCAATTTTCTCCTGGGAGCCTCAAAAACACATCTCCTCACTACAGTGAGGTTGAGTCTCCCTACTTTCCCATCTAACCCAATGCCCTCACTCCTTTGATTGCACGTAATGTGATTCCTTTAATCCTTTATTTGCTTAATATATATCCTTAAGATCTCTGTCTCAGACTAGTAGTAATGGGAGACAAGGTTGTACCTCGTTTAATGTGCTGCATGATGATCCCTTCCTTGGCCCCCACGCTAATAGACTCTTGCCCGATAACGTGACGTGATGAACATGTAACCAAGGGAACTTGACATAAGTATGATCATGAATTTTACTCTTTAAATGATTTAAATTGGAGCTATTAAAAACTTTTTTTGTTCCACATTTGGAAAAGAGCGAGCCCTCGTGCCTTGGGAGGATCAACGTTGGAAAGGAAGGGGGAAAAAAGTGGCCAAGAGGGAAAAATCCTCTCAGATAAACTTTGTTGTGATTTAGCAGTGCATCAAGTAAATATGTGACGATCCAATAACAGAACTACCCAAAAAGGCCATTCTCTGGGCTCCATCTTGGAAAGAGCTGAATGTATATAGTTGGACAAGCCTTTCTGTTAAGTCTTGTGTTAGTAATTTATCCCTCTATAGAAAACACAATCTGTAATACACTCCTTCAACAACAGCAAAGCTGCAAGGCCATTCAAAAAGTTACCAGTTTCAGAAGACAAGCCTCAAAGCTGAACTTGCCTGGTATGATCTATGTTTCACATGATTAAAGACTTTTCACTCAAACACAGCAAAATTAATGAAGCAAAGGAGATCTGTTCTACAGTAAAAGGGCATTTAGATCATGGTTGTTTCCACATTTCTTACTTCAGACAAGGTGATTTGACAAAATAAACATCACACTCAATTCTTTACCAATTAAAAAAAAAAGCATTAGTGACTTTTATGTCTCATGAGACTTATTTACTACCCCCCCAACCATTTAACAAATTTTATTTAAACTAGACAAGAATCTCCTTATGGCGGATTTTTTAAAAGTCGTTTCTCTCACACCTACGTTAATATTCTAGGAATTGTGTTAAAACTGAAGCCACAAAATTCAAGTAGTTTTGTTTCAACAAGAGAAATAAAATTTTTAGACCATTAGTAGAAACATGCCAGTGGCCACAGAAATATTTGTACAAGCTGAACAGCTGTGTCTTCTGCAAATCTGAAGGCATTGCTGCGGCAATATAACTCAATTTGGACCCATTCATTATAAACTGATTTTCAGATGCTGCTACTCCAAGACTGTACTGGAGAAATGCAAGCAGCGCACAAGTTTTTTACTGCAAAGAGAGCTCTGAAAGAGGAAATACAACTCCATCATAATGCTACCGTGAACCAGCCCAGAAGAGCCCAGAGTTATTAAATGAATAGAAACTAAAATACTTCTTAAGCAACTGATGGGATTACCTCAGGAAGTTTTCAGGGATGTTGTTTCAAAGAATGTTTTATTTAATACCGTGCTAAAAAAAAATTGGGGGGGGGGGCAAAAATTGCAATTCCTACATTCCTTAACATAATTTTTTAAAATACATCTACACTGTAAAAGCCACACGAGCTCAAGGGGAGATTGTAGCCCGAAAGGATCTGCTATCTAACTTTCTTTTAAGGTTGTGCCTCTGAAATTAAACACACCACAGCAACTTTGATGACATCTTGCTAACGAAGTTTGGGCTGGTGAAAATGGAACGACTTAAGTGACCAAACAACGAGAGTTTTCAAGATAACTGCTAAGCATTTTCCCAAGGAGCACATACCAAAGAAACTTCCAAGTCGTAACTCCCAGACTGGATGCTGCTACGAGTGTCTTCTGGTCGCAGCGCTGCGAATTGTGCTACTAGTTCAGAAAACACTTTGGGTCCCCCCGTTCGCCGCACTTTTTCCTTCCCTAACCATGAAACCTACCCTCTGCTGTCATCCCTCCAGGCAGCCCCGCGTGTGCCGACGCACGGCGGCACAGGGAGGCGCGTGGAATCCCCACGAAGACGAGCTCGCTCCACTTTACTTTTTCTCCCCGCAAGTACCGCTCGCTTTCGGCGCGCGGAGGACTCCCCAACTCCGGGGCCGGCCGCGAGCGCCCGGGAAGGGCCGGCCCCCGCTCGGGGCCCCGGCGCAGTCTGGCCACAAACTTCCCCTCGGCCGGCCCGGCGGGGTCCCGGGAAGTGGCTGCGCGGGCCTGCGCCTCGGGGAGGGTCTCTCCGGCGCTCACCTGGGGGTGGGCCCCCGCCTCCCGCTTGGCCCCCCCCTCACCTGTGCTGTCATTCGCCGAGAAGCCGGGCGAGCTGAGTTTGGCTCGTTTGGGGTTGGGCGGTCCGTCCAGCAAGTTCTCGGCCATTTTCACCTGCTCGCGGAAACAGCCCCGAGCGCGGGCGGCCGGGCCGGCAAGGGCTCTCGGGCGGGGGTCGGCGCCGGCCCCGGCCGGCTGCGAGGGGAGAGGAGCGAGCGCGAGCCGCGAGCCGCGAGCCGCGAGCGAGCGCCGAGGGAGAGGGAGGGCGCAGGCCGGGTGGGGGAGGCGGCGGCCAAATCTCAGCCACAGCAACAGCGCCCCGCAGCGCTCACCGCCCGCCCCCGGCCGCCGCCGCCGCCGCCGCCGCCGCCGGCCGCGGCCCCCTCATCCCCTGCCCGCCTCCCGAGCGCGACACTCCGCGGCGGGGGCGCCCCGGCGGCCCGGCCGCCCCCCGGGGCCCGGCTGGCAGCGACGGCGCCCGGCCGGGCGGCTCAGGCAGTCCCCGGGAACATGGTGCCGCCGCCGCGCCGCCGCCTCGCTCCCCCCCCCGCCCCCACCTAATTAATTCGCTCGCGGCCCGACGACCGGGGGGCTCCGGGCTCCGCTCCCCGCCCGCGGCCCGCCGCCGCCGCCGCCGCCGTGAGGAAAAACAATGCGCGAAGCGGGGCCGCCGCCGCCGCCGCCGCCGCGG